>NC_077237.1:69619272-69963022 GCF_947179165.1 Solanum dulcamara
CATAATTCGCGGTATTTTTTTCATCCGAGCTCTACAAAGACATAACAAGACTTGAGGGAAGTGTGTTGGTTGAATGGTATAAAAATAGGTATTGCGCAGTTTGTGGTTAAGTATCCTAATGTAAACAAGTGAAGGTTGAACATCAAAAACTAGGAGGTTTAGCTTAAGATATTGAAGTTCTTACTTGAAAGTGGGAAGACTTGAATATGAACTTCATTACGGGTTTGCCTCGTACCCGTAGGCAACATTATGGGTGGTTATTGACTGAATGACTAAGTCAACTCATTTTCTTCTTATTAAAACTTCATATTCAGCTGAGGACTATGATAGACTTTATATTCGTGAGTAGGTTAAGCTTCATGATGTTTCATTATATATTATTTTAGACCGAGTATAGATCTTTCCAAAAAGGTCTTGGTATTTAAGTTAAGCTTAGTACAACTTCTCACCCGCAAACTAATGGTCAAGTCGAGCTTACTATTCAAACATTAGAAGACATGTTGAGATCTTGTGTCATTAAATTTAAAGGTAATTGGGATGATTATTTGACATTGATTGAGTTTGCATATAATAATAGTTACCAGTATAGAATTCAGATGGCTTGATTTGAGGCTTATATGGAAGAAGGTGTAGATCTCCTATTAGTTGGTTTAAAGTTGGTGAAGTTTCCTTGATAGGTCCCAAGTTGGTTCATGATATTATGGAAATAGTAGGACTCATTAGAGAAGGATTGAAGACCGCACAAAACTCCTTTTTGGATGTGAGAAAAAGGGAACTAGAGTTTGAAAATAATGATTGGGTTTACTTGAATGTAAGAACCCAGAAGTTGGGAAATCAAAAAATGGTTTAAAGAGGAGTTCCCAGAAATTTGCAACTTTTCGCATCTGGTACCATTCACGGAGCCCATCATGGACTGTGGTACTCTTTACAAGCTGTGTAGAGCTATAATGTAGGGTTACTCGCTAGTGAGAATTTTGGGGAATGGTCTACGAATGGCTCCACAGCCCATGGTGCGAACCAAAGACCGTGAGGACGTCCATGAACCTAAACCCTAAAATCCCTCAACCTAAGTTCTCACCTCCATCACCAAGACTGTAACATCCCTCAAAAATGCCCACAAAATATCTTAAGAATGCCTTAGAAATAGGCCACTCATTTAACACATTATCCTTAATCTTTTTGGAAAATTTGAGTTCAGAATATTGATAAGGGGGTCAAAACCTGCTGGAAAATGATCTCGGTGGATTTTTAAGACTCGTAGATCTGAAGAAGGATTTTCGAAGGATCCATAAAATAGTGTGGTCTGCAACAGGACCACGTTGTGGACTTGGGAAGTAGTTACGACCGAGTTAGTCGCGATAGGACCGCATTATGGACCTGGGAGGGTCTTCTAGCCGAATTTAGTTTTTTTAAGGGCATTTTAGATTTTTTCCAAATTATTAGTTAACGAACCTAGATGTTTTTAGGACCTAATTCAAATCTATAAATTAACCTAAATCTCTAATTCAATTCATTCTTCTACAATTCATCTATCAAATATTTCTCTCTCTAGAAAAAGGCTCTCAAGGGTTTCCATTGAAGACTTCAAGCAAATTCACTAAGTTTCTCCATCAAAATTCTCATGTTCTTCCAAATTAAATTATGTTCTCACTCAAGGTATGTAGGTATTGATTCATGGATCATTTCATCCATGAAGCCCAATCAATTTCTCAAGGTTTCCTATCAAATTAAAGTAGGGTATTTTATGGGTCTTGTGATCTCTATTCCAATTATATGAATTTTGATTTAAAGCATGATCATGAGTCTATTTTGATATAATTTGATGGTTATTAAATTAAATTGAAGAGTTTTTTCATCAATTCTCCTATTTCGATTTCTAGGGTTCATTGTGCAAATTATGAGTATTTTTAATTATACTTCTAAATGATATTATCTATATGAATTATCTATGGGCTGATATAAAGTTTATGATCATGCATGTTTACAAGTTAATTCCATGATTTTTAAGTCAATTGATCATGCATTCATGCCATACCCAAATTTCAAGGTCAAGCTATAGTCATAAATTTCCAAAGTATGAATTATGACTATGTATTTCCATTATGATCATGAATTATAAGTATGTTTCAAGATATGCATTTCATGCAAGTTATGAAGTAAGGTGACTTAGGTCCCTATGTGGTGACCTAAGTCCTAAAAGGTGACTTAGGACCCTATGTGGTGACCTAAGGCCTAACGATATGAATTATCAAATATGATTATAATGATGAATGGATAATTTTCACATTACAAGTATGTTATGAAAATGAGTTATTCTATGATTTCAAGCCTATGATCATGACTATGATATATGATATTATGATCTTATGTTATGTATGTATTTCGTGGGATTTGACTTAGCACCGAGTGGAAGTTTCCTTTTGTTTGTTTATCTGGTGCAGGTATCATGAAGCTTTGAGCCTGGTATTGGAGTTTTAGCAGCTGAGATTGGAATTCTTGGACCAACAACCTACCATAGACCTGCAGCATCTCAGCAACATCACTTGCATATGCTACACTACAGCAGCAACAGGATCCTGCATAAGGAATCCTTTGTACTGCAAATTCAGATTGCCTCTTACCTTCCTCAACAACAACACCCTCCAGCAACAGATCCACCAACTTGCAACACTAAGGGAACACCAACAAGTCATTAGTAGTAGTTACTATAACTTGCAGAATTGTTTGTATGTGTGTTTTTCTGTCTCTGTTGGTGGGTGCAGGTACCTTAAGGAGCTGATCCTGATCACAACTAAGGGTCCCCCCTTGGAAGTAACTTGCAACAACATGCATCTTAACCTCCTTTACTATGGAAGTAATTTGGAGCTACAAAAGAACCTGCAGCAGCCTGTGCATCTATCTTCCTTGTTTGTCTTCTTGTCACTTGTCTCTACAGGTTCAAGTTACCTCAACAAAAGAGAAGCAACAACCTGGCATGCTAGGACTTCACCAAATAGTCAGCCTCTCATTCAGGCCAACACCCTCCCTGCAACATCTGTATCTAAGCTTCAGCAGGGGAAGATGTGCAGGGTGAGTTGCAGCATGTGGACCTGCACCATGGCCTCAAAACTTTGCAGGATGGCAGCACATACTATTTTCACAAGGACCAAGAAGTTTCAGCCCAAACGGATAATTCGAGACGTTAGGCGAGCGACCTTGAAAAAATCAGCTGCCTTAAGCCTAAAGAGAGGGCCTTTAGTAATTTGGATCCTCCAACTTGGGAAACAAGCCTTCAAACTTTGCATGGCTAAAGGAGAGGATATATATGCTAACTTCATAAAGTTTCAGCTCAAATGGATAATTGGAGACGTTAGTCAAGCGACTTGGAAAATGATAACACCCTCCAAAGCTCTTACTGAGGTCCCTTCTTTATTGCTAGTCTGTGTATATTATGTTTTGTTTGGGTTTGCTTGCTGTATTATTGCAGGTGTCTGGAGTGATATATCAGCATTCTTCAACAACAAATACATAGAGAAGAGCACAAGTACAACTTCCAAACACCCTGCAACCTCTAAGCTTTAGCAGGGCAGCAGGTGCAGGGTGAGGAGTCACTGGTGGACCTGTCCAAAGGCCCCCAAACTTTGCAGGATTGCAGCATATATTATTTTGACAAGGCCCAAGAAATTTCAACCCAAACGGATAATTGGAGACGTTAGGCGAGCGAGCTTGAAACAATCAGTTGTCTTAAGCTTAAAAAGGAATAATTTTGCTAAATGGAAGCTCCAACTTGGGAAACAAGCCTTCAAACTTTGCATGGCTAAAGGAAAGGATATATATGCAAACTTCAGAAAGTTTCAGCTCAAACGGATAAGTGGAGACGTTAGTCGAGCGACATGGAAAATGCTCACAGGCTACAAAATTCTCTTTGAGACCCATTCTTTTCCTTTTAGTTGCTTGTGCAGGTATACTAAAGAACTCCTACACATGGAAGCTACTGAACTGACACACTGCAACAACCAACAACATCAAACAACATATGGGAGTCTCTTAATATTGCAAATACAGAATTTGAGGAAGCCAGCTGCAACAGAGGAATGGCACCACATTCAGAACTGTTGGTACTGCTCTTGGAATTGTGTGTTTGCTTGTTTGTTTGTGCAGGTTGTTGGAGATACAGGCAATAGTGGAACTCAGATGGGACTCCAACAACCTCATAGACAACATCCAAGAACCAACAACAATATCATGAGTAGCTGTAACATGTTACATCTCCATCAACTTCATATACATACTGTGGGAACAAAACACCAAACAACTGCTCAACCACACACCAAACAACAACTCAACCACAGAGCTGAAGCTGAAAGTGCAGACTTGAAAGATGAAGTTCAACAGCATCAGCAACAACAGATGCCAAAAGCAACACACTCCCATGTACAGAACAACCAGGTTTGTTTGCTGCCTTGGCTACTTGTAGGTGCAGGTCTGCAGCAACCATACATTTGGACCCCCATGTAGGTATTCGAATGCAGCTACACTTTTCTCCACAACAACTCCAAGGCTGTTGGCTACTATAGCTCCATATACTTCCTCTCCTTTCAGCCTCCTTAGCTGGTAATCATGATACTGATACAAAGGCACACTTCACCTGGATTTACTTGGTACGACAAGACTAAAAAGAGCAAAGATGAAAAGAATTTCCCATCCCATGCGAGATAGAAGTTTCGTATACTTGTTCTTCTTCAATGTAGCTATGTCTGGTATGTAGCATAGTTGGAATAGGACTAGTGTAGGTTACTTTCCTTTTTCTCATGGAAGGGGAGAGTCTCCCTTATTTATGCTTTCATAGTTGAATTGTACCGGGAGGAGTCCTCTCACAGGTTTACTGCTTTCTAGTTATAGTTAGTCTCTCTTTTTTTGTATCGGGGATGAGTTAGCCGACCTTAATAGGTTAGCCGACTTATGAACCACCATAGGATCGGAGGTAAGGTTATGTCCCCCTCCTTGTATTTTATTTTGATTATTTATGTTAAGGCTTGGGGGTGTTGCTTAACTCCTGACTGTGCACGAGAGGTGGGAGCCTCGTGTAGGGTCTGTTCCCATAAAAAAAAAAAAGTTTTTTTTAAGAGTCTTCTTCTTCGTCAAGCAATCCAAAGAGAAAATCAAGGTCAAGTGTTCAAGTCAAGAACAAGTTAGGCATTCTAAAGCTTAAGGTATAAGGGAATTCATCTATGGGTCCTTTCACCTATGGAGTCCCAAGTTTCTTCTCAAATTCTCTTATGAATTCTTCTTTTAAAAGCCCTAGTTTTCCTGAATTTGCATTGGGTCTTCTTAATCATGACTTCTCTTATTATTATTTATTAAGTTATGCATAATTCACATCATATTGCCTAATTTTAAGTTGAATTTCAATGACTCACGTTATATGCTATTTCAAGTATATTTTCAAGGAATTATGATCATGAATTTTAAGTGATTTCAATGAAAGATTTATCAATGATTACCAAGGTTAATGAATGAATCATGAAAGGTTATGAATGATATTTTAAACAATAAATTTTATTGTGAAAGGTAATTATCACACAATCATGTTAAAGAGATGAAAGGGCATTCTCACCAACTCATGGATTCTTATGAATTAATCATGTTAATGAGCTATTCTTATGATTACCTTATGATGTGGATTGATATCAAATATTTTATTTCCTAATGATGTTAATGACTATGTTTTTATGAAATTTTGTTGGGAAAATAACTAAGGATCAAGAGGACTTTAAGGTGGGGTTCGATCCAGTAGCTATAGTAGCAATCGAAGGGAATCCTAGTAGAACCTTTAGTCCCTAACTACGTTGCCCACGTAGGTTTATGATGCCAATATGGACTAGCTAGTGGATCCACATATAGCTCATGATTATGATGTTCTCACAAACTCTACCTTGGAAAAGTAGCCTTTCTCTTCTCTATGTGGGAGTTACATCGGATAATATGTTATAGCTCTCATTGTCTTATATGTCGATTAAAGGTCCTATCCCACACCAAGGTATATGAAAAGGTACAAAGTTCTCATGATGATATTTTGATGCATTGACCATATGATTATAATGTTTTAAGGTTTTCAAGATTTTATTCATATTTTAAGAAAATGATCATGCATCTGATGACTCATATTGATTTCCTATATTCATTGTTCATGCATACTTCTCACATACTTAGTGCATTCCATGTGCTAACGCATACTTTTTACCTACATTGTATCATAATGTAGGGTCGGATGATCATCCTAAACCTCCCACTCATGGCTAGAGTTGATCTTTACTTTCTTACATTTGCTGCGTCATCATGCTTTGAGGATAATACTTTTATATTTTCAACATTCTTATGACGTTATATGTTGCCATGGGTGAACTAGGAGCTTGTATTATTCCTCTATCTAGTTTAGTAGAGGTATGTTGGATGTCATAAAGTCTATGTTGTCTTTTCATTTCGATTTTAAGACGTGTCCTCTTTAATTGATATTTTCAATGTTGAAACTTTATTTCCACATTTATGTTTTAGCTTTATTTCTTTATTTACGGTAATAATGCTCATGAATAATATGCTAAGAGGCTTGGTTGGGGTCTCTCGGGATTCTAATCGTCGTGTCGCACCTAGGGCCTAGTTTGGGTCCTAACAAACTTTGTATCAAAGCACAGGTTTAAAGTGTCTTAGAGAGTCTAATATGTTGCATCAAGTAGAGTCTTGTTCATCAGTATAAAGCGCGCCACGTCTATAAATAAGAGGCTATGAGGTGATTTAGGAAAAACTTCACTTCTTTCATGATTTCATTGTGTGATAGAGTTGAACACTAAGGATTCCTTCTCTAACGCTTTCTTTTTGCAATTTCAGAAATATGCCTCCACAAAGAAACCCCATCTGAAGGAATGCTGAGGAGGAGCAACAAGCTCCAAATGGCCCTTTGAATGAGCAAGTCTCTCATGAGATGTTTCTGGCCGCATTTTAAGTTATTGCTCAAGACGTAGTGGCTCAAACTGATAAGGAGATGGTAGCTCCCATGAACCCAAATGTGGGTACGATAGCTAACCGAGTTCGTGGATTCTCTCAGATAAACCCTCCCAAATTCCATGGCTCTAAGGTGGACGAGGATCCATAAGAAGTCATTGAGGGCATTTCTAAGATTGTTGGGATCATAGGCATTAGTCCGATGAAGAAAGCGGAATTAGCGTCTTATCAACTCATGGGAGTGGCACAAGTTTGGTATGAGCAATGGAAGGATTAAAGAGGTAGAGATGATAGTCCCATTTATTAGGAGGAATTCAAGGGTGCTTTCCTTCTACGATTATTTCCTTTGGATTTAAGGGAAGCTAAGGTACAAGAGTTCATCAACCTGCGCCAAGGTAATATAAGTGTGAGAGAGTACGTCCTCAAGTTCACTAAGTTGTTGAAATATTCTCTTTTCATGGTCACCGATCTAGTACGACTCGAGCATAGGGCCTAGAATTGACACGCGATCAGAAACCCTAAAGATCCCAACCAAGACATCTTAGCATACATCACATACATAAGGTAAATGAACATAATGGAAATAAGCGGAAGAGTCAACTTAGAATAGAAGTCAAAGTAAACATAAACTCAATCCTAATGTCCAAAATGGTCTACATCATCTTTCAATGTCTAAACATGCCTCTATACTAGAATTGATGGGGGCTTATGACAAGCTCCTAGCTCACCCAAATAATAAAAAAGTCAAAGTAACCTATGAAAGGAAGATCCTTCCTCGATGTATGAGGACTCACCAATACCAACTCAAGAATTCTAAGTCAACTTTAGCCATGAATATGAGGAGCGTAACTATCGCCGTCCCTACATTATGAGATAATGCAGGCAAAATATGCGTTATCACATAGAAGGTACTAAGTATGTGAGACATGCATGAACAAGTAATAGGACGGAAGAAATATGACATAGGATGCATTACCAATCATAAATGAATGAACATGAATAAGATTTTAAAGCATTTGAAAGCACATGAAAACTTATGGTCAATGCACCATAAAAATTTAGTAAAACTTACATCGTTGCATATAACTTATGTGGGATAATACCTTTAATGGACATTTAAGACCATGCGAGTTAAGACATAGAATTTGATGTAACTTCCACATCGAGAAGAGAGAGGCTATTTGCAAAGGTAGACTCCTTGAGAACAACTTTAACATCATGAGCTATATATGGATCCACTAGCTAAGCCATAAAGCAACCTACAGGAGCAACGTATTTTGGGACTTAAGGTTTTTACTAGGATACCCTTGGGTAACTAACTACATTATCGGACCGAACCCCACCCAAGAGTCCTCTCGATGCTTAGTCAATATCCCAATAGAATTCATTCAAAAAATTAAAACATCATCATTAACTTCGTCATGAAAATAATCATTAGAGTAGCTTATTAACTTTAGTGAGAATTGTCCTTATCACCATCTTAAATCATAATTTATATGAGAAATGTCCTTATCACACCATAATAAACTTCTTGGATCATCATTTATTATCATTATAACTTTCATCATTCAATCATAAGTCTCAACTTCATTCATAAAAACTTTCTTGAAAATCATTGAACTTTATAATCATATTTCATGTAAATCATCATTAAAAATAGCTTCATGCATGGGCATTCATAATTCAACTTGGAATCATGCAATCAATGTAGAATCATTCTCTTAATGATCATTGATAATAATTAAGAATGTGATTGAAATAACCCAATAAAATTCATCAAAACTATGGTTAGAAAATCAATAAAATATAAAAAGATGTTTGAATAGAAACTTGAGACTCTATGGGTGAAAGAAACGCGTAGATCAATCCCCACATACCTTGATGAAATCAACCCAAAAATTGAAGAAGAAACTGATTACACTTGAAACCCTAGCTTCAATGTGTGAGAGAACCTTGAGAGAATTGCTTAGTGTTGCCTTTGAGAATTTTAGAATTAGAATAGGAGGGGAATTTGAAAGGTTGGGTGTTTATAGGCTCTGGACTTGTCCATTAAAGTGTCTAGATACATTGAACTGAACTTGGGGAAAAGATAATATTACCCTTCATTAAACTCAAATTTTTGGAACCATGAACTAAACTCTACTAGTAGTAATAACTTCTACAACTTGTCATCTCGAGTCATCCTGCAGGTCTGAGAATCCTTGAAATCTTGAGTCTCTAAAAATGCATCTACAAGTTATTCTTACGACTCATCAAAGTTTTTATGATTCATAGACCCTAGTCGTCCTGCAAGCCCTGCAAACCTTCATAAATTTGAGTCTCTAAAGTTTTGTTATGAGTCAACCTTACAACTCGTCAATAAGACTAAGACTCATCCTATTAAGTCGTAGGATTTATTTTGAGGATGGTCCTGAACAGGCTCAAGAGCTCCTTCTTTGACTCATCCCTATGAGTTGCTGGGGAGTCGTAGACTCAGAGACAGTCACACTGAGAGATTTTTCTTTTGTTCCAACTTTCTGACTTCCGAGGTCTTACAATATCTCCCCCTTTGGGAACATTCGTCCTTTAATGAGATTCAAGTAGTATAGAAAGGGTATAGAAAGAGGACTAGAAATCCAATATGAATACAATGACACCATAAAATGCATAGAACATGAGATTTTTAAACTCAACATAGAACATGACTTAATAATCAATTTTCATGAGCATGCATGCTTATGAATGACATAGGAAGAACTGAATACATAGGAGTTTAATAATTTTGAATAAGAACAACTTACTACCTTAGGCTTGAGTAGAGGGAAAGAGATATGGGTATTGTTTCATCATATCCGCCTCTAATTCCCATGTAGAACTCTCTACTTGTTGATTTCTCCACAATACCTTGACGAACACAACCTCTTTGTTCCTTAACCTCTTCACTTGCCGGTCTAAAATTTCCACCGAAACCTCCTCATAAGTCTGATTTTCTTCAATACTCATATCTTCCAATGGTACAATGGAATTTGGATCTCCCAAAACTTTCTCAATATTGACACATGAAACACCGGATGATCTAACTCAAATGGAAAATCTAACTCATATGCCACCTTGCCAATGCGTATCACTATCTTATAAGGTACAACATATTAGGAATTAATTTACATTTCTTACCAAAATACATTACACTCTTCATGGGTGAAACCTTCAAATAAACCCAATCTTCTACATCAAATTCAAGTTCTCTCTTCCTAAAATCCGAATAGGACTTTTGACGACTTTGAGCCATCTTCATCCTCTATCTTATGATTCTCACCTTCTCCATAGCATCTAACACCAAATATGGACTGATCAATGCCATCTCACCTACTTCAAACCATCCCACTAGAGACTTTTACCTTCTCTCATACAATGTTTCAAATGGAGCCATTTGGATGCTAGAGTGATATCTATTATTGTAGGCAAACTCTATCAACGGTAGATGCTCATACCAACTCCCTTATTAATCAACAACCCATTCCCTTAACATATCCTCTAAAGTTTGAATCATTCTTTCGGCTTGGCCATCGGTTTGAGGGTGAAAAATGGCACTTAACTTAACTTTGGTACCAAGACCCTTTTAAAATGACTTCTAAAAATGTGAAGTGAATGGAGTATCTCGATCCAATATAATAGACAAGAGTACACCATGTAGTCTTACCAATTCATGAATATACAACTTAGCATAATCTTCAGCACTATATGAAGTCTTAACCAGTAGAAAAAGAGATGACTTAGTTATTCTCTCTACAATAACCCAAATAGAATCATGTTGCTTCTTAGTGCAAGGCAAACCCGTCACAAATCTATGTTCACATCTTCCCACTTGCAAGTAGAAATTTATATATCTTGAGCTAAACCTCCCAATTTTTGATGCTCAACCTTAACTTATTGACAATTAGGACACCTTGCCACATATTTTGCTATGTTCTTTTTCATGCCATTCCACCAAAACACTTCTCAAAAAGCATGATACATATTAGTGCATTCTGGATAAATTGAATATCGAGAACCATGGGCCTCATCCAATATCAACTCTCTCAACCATGAACATTAGGCACACATAACCGGCCTTGATAATTAAGTGTACTATCTCTCCTTTGGGAGAAAGCCTCAATGACCTTTTCGGCAACCAACTTCTTCAATTCAACCAAATTTGGATCATGGTCTTATTCGGCCTTAAAGTCAGTCACAAGAGATGATTTCGTGCCATTTTTAACAATGATACCTCCATCATTGGAATCAACCAACCGAATACCTAATCGAGCCAATCTATGCACATTTTTAACTAATTATTTCTCACCCTCTTCCACGTATGCAAAACTATTTATAGACAACCTACAAAGTGCATCGACAACCATATTAGCTTAACCGGGATGGTACAACACACTCATATCATAGTATTCCAACAATTCAAGCCATATTTTTGGTCGAAGATTCAAATCCTTTTGCTTAAACATATATTGTAAACTCTTTTGATCGGTGAACATATCCACATAGATACCATAAAGATAGTATCTCCAAATCTTCAAAGAAAACACAATATGATGAGTCAGTTAATTCTTTTCATACACCTTATGTTGCCTAGAAGCATAGATTATCACCTTACCATATTGCATCAAAAGACAACCAAGACAACCCTTGAGGCATCACACTACATAATAAAACCATCGAACCCTTTCAATAAGGTCAAATAAAAGCGGTAGTAAGACGATATTTCAACTCTTGAAAACTCTTCTCACAAGTATCCCACCATTGGAACTTCACTTTATTTTGGGTCAGCTTAGTCAAAGGTGATTAAATCAATGAAAACCCTTCTACAAACCTTCTATAATATTCGTCTAGGCCCAAGAAACTTCTAATATCCAATGGTGACAATGGTCTAGGACAATTCTTCACCGCTTTCATTTTCCTTGGATCAACCTTAATTCCATCACCGGTCACCACATAAATGAGGAACGTAACCTCCCTTAGCCAAAATTCATACTTGTTGAATTTGGAAAATAATTTCTTGTCCCTTAAAGTTTGCAACACAATCCTCAAATGATTGGCATGCTCCTCCTCATTCCGAGAGTAAACCAAAATATTATCAATAAACATAATTACAAACATATCCAAATATTGCTTGAATACCCTATTCATCAAGTCTATGAATATCGCAGGGGCATTGGTCAATCCAAATGACATAACTAAGAATTTGTATGGCCATACCTTGTTCGAAATTCCATCTTGGAAATATCATAATCCCTCACCCTTAATTGGTGATCACCGGAACGAAGATCAATCTTAGATAAATAACTTTCCCCTTGCAATTGATCAAACAAATCATCTATCATCAAGATTGCATATTTATTCTTGATGGTCACTTTGTTTAATTGCCGATAATCGATACACATATGAAGCAAACCATCTTTCTGTCTTACAAATAAAATGGGAATACCCCATGGGGATATACTTAGTCTAATGAAACATTTGTCTAACAAGTCTTTCAATTGATCATTTAACTCTTTTAGTTCCACTGGAGCCATTCAGTAAGGATTAATAAAAATAGGTTGGGTATCGGGAAGATCATTAGGAAACACATATGGAAACTCATTAACAATAGGGACCAACTCTAGAGTAGGGGCTTTGGAATTTGTATTGCTAACCCTCCCAAGATGGTAGATGCAACCATTGGAAATCATTTTCCGAGTTTAAGGCATGGGATGAATTGACTCTTAAATATGGAATTACTACATTTCCATTCTAGGATCAGCTCATATGGAAATTGAAACTTAACCACTCGGGTTCTATAATAAATACATGTATAACATGCATATAGTCAATCCATACCAAGGATAATAACGAAATTGGTCATATCAAGCTCGACTAGATCACATAGGGTAACTTTATGGAAAACCAAAACCGAACAATTTCTATAGACTCTTTTAGCCATAACCGACTCACCTACGGGAGTATAAATAGAAAAAAGGGCATCAATAATATTTTGGGGATAACATCAAATCTTATGGCCACATAAGATGTAACAAAAACAAATTTGCACCTGGATCAAGCAAGGCATAAACATTGAAATACTTGTAACATATCGGTAATAACATCAGGAGTCTCCTCCACCTCTTGCCTACCATGAAGAGCATAGAATTGGTTGTTTCATTGAACACCCTTTAGTTGAGTGATAACACTCAATTATACCTCTCAAAAGAAATATAAACAATCGTTAGTAGTATATTTTACCCAACTAAGAGTCGGGGTAGAACTCACAGGGTATGGGTTCAGATAAGTCTATCAATAAGCATGTTTCAGCTGTAGTCACTACTTCCCAAAAATAAATTTTCATAAAGTAAAATGGGTATTTTTGTTGTTTAATTTAGTAACACTTAATGATGTTTTAGCAAAGTAACTAACAATTAAGTTGTGAACAATATGAGAATTTAGCTAGGATTGTGTTCCCCATGACATGTAACTTAATAAACAAGTCGTATTCATGATATTGTTCAATGTGTTGCATGTAAAATCTAGCGAGTTATGTAACATCTAAATCACCTCCCGATCCTTCTTAGACATATCTCATTCATCTCATCCCGGGCTCAAAATATATGCTTTCCTAAACCTCTCTATAAATCTCAGAGTAATATCTCCTCCCGGTCTTAAGTAACTTAGATGAAGTTTATCCCTTCTCTCAAAGCCAGACTCTTCAAATTTTTATTGTGATAGTCTTTTCCTAATCACTACCTCCCTCCCGGGAAAGCAATGAATACGGGCAAGTTCATAATGTGTGCACTCACTAAGAAAGACTTTTGAATGAAGAATCACAATACATGCAAAAGCAAATCACGAATATCAATTCTACATGTGTCTATTCTAGTTAAGTCATCACGGTTCCCACAACCCTAGTTGTAGGCTCAGCTACTCATAATTGTAAGTAAAAGAACAAAATTTTATGTAGAATTCATGAATCAATACCTATGCGAATGAAGAAGTAAATCTTGAATCAAACACACAAACCATGAATCAAGAATTAACATTAGAATGATATTTCAAGAATCAATCTCAAAAAGTAGTATAATGTATCTTCAATGTGTTCACAATAATACTCCAAAAACTAATAAAAATGCAGAACCCTAAAAATAAAATAAATTCGGCTATTTATATAAATACAAAACAAAATCCTACACTAACTAGGAAAACATAAGTCGGCACTTTTCACACTTAGTCGCCACGGACCATACTAAACTTCAGGGTCTGTGGTCCTCCTCTGTGGTGTCTAACTTGGCTCAATGTTGTGTGTTCTTATCTTCACGGACAATCATCATGCCTCATGGTGCTAAATACGATCTGTACTGGAATCCATGGTGAAAGACTTTGCCAATTGTCCACTTCTTTCCTTCAGCCTTTATGATCAATCACTACGGTCCTTAGTGGGATCCACAGCCCATGACGGGTTCCATAGAGTCACACTTGGCCAAATTTTCAGCTTCAGCCTCTTCATAAGGTCATCATTATGGTAGCCACCACGGCCCGTGGAAGGTAATACAGTTTATGGTGGGTTCCGTGGAGTTATACTTCAAAGCTTCAACATCAGTTTTCTTCTCTTATCAGCACTACGCCAACCACCACAGCCCGTGCAAGGCACTATGGTCTGTGGTGAGGCTCGTAGTCCTTAGTCTTTAGAAAAATAGCCTCTTGGTCCCAACAAATCATCCAAACTCATGCGCGACTTAGTTTACCTGTATAATAGACAAAACACATATCATATATACAAAAACATGCTTGCAATGCACACTAATTCACCATTTTGAACGTCGAAAGTATCATAAATACGTGACACATTAATACCCTCAACTTAGAACCATTATTTATCCAAGCAGTGACACAAAACAATATGACACGCAAATACAAATGACTATAAATAGATATATAACAGACCAACACATCAACATGACCCTCTTATTCAATTTTCTCGACTATGCGATATACTGGCAGTCCAACTAACTCACAAAGATCGATTTATGATATCACACTACTCATATCCAACCAAGAAAATGCAAATGAGAGTGTACTACTCAATATAGCAACTCAACAATATAATCATAGTGCCCTCACAATAAAGAAGTCTCTCGCACATTATGCATAAATAGAATAGAGATTGGGATGAATTCACTTAACACTCACAAATGAAGTTCAATCAATGCACATGTACAGACCATAGGCTTGCCCTTATTTGCTACACTACACTTTCGAATAGATCTTTTAGGATCACATTAGGACTTTCTTTTCTTGTAACATTGGCTGAGGCTCAGGTAGGATACATTTGGAATGTAAGTGACTTCTTTTCCCTCCTTAATGCTACTTTGACTTAGCTACTTTTCTTCCAATCTCAAAACTATTTCATCCCCTTGTTTAGTTTTCTAGTATCGCCAGCATGTGGTTTCCGCCTTTGTTCTTTTCTTCTTCGCTCTTTTAATTGTGTTTTCTTATTGCAATTCTGAGTTTCACAATGCATCACACTTGTTCTTACTCTTTTATTTCATCAGCGGCCATACCCCATGCTTATTATTTTTCTTTTCACCACACAATCCTTTTCATACCCCAACTTTTTTTTTCTCTTTATAGAAGCCACCTTCAATTTTGGTTGTTGGCCTGAGTTGAGGTACATAATCTCCTTTGAGGGATCAGGGCCAAGAAAAAGGTTCGCAAACTACTTCTCCTTATAGTAGCCACCCTCAACTTAGTATTTTAGCTTGAGTTGAAGTACACATTGTCCTTAGAAGGACTAGGTCCAAAATAAAGATTCACAGACAAAAAGGGAAGGTGAATTGTGTTTAATCAAAGAAAAGGTCTACTAAAGCTCAATCATTTGGTTCAAAGGGTACAACTTCATTTGGTCGGTCAATTTAGAATAGATGACTCATTTTCAACAATGGCCTATGATCTTATACTGATCAAGCTATTCAATCATTTTAGTGAGACAAACCAGGTAAGTTCTAGCTTACAGATGCGTTGTTCAAACTAAGTATTTAAGATTACACACACATGGAATATATATTATACTATTCAGCACTAATCAATCAAGTCATGTTCTCGCTAGAATTTGATTGACAAGTCAATATGTACAATGCCATATAATGATCCTAACAAGTCAGTTTTCACAATCCATACCAATCATATAGTATTTCACAAAAGTTTTAGTTGGGAGTCATATTTTTCACTCATTCTTTTCACAGGCTACTATATACTTCTATAGACTCTTGTATTTATATAGAAACATCCTACACATGCCAGTTCTAATAGATATATGCTTGAGAGAAAATACAAATGGCAACAAAAATTCTATGCATCAGGATGCCTTACTCCCTATCAAAAGAGTGTACATTGTCCTCAATTATACAACGAAGAGCTCAAGAATAAATATAAGGAAAGTGATCATACCTACAATGTCCACGACATTAATCGGTGGTGGTGTAGTAGAACCAGTGAAGGCTAGTGCACTCAATGATGTAGGCTCCCCAGAAGGATTATCGCTTGTAGAAGGAGTAAGCGTGCTAGGAGAAACCTTACTCATAGTCATAGTTGGAGCCGATATTTCAGCAATCTTGGAAGGAGTGACTCAACTAGTCAATGTTCCCACCTTTGCAGCCTTAATCCCCTATCTCTTGAGCTCCTCAATCTCGTGGAATTCATTTTCAAAAAATGCGCTTAGCCTTCTTCTCAGCTTTCCTCTCTTCTTTTCTTGCCTTTTCTGCCTCGTCAGGGGAGCTATCCATCTATTTCTGCTTCCTGACCTTGCCCTTTTTATCAGGTTCGGGTGCTTAAATAGAGACCCACAACTCCTATAGATGCACAAGTGTAGGCGGTGCCGACAACAATTGTAGCATGGTAGTAAAGTACAACTTTTCTTCCAATTTACCCATGGCCTCTCA
Organism: Solanum dulcamara; assembly: GCF_947179165.1. Lineage (NCBI taxonomy): Eukaryota > Viridiplantae > Streptophyta > Magnoliopsida > Solanales > Solanaceae > Solanum > Solanum dulcamara. The sequence goes on from NC_077237.1 coordinate 69,636,189, forward strand.
TAAGGGAGCTAGCTCTATCAGTAAGGAGGCAGTCTCCTTATTACCTAGATGATCACTCTGAGTAATAATATAGGCCTCTAGGCCATCAATGCGGCCTTATATCACTGTAACCTCCTGTCTGAGCTCGGTGCAAATTTGAGTCACCTCCTATTGTATCTACATCTACACCACCCTAGGTAGCCGCTTAATCACCTGGTCCACCAATGCACGTGTCCTGCACCAATCACTCAAGGAGTGTATAAGAATAATGATAATTATACCTGAAGCTGCAAGCATGGAAGAGGTAGGCTTAGTTTTACCCTCAGGCTGCTCTGTGGCCTCCTCCGCTGGAGGGCATGAAGTCTCACCCTCTAAAGCTAGATAAGAAAGGGGTGGTCCTGTAGGTATAGCTAGAGTAGGAAGGGGTGGTTCTATGGGCATAATGACTTGCCCAATAGGTCGGCTCGACTTGGTCTTGTATAATAGTTTGTCCAAATACTTTATTAGTTCCATATATGTAGACTTCATCACTGTGAAGCGCTTGTCAAAGTGGCTATTTATCGAGATACCCACAAACTTTCATAACCTCATAATCAAACATGTGAATGGAAGGCCAGCCTGCTCATTAAAATTATGATCCCAAATTTTTGCCGTAATTAGCCGACCATTATGTAGTCCAAAATGAGCAAAATACAGGCTACTTGTGACACCTGTGTGGGTTTGAGGCTGTTGTCATTTGTTGTCAGTTGGAGACAAGTAGAGACAATGTCCTACAAAAACTTAGCTGGGAATATGAGGGGAGCCTTAGTTATCAACTGCTTGAGATTAGTGACCCACAATGCATTTTCATCCTCGATAGAAATATGTTTGGCAATCCAACCCATAATCTATTTTCGCACCTCAAGATCGCTCATTTGCCTCTCATCACTAACCTCGTGGTGTCGGTTCTCATAAAGACCTGTCCGAACATCGGTCTGGAATTTTGGACAATATAAGAACCTGTTGATTGTAGTCTCTGAGATATCCACTACTTTTCCACGAACTGTGACTTCGTCCAATGGTGGTTTCTTTAATGCTAAGGCCTTTTTTTCTTTTTTGAGATCTTCTCAGTCATTGCATTCATCATCGCAGAGGCATAGGCAGAATAAAATTCTTGAACTAGATTTTCACCATAATACCCTAAATCATGAGTCATCCACTCAAAATGATGCTTGTGGAAGAGATATTTGAGCTCTGGCAGGGCGGAGAGTTATCAATGAACACATGGACCTTTAGTACAATGGTTCGTTGACACAGGCCTTTGGACCCTTTAATTTGGCTATTTGCAAAGATATCGTGCTAACCCAGAATAAGCCATGTATTTCTTAGAAAATTAATAACCATGCGGCGTGCAATTGGGTCACTTTCTTTTTCATGGGAAAATATCTCTATAGGATCCAGTCTGTCATCCTCATCACCACCTGTACTAGATTCACTACCTTCACATTGGATTGTGCTGCATCCCTTCTTGCCTCATTGGCTTCAGCCTCGGCAGCCGCTTTGGATCTAGTCGTGGGAGGAGAATAAGGAGAGATAGAGATGTCTACCCGTACCTCAGACCCACTAGATGCATCCCTTCCCAACCCTTACTCTAACTCATGTTGTGATTCATGCTCTGATTCCTCAGATGTGGAGTCATGATGTCGGTATTTGGAAGCATTCTTGGTGCGTAGTCGTTCCATAGTACCTATGCAAGTGACAAATGGTTAGTAACTTAACAATATTATGCAACGAATTTAAATGGGTACTTAGACTCCCCGTGTTACATACAAGCATGGAGATAACTCTTAAGAAATGACATCGCCCAATCTATCATAGAGAGATCACAAGCAAAAACTGAAATAAAAACTATTTTTGTGTTTTTCAAATACTTAGAAAATTTTCAAAGTGTTTCAATATGGTGGACCTTCACGGATCGTGAAGGCTTCGTGGTGTCTTCCAGAACCTAGTCCTTAGGGGGGGTACTCTAAAGATTTTCTAATGTTGGGACCAAGGAACAACACCACGGCCCGTGATGAACTTCATGATCCGTGATACCTTCCATGATCCTACACTTAGAACATTTTCAGTAGTGAGGACAATGAGCCTCCACCACAGATCGTGAAGTGCAATACTGTCCATAGTGAAGGTCATCGTCCCTGACCTCTCAGTTCTACTATTGATCAAACTACTTTCCAGTCCCAACTTAATATTCACAACATTGTAAGAACACTCAGCCGATTGAAACATACAAAACAACAAGCATAAATTCATATTTAAACAATTATAAGTATACAATCAACTCCAATGACACACTAGTAAAATCTGAATTCAAGTCACCCCATCCCCACATCAAATGCACATTCACAAAGACTCTTATCTTAAGAGGCACACATGATCACAGCTAAGACACCATTCCGCATTTTGCATTAACTCAAAGAATATCAGAGGGGAACTTAGTTGATACAATGCGATGGTATTTTGCAAAAATTATACCCTCAAAGTTTGTGGTACTAGGGCACTCAAACTATACACACAAATGCTAATGGCTACTTGAATCGGTGGGTAATGAGGAATTGATATGGTGAATTTGAAGAGTGATAAGTTGAGGGGGTGCATAGTGAGGAAGAAGAAGAATAGCCCATATTTTTAGAATCAAATGGGTAATCGGGTATTAAACCAAAAGCCCTAATTATTTTTGCATTCGGGTAAAAACCTGGTCGGCTAGAAGTTACTTAGCCATCAAGGCTTCACAACCCATGGCGGACACTCATTAAGAGCACCAAGGTTCATACTCCCCTTTATAACATGAGATTTGGACAAAAAGAAGGGGGTCTTGCTAGGCCTACACGGAGGGGAAAATGGTTCATGAAGTTAATCATGGACAATAATCCCTACCATAGTGATAGACTCAGAGAAAAGGTGAGGGACCTTACCTGGGATTCACGGAAGGCAAAATGGTCCGTAAAGTTTATCACAAGCCGTAATCCCTCTCGTAATCGTGGAGTTCCATAATACAATGCTCATTATGCCATTCCACCATGGGATATGGTGTCCTATACGGTCTGTATAGGTGCTCATGGTAAGGAACCTTGGCCACCTTTTAATGTTTTTCTCCTCCTTTGAGACCCTGCACTTACTGAACATACTGGGACACTATAAAAACATCAAATAAGAAATTTAACCTATGTAATACCCATAAAATCTTGGGTTTCCTCCCAAGTAGTGCTTGATTTAACGCAGCACAATGCGGGTCACTCTACTACTTAGACTTCGTGAAGCTTTTCCCTATGGGTTGCCTCCCATGTAGCGCCTGATTTAAAATTATGGCATGACATAGGATCCTTAGCTACTTAGATTTTATCAAGCTGGACTTTCACTTCGTCAGGAGATCCTAAGTACTATTTCACCCACTGTCCATTCATTTTAAACCTATGACCATCTTGAGCTTCAAGTTTGACTGCTCCATAAGAAAATACCTGTGTGATGGTAAAAGGTCAAGACCACTTTGACCATAGCTTTCCTAGAAATAACCTCATACTAGAATTAAACAACAACACTTTGTCCCTAATACAGAATTTGCACTGCTCAATATGCCTATCATGATATAGTTTTATCCACTCTTTGTAAAGAGCAGCACTCTCATATGTATGCAAGCGAAACTTATCCATCTCATTGATTTGCTCTATCCTTATATATGCAGCTTCACTCCAACTCAGGTTCAACTTTTTTAGGGCCCACAACGCCTTTTGTTCCAGCAACACAGGTAAATGACATGCCCTTCCAAACATAAATTGGTATGGGGAAATACAAATGGGTATTTTGAAATCTATCCAATATGCCCATAAAGTATAATTTAGCTTCCTCGCCCAATCAGTCCTTCTAGCATTCACAGACTTAGCTAGAATCTCTTAGATTTCGTAGTTTGGCACCTCAACCTACCCTCTAGACTAGGACTGATGTGGAGTAGCTACCTTATGTTGTCACACACCATATTTCACCAAAAGAGTCCAAAAGATCCTATTGCAAAAATGGGAACCCCCATCACTAATGATAGCCCTAGGAGTCCCAAACCTGGAAAAGATATTGCTCCTTAGAAAACCGGCGACACTCTTACTCTCATTATCTGGTAGGGCAACAACTTTCACCCACTTTGAGGCATAGTCAACAGCCACAAGAAAGTATTTCATCCCATATGAGCTCACGAACGGCCCTATAAAATAGATTCCCTATAAATCCAACAACTCCACTTCTAGGATTAGTGTCATAGGTAACTCTTGACGCCTGGATAAGTTCCCTTGCCTCTGCCACCGATCATAACTCTTCACCAAATCATGTGCATCTTTGTAGATAGTAAGCCAATAGTATCTATATTAAAATATCTTTTGTGCTGTACGACTCCCACTGTAGTGTCCACCTACCTGTGATGAATGACAGGCCTCCAAAATGCTTAACATTTCTAATTTTGGGATACACCTCCGAATGACATTGTCAGCGCACATCCTAAATAAGTATAGCTTATCCCAGAAGTACTTTTTAATATCATGTAAAAACTTCTTTCTTTACTGGAAAGTAAGTTCTTCAGGCATAAGATCACTTGCAAGATAGTTAGCATAATCAGCAAACCAAGGAATAAAATCAAAAGTGGCAGCCAAAACCTATTCAACTAGGAAGGAATCATCAATGTCAAGCTCATGTTTACCTTTATTTTCATCTTTCAATCTGCACAACTAGTTAGGTACTTAATTTTCATTGCCTTTATGGTCCTTCATCTCAAAATTAAATTCCTGGAGCAACAACACCCATTTGATTAATCGTGGCTTAGCATCTTTCTTAGTCATCAAATATCTCAAGGTTACATGGTCATTGTGAACTATCACCTTGGTACCTAAAAGGTACGCTCTAAATTTTTTGGAACGCATACACTACTGCTAACAATTCCTGCTCAGTCACGTAATAGTTCTTCTGGGTTACAGTTAGCATTTTTCTAGCCTTGTATATGGGATGAAAGATCTTGTTGCACTTTTTCCTTAGCACAACCCCCCAATACAATCCCACTACCATTGTTATATCCCGTATTTTATATGGTTGGATATTTTAAAGTAGTTGTGGTAAAGTGAAGGAAATGACCATCTTCCAAATTTTTTTTATACAAGTTGGTTATGAATATTATTTATGAACATTAGTAGTGTGGAAATATTGGAAAAGGCTAAGGGCAAAAAGGAAAATTCGCAAAGTGGCCTATGATAATATTGTGGAAGGCTAGGGAAAAAATGGAAATTTCACAAAGTGTTCAAGAAAATTCATGTAAGAGGTGTATGTGGGCCCCACTCTTTTATGACCATGTGATGAGTATATATGAACCAAAGTGTACATGGCAAGGCAATTAAGCCATCTTTATTTATTAAAGAAGGTTCTAGAAAAAAAAATGGAGAAGGGGTCATTTGTCTATATTCATAATTTAGGGACTTATTTTCAAATAAGGGATAAGTGATGGAAGATATTTATATATATATGTGTGTCTTATGACTCATTAGAGTCATTCTTATCCCAAGAGAGTTCTAGAATATTCAAGAGGAAGAAGAGAAGAGAAACTTGAAGCTAGAGAGAGAGAGCTCGGTTTTGGGGGAAAAAAAAAGTAAGTCTCCGATATTTCTTCGTGAATTAATTATCTATGGTGTACCAAGATGTTATGAAGGTATTGGTAATGAAATTTTATGGTTTGGAGCAGCCCAAAACGTCACCGAACAGCCCCAGAGTTTTAGCCGCGCTAGGAGAGCTTCCGAGGCAAGTTTTGGAGAGTTTCGGTAAAGGTAAGGTCTCTCCTTTCAAATTGAAGTTTATGATGTTGTTATGAGGTGTATTACGTGTCCTAAATATGACTGGAATCAGAGAAAATGTATAAGGAGGAATGATGTTGGAAACTACTAAATTAAAGTCGTAGTAGCTAAATCGAAGTCGCGTAGTGTATGGTCGTTGAGGCGCTGCGGGTGCAGCTGGTTGGATTGTATGTTGTAGGGCTTTAAAGTATTTTAAAAAGGGTGTGGTTGCTTCTGGTTTCAGCCACACGACCCCCCGTTTGGTATGGTTAAAGAATTTACGAAATAAAGGTTAAAAACTCTATTTTGGTATCGTAGTTTTATGCTAGTTGTTTGGAGCTTGTGTTGTGTAAAGTTGAGGTGATTTGATTGTATATATATACTGCTGGTTGTTGTTGTTGATATGTTTGTTGACATGGTGGCCAAGTTGAAATCTCGGGGATGGTGTATTTATAGGGGAGATGCTGCCGAAATTTCGGCAGATTGGAAATTAATTTGTTTGAAGGATTGAGACAAGTATATGGTGATGAATCTAATGACTATGTCAACTCTCTTGAATGTAGAAAAACAAGTTGGAAGAATAAGAAAATATAGTAAGGCGCGGTACAGGTATGTAAAGCTAACCGTTCCTTCTTTTGGCATGTCTTTGGCATAAGTATGTAAGGCTTACCCTTTTCTTTCAAGGCATGATTCCGATGTTATGGTTTGATAAGTGCTTCCATACTTTCTTTGTTTTCAAAAGCTAGATGTCAATGGTCCCAAGGGAATGACTACTTCTTCTATAACCCGTCAATGTTTTCCAAAATGTCTATAACTTTCCAAGACAAAGGTTTATAGTATTACAAGCTTTTATGATAGTAACGATAGATATATTTTACAACGACATTGATGATGTCGAGGATAAGAATATGTCTATGATGGCTATGATAAGAACGGCTTCATGTATGTAATGTTTACTCTTCTTTATCTTGGCATGTTTTGACATAAGTATATAGAGCTACACTTTCTTTTGGCATGATTTTTATGAAACAAGTATATGTCATTTTGTACAATTTCAAGGAAGTCCTATTCGTAGAGCCACTAGGATGGTCAATTTTCTTGAGTTTCCAAAAGATATTTTTCTCGTGCTTAAATACGTGTATATGATTCCAAAGGTTTTATGTTGATATAATCCATGGTAATTTTTGAAAGGTACTTGACATGCCTCTTATCTTGTTTTGTTAATCATAGCTCATTCCGATTATTCTATGAGTCTTGAAAATTGGTCCTATGTGCATATGTATACGATTTGACGCCTTATAAGATTGTGACCTTATTCTACGTTCTCTTAATATTATCTTTCGTTGATAGTCTCATCCTATAATAATTATTCCTTCAAGGTGAGACAAAACGACCATGGTTAGTCTATAATACAATCGGAGGTTACCGACCTTCCGTCACTCCGATAAGTATACGACTTTCGTTGGGCTCTCGTGCATGCTGTCTATATGTATATGTATATGTATATGGGGGATATGGGGAGGTATATATGTGGCGCTATAGACGCATTCCCACCTGATCAGTTGGAGTAATTTTCATCCTGGACGCGGGATGCGGCACGCCGACGTTGTTCGGTGATATGACTTCTATTTTCTATGCATATGAAAAAGATATGTTTTATATGATAAGACAAGCATGCATGGCATCCGGCCTAAAAGGGCACTCATATGTACAGGTTACTCTCTTATCTCACTATATGTCTATGATTCTACGATATGGTTGTTCATACCTTATGTTCTTTATTATGCTGATTTTCATGCCTTACATACTCAGTACATTACTCGTACTGACCCCCTTTTCTTTGGGGGCTGCGTTTCATGCCACGCAGGTACACCAAGACAAGTAGAAGCTACTATAGAAGATGTTCCAGTGGGGTTGGCAACTCCACTTGTTCTGGAGTGCTGCCGAGTCAGAGTTTATGCGCTATGATGTTTCGTTCGAAGTTAGAGACTTTGCAGACAGAGTGTGGGTATAGAGTGTCATCTTTGTAAGCGGCATCACCAGCCGATATGTTATTATGTCGTATGTTATGAGTTTTATGGGATGATAGATTTTGGAAAAAATAATTCACGAAGCTTAGTTATGTTTTTCATTTCTTGTTGATGTAAAAGTCTAAGAGATTAAATATGTACTATGAAGCAGCGGGTTCGCTCGGCTCCAAGCATGGGGTCGGGTGCCCATCACACCCTGTTGAGATCGGGGTATGACAACCATAACACATAATCTCAAATGGCGCAGACCAAGCTGGAATAAAAATCACTGATGTTAAGGTTAACTTCTTCTTTAAACACTCAAATGCTTTTACGCACGCCTCATCAAAGTAGAACTTTATCTCCTTCTTCAATAACTTGCATAGAGGGTGTAAAATTTTAGACAAATCCTTGATAAACCATCAATAAAAACCTATATGACCCAGAAAGTTGTGGACACCATTTACAGAGATAGGCGGAGGCAGTTTCTCAATCACCTCTATCTTCTCCTTGTCGACCTCTAACCCATTTTCAGAAATCTTGTGGCCCAGTACAATACCATCATTTACCATAAAGTGGTATTTTTCCTAGTTCAAAACTAGGTTGGCCTCTTCACATCTCTGCAAAGTCCTACTAAGATTCAATAAAAAGTCATTGAAAGTGTCACCTACCACTGAAAAATCATTCATAAATACCTCAATAGTGTCCTCCACCATGTTAGAGAATATAGACATCATGCAGCGCTAGAATATAGTAGGAGTATTACATAGTCAAAACTACATGCGCATGAACGCAAAGGCACCATAAGGACATGTAAAGGTTGTCTTCTCTTGCTCCTTTAGTGATATAGAAATCTGATTATAGCTAGAGTACCCATCCAGAAAAATAGTACCAACCTCTGCCAGACAATGAATCTAGCATTTGGTCCATGAAAGGCATTGGAAAATGGTCCTTCAAAGTCCATCTATTAAGCTTTTAGTAATTCATGCACACTTGTCATCCAGTGACTGGCCTTAGTGGGATCAACTCATTTTTATCATTTGCGAAAACTGTCATACCTCCCTTCTTAGGGACACATAGCACAGGGCTCACCCAACTGCTATCTTATATGGGATATAACACATATACATATAGACACTTAATATTTTCCTTCTTTACCACCTCTTGCATAGACGGGTTTAGTCTCCTCTAGTGTTCAATACTGGGACTGCAATCCTCCTTCAACTGAATTTTGTGAGTGCAAATACCAAGAGGAATGCCTATAATATCAGCAATAGTCCAACTAATTGCGTTCTTATACCATTGTAATATCTCAACCAATGTAGTAACCTGTCCTTCACTAAAATCTACAACAACAATCACCGACAAAGTATTGTTTTCACCAAAAAATATATACCTCAAATGGACTGGCAATTCTTTGAGCTTTAGTACAGGAGTCTCCTCTATGGATGGTTTAGCGAAAGGAGTCGGCCTGTTCCTTAAGTCAAGACCAAACTTCTTTGGGGCATAGGTGTGTAATCCTATACCATTCAATGCATTCATAGACTCATCATACATCTCAATACCATCTTTTTAGAATTCATTACTACTGCTGCTAAAGGCTCAACAACAAGCCTCTCCTCAATGGGCACATTAATTACACTCTCTACCTCAACATCAAACACAGACATCACTATCATATCTTTCGGCTGCTTTATAGAGGTTCATATATTGAACTTAACTTGTTCATTCTTTAGTCAAAATGTAATTTCTCCATATTATACATCCATCAATGTTATTCCAATTGCCAAAAAATGGTCTCCCCAAGATGATAGAGACCTCAAAATCAAACTGACAATCTAGTATGACAAAATTAGCTGGGAAGATAAAACAGCCCACTAGTACCAAGATATCACATAAAATTCCTACTAGTCATTTGATAGATCTATTTGATATGAGCAGTCACATAAAAGTTGGTTAAGGGGATCCTAAGTCTAACTGCATATAGATTTCTAATGGCATGAGGTTGTACGGCGGCTTGCGAACAAGTGGGAATCGGTGAGGTCCCTCTGCCTTTTTTTCTTTGTACCATTGTTTTTATATGTCTTATTCTACTCTAATACTAGCTCATCTGCTTCATCATCATAGTCGAATATAACTACCTTATCTGCTTGATGTTTAGCATGTCCATCGATCTCAGAATCTGCATTCTTTGTCTACTTAGTACCTGTAATAATAGTGTTAGAAAGTACCTTACCACTCCTCGTTGTCACTGTCATGTATTGCCCATCTTTCCTAGGATTTTGCACCGTATCACTAGGTAAAGTACCAGTCTTCTTTTAATTAAATATTGTTGACAACTGACCCATATGATGCTCCAACTGCTTGATAGAAGTAGAGTATGAATCCACCAATTGACTTATATTAGTCATGTCGCCTCACATATCTCTGACTCCAGATTCAATTACCTCAACCTTCTATATGACCTTTATCATTATTTCATCCATCTTAGAGTTACCATTATTGTTTCTGAGCTGATCTCTGTTCATAAGTGGCACATAAACCCCATTTCTGTCATTCTTGAAGTTGTCCTTATTCTGCCAATTTTCTTAATCACGATTATTGGTCAGTCATTATAGTTATCCCGTTGAAATTTTTAACATTGGTTTTTGGTTTTGTATGTTTGGAAACCCCCCTGGATATTCAGAAACTTAGCTTCCTCCTCATAATCAAACCCTGGTTCATCAGAGCGACTTCTAGTAACTGCATCTTTTATATTTTATAGCCCTCCACCTAACAAGCGCTTGGTCAATAGATCTATCTGCGTACTCATGTGAGCCATGTGTTGATCACGTTTCTCTTCCTTTTGCCTTTGCTCCACTAACATCTCAAATGGAAAGCCAAAACCTCTCATATCAATGTCTCTCATGTACCAGGCTCTGTTATTCTTTCTGAGCTGATCCAAAATAGTTGTGGCTTCCTAAAATGTCTTGGCCATGAATGAACCACCACAAGCCACATCTATGACTGGCTTGGTCACAAAATTGCAAGACCTGTAGAATACCTCCTTCAAATATTCATCAGTCAGGTTGTTATTTGTATACTGCTTTTAACTTCTACAAATCTCTCCTAAGCTTCATGTACTACTTTAGTAGGTAGCTACTTATGAGAACCAACCTCATCCTTGATTTGCATCTTCTTGGATGGTGGGAAAAACCTCTCCAAAAATACTTCCCTCAACTTTCTCCAGGTGGTGATCGAGCCATGTGGAAGCTCATTCAACAACTTCAATGCCTCCCCATATAGAGATAATAGAAACAAACGCAGTCATATCGATGATTGGCTAACCCCAAAGATTTTCTATAACTTGTAGGTGGAGATAATGTTCATTACGTGTTGGTTAGCATCGTTACTTATTTCTTCATTAAATGTTGCTTTTAAGTTCAACATCTATAGCATGGTACTAGTTATATTAAACTTCATGCCCTGAGGTAGTGGTGGGAGGACTATAGCTTCAGTAGCTCTTGCACCATCCGTATCAATATTTCATCAACCAGGGCAAAGTTCACAGGTCTCTGATCTTCCTTGCAATGCTCCATTGAGTTCATCCCTGTTGTCTTCATCATCCCTGACTTGATTTTCAACTAGATCACTCACCCTTAGCGCCTCACGCTCTTGCACATTCATCTTTCAAATTGTCCTTTATAGTTTAGGATCATTAGGAAGTAGTGGTTCACCCTTACTTTGGGTATTTGGCATGCACTATTTTTTCCTTTGAAAAACACAAATAAGAAATAAAAAGTAAAATTAGGAAATAGAACTACAAACTGAATTAGAACCTAATAGAATATTTCGAAGCCGTATTCCGCGGCAATGATGTCATTTTGATAATGCTCAATTATACCTCTTGAAATAAATATAGACGATCGTTAGCAGTATATTTTACCCAACTAAGAGTCAGGGTCGAACCCACAGGGTATGGGTTCAGATAAGTCTATCAATAAGCACGTTTCAGCTGTAGTCACTACTTCCCAAAAATAAATTTGCATAAAGTAAAATGGGGGGTTTTGTTGTTTAATTTACTAACACTTAATGATGTTTTAGAAAAGTAACTAACAATTAAATTGTGAACAATATGAGAATTTAGCAAGGATTGTGTTACCCATGACATGTAACTTAATAGACAACTCGTATTCATGATATCATTCAATGTATTGCATGCAAACTCTAGTGAGTTATGTAACATCTAATTCACTTCTTGGTCCTTCATAGACGTATCTCATTCATCTCCTCTTGGTCTCAAAATATATGCTTTCCTTAACATCTTTCTAGATCTCAGAGTACTATTTTCTTCCAGTCTCAAGTAACTTGGATAAAGTTTATCCCTTCTCTCGAAGGCAGACTCTTCGAATTACTATTGTGATACTATTTTCCTAATCACTACCTCCCTCCCAGGAAATCAATGAATATGGGCAAGTTCTTAATGCGTGCACTCACTAAGAAAGACTTTTGAATGAAAAAATCACAATAAATGCAAATGAAAATCACGATATCAGTCCTATGTTTGCCTATTCTAGTTAAGTCTTTATGGTTCCCACAACCCTAGTTGTGGCCTTAACTACTCATAATTGTAAGTAAAAGAACAAGAATCTATATAGAATTTATGAATCAATACCTATGCGAATGAAGAAGTAAACCTTGAATCAAACACACGAACCACGTATCAAGAAGTAACACCGAAATGATATTTCAAGAATCAATCTCAAAAGGTAGCAGAATGTATCTTCAATGTGTTCATAATAATACTCAAAAAACTAATAAAATGTAGAACCCTAATAGTAATATAAATTTGGGTATTTATAGAAATACAAAACCAAATCCCAAACCAATTAGGAAAACTTAAGTCGACACTTTTAATTCTCACTCGCCATGGACTGTACTGAATTCCATGGTTCGTGGTCCTCCTCCATGGTGTCTAACTTGGCTCAATGTTGTTTGGTCTTATCTTTAAGAGAAATCATCATGCCTCATGGTGCTGAATACGATCTGTACTGGAGTCCGAAAGGGCAATCAATTGTTTAAGCTGTCAATAATTTCTTTAAATTTGGTGAAAGCCTTTACCAATTCTCCACTTTCTTCCATTAGCCTTTACTATTAGTCACTACGGTCCATAGTGGGCTCTATGGCCCATGATAGGTTCCGTGGAGTTACACTTGACTAAAATTTCAGCATCAACCACTTCACAACGTCATCATTACGACAGCCACCACTGCCCGTGCAAGGTAATATGGCCAGTGGTAGATTCTGTGGAGTTATACTTCAAAACTTCAGCATCAGTTTTCTTTTCTAATCATCACCTACGCCAACCACCACGGTTCGTACAAGGCACTATGGTCCGTGGTGAGGCTTATAGTCCTCAGTCTTTACCAAAACTGCCTCTTAGACCCAATAAATCATCTAAACTCGTGAGCGACTTAGTTTACCTTACAATAGACAAAACACACATTATACATACTGAAACATACTTGAAACGCACACTAATTCACCATTTAAGCATTGAAAATGTCATAAATACACGACATATCATTGAGCTTGGGCACCTTGTTGAGTCTGGCCTCCATTGAGTAACTTGGCTTTCAGGATGACCATACTTAATCCTACACCCCTTGTCATGATGACCTGATCTTCCATATTGATAGAACACAATCAAACCCGCTAGGCACTCTCTCTTGTGGTTCTTCCTAGTCTGCCTGTATACGGGGGTAACTTGGACAAATAGAGTACCTCTTTGAAACTTAGGGTTGGGAACCCTATATTTTTCAAACCTTGTAATAGTATCATTTGAAGAACCTTTACCGTAATACCAATAGAAAAAATAAGGACTCCCACCACTTTTGGACCTAGCATGAGAGGAATCACCACCATCGGTCCTTGCCCTTTTGGACTCTCTAGTTTTCTCCCTTAGCTTCTCTTCCTCTATTTGTTTTGCATGGGTCATAAGTCTAGAGATGTACATTTCCCAAATCAACATAGCCATCTTGTATTCCTTCAAAATCAAATCCGACACACCCGACTCGAACTTGCTCATACGAGCCCTTGGGTCGAAAACCATCAATTGATCATACTTTGACAATTGGGTGAACTTGAGGACATACTCCCTCACACTCATACCTCCTTGCTTAAGATTGATGAACTCTTGTATCTTGGCCTCCCTCAACTCCATTGGGAAAAAATGGTCAAGAAACACTCCTTTAAATTCTTCCCAAGTCACCGGATCCGCCTCTCTAGGCCTCTTACTCTTTGATTGATCAAATCAAATTCTTGCCACACCTTTAAATTGATAAGTGGACAACTCCGCCCTCTCTACCGGCTAGTCCAGAATCTCCACAATCTTGTAAATGCTTTCAACAAACTCCTATGGATCCCCATCCACTTTAGAACCTGAAACCTCAAGAGGATTCCTTTTCATAAAGTCACGAACCCTTGTCGTTGTTGTACCCACATTTGGTTTTATGAGAGGAACAACCTCACCATTGGCTTGTACCATCACAGCTTGATCAAGTACTTTAAAGGCCGCTTGGAACTTTGCATTAGTCATGTGGTCATTCAAGAGAACCTTCGGAGCTTGTTTCTACTCTTCAGCCATATTTCTTTGAATAGTGTATCTTCGTGGAGGCCTTTTTTGATAATCGCAAAGAATAACCATTAGAGGAAAAGACTTAGAGTACCACTCTACCACATGACATAGATCATGAACGAAGTGAGATATTTCCTAGTCATAGCCTCCTATTCATAGATGTGGCGCTCTTCACACCAATGAACAAATTAATTATCGAGCTTCTTCAATTTTAAATAATTTAAAATAATTAATTTTAAAAATCCAAAAAAATGCAAGTTATTTTTAAAGTAATTCTATCATCTTATAATTTTGAATGATTTATATACTTCTATATAATTATTAGCTTATATCATTATTTGAAAATAATATCAAAAATTTTAATTAATTATTTCGTAAATTAGTAGTCTATATTTTTAAATTAATTATTTTACTTTATTAGAATTAAGAAGCTCGTTAATTAATTAGTGTTATTTTATCTTATTTAATTTTTTATCAAATTTACTAATTAATTTCAAATTCGGTTAATTTTTTAATTTATTTTGTTCATAATTAAAATCATGTGGCGATTTCTTAAATTACAATTATAGCCAATTGAGCCCATTTCCCCCATTTTCCTTTTATATTGGCCCAACCCCATTACAATATATCATAACCCATTTCAATCCAAAACCAAATTACTGCATACACATACCCAACATTACAATCTATATCCAAAATTCCCCAACTTTATTATTCCCCCCCCCCACTAGCAATATGATATAATCTTAAAACCTCAACTTTCTTTTTCTCTATTCGGCCACCCCTAAGTCTTACTGTCTCATCTTCCTCATTTTTTTTTATTTTGCTTTAGGCTATTTCCACCTCCAAAACCCCTTTCTTCTATCCAAATCACCAGATCTCCACCCAAAACACCTCTCTCACGCATGAACTGACATCATCACAGCAAGCTCAAGCTCGCACCTCCAAAACCCAACCAAGTAATCATTAGATCCATCCACAGAACTCCGAAATCAAAACCACAATGAACCAGTGAGCTCGAAGCTCCGATGAACCAACAACCACGATGCACCAGAAACTTCGGCAAATAACTAGATCCCTCTGATGATGCTATCAAAGCAATAACATATTTGGTATTTTTTCTATCATATTTTTAAATCATTGTTTGCTACTTTGTTTATTTACTACTTTTTCTATATTTTTAACTTCTTTATCCTAACCTTAGTTTATTATTTTTGTCTCATTTTCATATCTACTTTATCTTATTTTATTTTTGATTTTGATGACCTTATTCAGTGATTCTTGTTCCATTCATGAACGTGATAGGGAGTATATTATATTTTTTGTTTTGCTGTTATTTTCGTCTTCTTGTTCATTTGTTCAATATACTTATTTCATTTTTGATTGTTGCCTCTTTATTAAGTTAACCATTTATTTATGGTTAATATTTTATGTTGGGATTGATGTTGTCATTAATTTGGAATATTATCTTCTTTTGTTTTTATTTTAGTTTTATATTTTTCATGCTACAATTTTAGTGTGTTATTTTTGTCCTTCGTTTAGATAAAGTTTGCCATTTATTATTATCTTTAATTGATATAGAATTGATACTAAAAATTAAAATTGGCCAGTGAAAAAATCTCTCCGTCGGTTTTCGAGGCCTCTCCATTTTAAAAGACAGAAATTTTAATTTAAGTTTACATTATATATTATATATTACAAGTTAAAATTAGCCAATAAAAAAATCTCTCCATTGATTTTTGAGGCCTTCCCATGTTTATAAGATGGATTTTATTTTAGTTATTATTATTATTATTATTATTATTATTATTATTATTATTATTATTTATACCTAACTAATACTTCTACTAAGTGTCTGTACAGGTATCTAGCATAGAGTTGCTTCCCGAGGAAGCTATTCGAATTTAATAAAGTTCAAATATTATTTTTAATTTATTAGTGTATATTATTGATGTTAGGGAAAACTTAGGTCGTAAGTACTTACATAAATAAATTTAATTGATTTAGTTATTTAATCAGTTAATATCACATTTTAGACAATATTAAATAATCTTTTTTTCTGAAAAATATTTTTCATAAGTTATCCCCTCATTGATACTATAAGTTAAAAATATTGTTTGAGAATACTTTATTTCTTCTATAAAAGAAATATTTTTCTTTTCACACATTACAATTTTTTTATGGAAAAAAAGTTCTTTTTTTCATATTAATTAAGGGCAATTCTTTTAATATTGCATAAAAACTGCCCTTCTATATACATTTATATCATCTTTCTCATATTTTCATATACATAGTTGACGATACTATACATTATTTACTTAGTACATACTCTTTCATGCATATATTCTTATACAATTTTAGTACATATTTCTTTATATATATGTGTTATACTTGCAAATAATAATTTTATCTCTTCCCTTTTTGATAAATTAAGTCTAGCCGGGTACCACATTTTGTGGATTTCGAAGGATGCCTAACACCTCCCCTTTGGAATAATGTAAACCCTTACCTAGAATTTAAATTGGTTTTTCGTTGATTGAAATATGAGTCATACAGGTATTGCATCAAATAGGTTTTCCTTATTTTTATTAATAAAATTGGTGGCGACTCTATACAATAATTAATCTTTTTAGAGTCTATATGTTGTGCTTTATCTAACCTCGGTTAAAAATAGGGCATAACACTCTATGGTCGGTCCCCATCATTAATGAGTTTTCGGACGTGTTTCCCGATGATCTACCCGGTGTCCCTCCCGAAAAGGAGATTAATTTTGGTATAGACCTTTTTTTGGGTACTCAACCTATTTCTATCCTTCCTTAACGAATGGCCCCGGCGGAATTAAAGGAGTTAAAGGATCAATTGAAAGACTTATTAGACAAAGGTTTCATTAGATCAAGTATATGTCCATAGGGTGCTCCCATTTTGTTTGTTAGAAAGAAGGATGGTTCGCTATGCATGTGCATTGACTACAGGCAATTGAACAAAGTAACCATCAAGAACAAATACCAAATTCCGAGGATAGATAATTTGTTTGACCAATTAAAAGGGGAATTGTTACTTTTCTAAGATTGATCTCCGTTCTAGTTATTATCAACTAAAGGTGAGGGAGTGTGATATTTCCAAAACTGCATTTCAACCAAGGTATGGCCATTATGAGTTCTTAGTTATGTCGTTTGGTTTGACCAATTCCCCCGCGACATTTATGGACTTGATGAATAGGGTGTTCAAACAATATTTGGACATATTTATAATTATGTTTATTGATGACATTTTGATTTACTCTCAGAATGAGGTGGACCATGCAAATCACTTGAGGATTGTGTTGCAAACTCTAATGGATAAGAAATTATTTTCCAAATTAAATAAATGCGAGTTTTGGAAAAGGGGGATGGTTTTTCGTGGTCACATTTTATCTGTGAAGGGATTATGGTTGATTCTAAGAAAACTGAGGCGGTGAAGAATTATCCTAGACCATTGTCCCTTTCGGATATTAAAAGTTTCTTGGGCCTAGCCAGATATTATAGAAGATTTTAGGAAGGGTTTCATCTATATCGTCACCATTAACTAAGTTGACTCAAAAGAAGGTGAAGCTCCAATGGTTGGAAGGTTGTGAGAAGAGTTTTCAAGAGATGAAAGATCGTCTTACTACAGCCCCTATTTTGACCTTGCTGGAAGTGTCCGATGGTTTTGTTGTGTATTGTTATGCTTCAAGGGTTGGTCTTAGTAGTATTTTGATGCAACATGGTAAGGTGATAGAATATTCTTCTAGGAAACTTAAGGTGCATGAAAAATATTATATGACTCATGACTTGGAACTAGCGACAGTTATGTTTGCTTTGAAACTTTGGAGACACTATCTTTATGGTGTCCATGTGGATGTGTTCACCAACTGTAAGAGTTTACAATATGTGTTTAAGCAAAAAAACTTGAACCTTCGGCAAAGTAGAGTCTTGAATTGTTGAAGGACTATGATATGAGTGTGTTGTACGATCCAGGAAAAGCCAATGTAGTTGCCGATACGCTAAGTAGATTGTCCATGAAAAGTGTGGCACATGTTGAGGAAGGTAAAAAATAATTGATCAATCATATTCATAGATTGGCACGTTTAGGTGTGCATTTGGTTGATTCTAATGATGGAGGTGTTCTTGTGCATAATGGTTTGGAATTGTCTCTTTTGGCGGATGTTAAGGCCAAACAAGACCATGATCCGGTGTTTGTTGAGTTGAAGAAGTCGATTGCCAAAAGGGCCATTGAGTCTTTCTCCCAAAGATGAGATTGTGTGCTTCGTTATCAAGATCGATTGTGTATGCCTAATGTTGATGGTTTAAGGGAGTTGATATTGAATGGGGCTTATAGTTCCCAATATTTTATTCATCCGGGTTCCACCAAGATGTATCATGATTTAAGGGATGTGTATTGGTGGAATGGAATGAAGGACATAGCAGAGTTTGTAGCTAAGTGTCCTAATTGTCAACAAGTTAAAGCTGAGCATCAAAGACTGGGAGGTTTAGCTCAAGTAATTGAAAGCCCTACATGGAAGTGGGAAGATGTGAATATGGACTTTATAACGGGCTTGCCTTGTACTAAGAAGCAATATGATTCCATTTGGCTTGTTGAAGATTGGATGACTAAGTCAGCTTATTTTCTACCGGTTAAGACTTCTTATGGTGCCAAGGATTATGCGTAGTTGTATGTTCATGAATTGGTAAGGCTTCATGGTGTTGCCTTGTCCATTATGTCAGATAGAGGTACTCAATTCAATTCACACTTTTGGGAGTCATTTCAAAATGGTATTGGTACGAAGGTTAAGTTAAGTACCACTTTCCATCCTCAAACTAATGGTCAAGCCAAAAGAACTGTAACATCTCAAAAATTTCTATGCCAAGACTCGAACCAATCTTCATATGTGTATAGACTCAAACTGAATAACTTTTAATTATATATATGAGTTAGGATAAATTTCTAAGTATTTGAAGAGTATTATATGTGGCTTAGGGTCATAAGAGATCTCTAAAACCAAGTCAAGCCTAAAGAATTTCTATCGACTAAGTTTTAGTATAAGACTATAGAAGGGTCAACTTCAAATGATTATATCTCCTAAAATATAATGAATTGGGTGGACCTGGACCTATCCAATTAAAGATATTTATCTCTTCTTTCCAATGCCTCCAAGATTGCAATTTTTGGAGTTTGGAGTAAAAGGTTATGCCCAGTTAACCAGAGAGGTGCGCGACAAGTCCGCGACACGGACCTGGCGCGGACTTGGCCAGTTTTTCTGGATTTGTTTTTCTAACCAGAGAGGTGCGCGACAAGTCTGCGACACGGACTTGGCGTGGACCTGGCCAATTTTTTCAGATTTTAGTAAGGGCAACTTGGACCATTCCCTATTATATATATACAATCTTGGATGCATTTTTAGGGAATTTTGCAGTCTTTAGCCTCCTCAAAACCCCAAACTTCATCCTCTTCTCTCTCAAATCATCTCCAACAAAATCCTCTCAAACTTAAATGATTCAAGCTTCCCATTGAAGACCTAACATCAAGAGTTCTCCACTTCTTCTTCAAGTTCCTCTCTAAGGTATGTGGGTTTTCATCCATGGGTTCTTCCACCCATCGAGCCCAAATATTTTCTCAACTTAGTATTTATATTTTAAATGATGAAATCTTATGGAATTTTACATGATGGTTCCAAATGCATAGATTATGGTATATTTGAAGTTTATTTATTCATATATATATATATATATATATTGACTCTCAATTGTAAGTGATGAGTTTTATGAATTTTCTTACTATGATTCTAAATGCATAGAGTCTTGAATATTTGAAGTTTATTTACCTACATTGACTTATGTTGATTCTTATTTTCAGGAAATAAATGATTTATTAAGGTCCTTCCATGAAGGCTTGAAAGTAGTTTTAAATCATATTTGTGGGTTGTTTTAAGATGTTCAAATGATAAAAAATTTCACTCTCATGCATACTAGCATTTATTTAAATGACTTGAAAGTTGATTGCTTTAAATCCACCTAGTTTCCAATGATAAAGTAAATTTGAAATGAAGTTTGACTCCAATGAATGTTATAAAGTAAATATTTATGAAGGGGAGTCTTTATGAAATGATTGATTGATGAAAGAGTTTCTTAGCCAAAGTAACGTTTCAATGTGAAAGGACAATTCTCACATTGAATCAAATGAAATATTTAAGGTTTTGATATGACATGTATGACATCCCTATAGGTCGTCGATGATTTTGAACATTTTTTCAAAAAGGAATGTCCGATTAGCATGGTACCCAAAATACCATCACTAATTGTAGACTTAATTTTCTTATAAAACAAGGTTCATTAATAGAACGGTAAATAGGGCATGGCAGCCACGATGATATTATAAACCAAGGGTTTAACGAGCTATTCCATGGAATGATAATTTTATGATAAAGTTATATGAATGCTTATGTTATTATGACATTTAAATGTTATTCTGCTGAGAGCTTACCTAGCACTGAGATGGACTAGGGGTGAATACCCATGTCCCAGAACTACATGCCACTATAGGTATAAAGGAGATAGAGGCGAATACCCAAATCTCTAAGAGGTGAGTACCCAAAATTTCAAGGCTTGGAGGTTAGTACCTGAGTCTAAGAACTAGGGGTGAGTACCTGGTTCACACAATAGCTTATTGGATCCACTTAGGCATGACGGAGTCTACCTTGGCAAGTAGTCTCCCCATTTTTCTCCAATATAGGGGTAACATCGGGACTCCATATTATAGCTTACATGATTTATGTCGGTTAACGGTCGCTCTCACAAAGGTACAAGGTCCTTTTCCAATATTTAAGATATATCATATGATGTCTACTATGTCTATCACAAAATAAAGTATATTCTCTTACGAAGCTAAAGATTTCTTTTAAAAGGTTTATGGTATACTTATTTACGATTCATGGTATTTTGCAAGTATATGGTTTCTTATAATGACTCATGATTACCTCTATAATGTTTAAGTTTCTTCTATGATTCATGATGGTTTCAATATTTCAATGACTAAGCTTCATAACTCCAAATGGTATTTCAAATAAATACAAGGTTCTAGCATGGTCCATTGTATCACCTTATTATATAATGATATATGGCATTGCATGCTCTAATACTTAGTACATTCAAAGTACTAACGCATATTTTTGCCTACATGATATCACCATGTAGGAACCGACGTCGCTCCTCGACCTCCTCCACGTGGCTAGCTCGGATTAGATTGAAGATTGCTTGTGGTGAGTTCCCATTGTTTGGGAACAACATCCCTTTTATTCTTAGCTTATGTTATGTAGAACATTAAGACTTTTATTAAGGAATCTCTTGACACTTATTTTGAGGGTGAGCTAGGGACATGTTTTAACCTCCGCCAAGTCTTTAATATAGAAGGTATGGTTGGACATAGAAAAAGATGTTATGTTGTCTTTGACTCTTACTAAATGTAAAGCCCCTTAATCCTTACATCCCTTTTTTCTGCTTGATTTGTTTATCATTACCAATGAAATGATTAATGAATGCTTAGAGGCTTGGGTGAGGTACCTTCGGGTGTCTCATTTAATGTGTCACGTCTAGGCCCTAGGCTTGGGTCGTGACAAGAACGATCCAAACTTTAGAAAATATGTTGAGAGCATGTGTTATTGATTTTAAAGGAAGTTGGTATGAGTATTTACCATTGATTAAATTTGCCTAATTTAATAGTTATCACTTTAGCATCCAAATGGCTCCTTTCGAAGCATTGTATGGGAGAAGATGTAGGTCCCTAATAGGATGGTTTGAAGTAGGTGAGATGGCCTTGATCAATCCAGATTTGGTAATAGATGCTATAAAAAAGGTGAGACTCATAAGGGAAAGGTTGAAGATGGCTCAAAGTCGTCAAATTCCTATTCAGAAGTTAGGAAGAGAGAGCTTGAATTTGAGGTGGATAATTTAGTCTATTTGAAGGTTTTGCCCATGAAGGGTGTAATGAGTTTTGGCAAAAAAGGGAAAATAAGACCTAGATATGTTGGACCTTATAAGATATTAAGACGTATTGGCAAAGTGGCTTATGAGTTAGATTCACCATTTGAGTTGGCTATGGTTCACCCGGTGTTTCATATATCTATGTTGAAAAAGTTTGTAGGTGATCCAAATTTCATTGTCCCATTGGAAGATGTGAGTGTTGAAGATAACTTAACTTATGAGGAGGTTCTGGTGGAAACCTTAGACCTACAAGTTAAGAGGCTAAGAAACAAAGAGGTTACGTCCGTCAAAGTATTATGGATAAATCAACAAGTAGAAAGTGCTACTTGGGAAGCGGGGGCAGATATGATGAAATGATATATCTGTACCTCTTTCCCTATACTCAAGCCTAATGTAGTAAGTTGTTCGTATTCAAGCTAATTGAACTCTTACGTATTCAATTCCTCCTATAACATTCACATGCATGCATGTTCATTAAAGTTGATTTTAAGTCACGTTTTATGTTATGTTTGAAATTTTCATGTTCTATGCATTTTAAGGTATCATCATGTTCATATTGGGTTGCTAGTCCTCTTTTCATGTCCTTCCTAAGATAACTTAATCTCATTCGAGGATGAATATTCATAAGGAAGAGATATTGTAAGACCCCGAAAGTCGGAAAGTTGAAACCAATGAGAAATTTTCAATTTTTAGAACTAACTTAATATTTATGAGTCACTCTACGACTCATAGAGCTTTCCACGACTCACAAGAGCGAGTCGTAGAGTGAGCCTCAGAGACTTCGTAGGACCCTACTTAAAAGAGGTTCTACAACCCAATAGGATGAGTTATCGTCCTGTTGACGAGTCATAAAAATGACTCATTCCAAAACTTTAGAGGCCCATATTTCAAAATTCCTCATGGTCGAGTCTATAATTTAACAGGACGAATCATAAATGCTTTAACAACTCGTAGAAGTGATTCCTAACCAAAGTTTAGAGACTCCAAAACTTACAGGTTCTTAAACCTGCAGGACGAGTCCAACTGACAACTTGTAATCAAGAAGATGAGTCGTAGAGATGACTCATATGAAAACTTTAGAGACTTGAAAATCAAGACCTTTTATTAGACTTACAGGACTTGACGACTTGTCATCTTTAATATGACTCATAAAGTCATCTCTTAGGGTCGAATCCGAGTTTTAATGAGGGGTATTTGTTTCATTTCCCAAGTTTGGTTCAATGAATATAGACGCAATTATTGCTAAGTTCAGTCCTATATCTACCCAATCCTTTGAAATTTCCCTCATTCTAAAACCATTCACCTAAATTCTCCTAATGCAAAAACTAAATTCTCTCAAGAATTCTTCTTCAAACTACAAGCTAGGGTTTCAGATTTCACTAAGGTTTCTTCTCAAAATTCTTAGTGAATTCAATCAAAGTATGTGGGAATTGATCCGGTTCTATTCAGCCATGGAGTACCAAAGTTTTCTCAAAGTTTCCTTTAATTTTTAATATTATATTAACCCTATTTTTGATGAATTGCATTGGGTTATTTCAATTTCATTTTGAATTTTTATCAATAATTATTCTAAGCATGTTTTCATATGAATTTCATGATTTTAAGTTTAATTATGAATGCCCACGCATAAAGCTATTTCCAAGTTATGATTATGAATTTTAAGATGATTTTCATGAGTTGATTATGAGTTTAGTAATTTTCAAGGAAATTTTTATGATTGAAAGTTAAGATTATGAGCTAATGATGAAGTTATGATGATCATCAATTATGATATAACAAAGCTATTATGGTATGATAAGTACAATTCTCACACAATCATGTTTAAAAGATGGTGATAAGAACAATTCTCACCGAAGTTATGGTTCCTACGAATCACTAAAGTTAATGGATTAATAGGCAACTACTATCTTTCCCTATAATGTTTATGATTATGTTTTAATGAGTTTTGTTGAGATATTGACTAAGAAACAAGAGGACTTTTAGATGGGGTTCGGTCCAGTAACACAGTTAGTTACCTAAGGTAATCCTAGTAGCAACCTAAAGTCCCAAACTACGTTACCCACATAGGATTGCCTTCGTAGACTAGCTAGTGGATCCACATATATAACAATTGAGTTGAGTTGAGTACCATGATGAAGTATATCCTGACAAGGTAGTCTCCCCCTTCTCGATGATAGTTACATTGGATTCCATGTTATAGCTTGCATGGTCTTAATATGTCGGTTACAGGTCTTGTCCTACATAAGTTGAAAGTTAAGCTATGAGTTATACTATGAAGTTTGATGATATTCATTAACCATGAGTTTTTATATGTTTTCAAATGCATTTACGCTTTGCTCATATTCATTATATTGGTCATGCATCTTACGTCATATTGCTCATGTCCTATTAGTTATTCATGCATATCTCACATACTTAGTACCTTCTATGTACTAACACATATTTTACCTACATTATCTCATAATATAGGGAAGGACGTCGATCATCCAATTTGTGGCTAGAGTGCTTAGTTTTCTCCAAGAAATTTATGAGTCATCATATCATCGAGGATATGAATTTCTTTTCAAATTGTTTTACTGACTTTATTCTATTATTTTGGGTGAGCTAGGAGCTTGTCCTAAATCCTCCATAAAAGACTAGACTAGAGGCATGTTTAGACGCTATGTCGTGTAGTTCAGTTGCACATCAATTGAGTTTTATATCCCTTAGACCCATTCCCTCAAGTTACTACTTCCACATATTTTTACTATGTTCTTTACCATATGTATGCGATGTATGCTAAGATGTCTTGGTTGGAATCCCTCGTAATCTCGATCGTTATGTCACGGCTTGGATCTAGTTTGGGTCGTGACATTACTCCTTAGTTTTATGTATTTTGATATGTTTTGCATTCATGTTGTCTTGTTAGATCTCTTTCCCTACTCTGTTCATGCTAGCTTGAGTCCCATTTGAGAACGAATGTTCCAAATAGGGAGATATTGTAACACCTTTTTGGAAATTTAAGTTGGAAAGAAAAGTTGCAGAAACGTTATTGGTGCCAGTTTTTACCAACCTAACTATGAACCGTACAAGGTCGTACAATCTATAGAAGGCATTTATAAGAAGGTTCCTGAAAAAAAAGAAAAATGTTAAGTCTTAAAATAGGTCAATAAGGTGATCTACGGAATGTACAAGGTCCTACGGACCATAGATAGTGATTTTATTTCCATGAACCCCAGTTGAATTGATGATTTTTGCTCTAATATGCATTTATTTTGAATTGATGAGAATGGTTTTCATGCATTTAACGAATTATGATTTTAAACTGAGTCTACACATAATTGATTGAGGTTTGAAAGAATATGAGCATTGAGTTTAAATAAGTTTGAGCATTGAGTAAAATGATTGATTTAAGATAGAGTTTTTAGGAGATATGAATGAGTCAAAAGCATATTTTAATGAAAGAGTTTGATGATTGAGGTGAGTTCAGTTTGATGAGAGTCCAATAAGACTAAATGAGTTGATTTGATTATAATAATTTGATTGAGTATATGAGCCTATTGAGTCTTAAGGGAGTTGTATTGAGCACCTATTTGGGTAAGAAAAATAACAACTCGAACTCCATAAACTATATAGTCGGTGTAGGATAGAGGTTGTGCCTCTCAAGCCCCAAAATGATGGACTTTGATTGATTGTGGATCCAATGAGGTTGATCATTCCTTACTCTAGCAAGGTATTAGACGGCTATAGAAATGGCAGTACAAAGCATTGTATCATCACTAGCTCAAGCTCATAAGTGATGATTGTCGGTTAGAAACACTCTCTAAAAGTTGAATGGTTTGATTTGATTGGGTTGCATATCATTAAGTACACTTTCAAAGCATTTTTTAGTGTAAACTTACATATCATTTTGAGCTTATTTAAGTTACCTTTGAGTCGAGTCTTTTGAGCTGAGCTACTTGATGTTGAGTTTGTTGAATCGTGCTTTCTTTAGCTATTTTACATACTCATACATTCTACGTACTGACATCATTCGGCTTACATCATTTTTTTATGCAAATACATATGCTAAAGATCATCAACATGCACTCTATTGAAGATCCATTCTTTCCTAACAGTGGTGAGACCTTCTTTCTTTCGAAGGGATCATATTTATTATATTTATTACTTATGAGTAGTTTTTTTGACCAGCCATGGGCTTGTCTCGGCACCTTCTTGGTAGTTTATAAAGTCTTCATAGACAGAGTTAGGGTTGTGGTTGAGTGGTACTTTCAGAGTCTATTTTCAAATTATACTTTTATTATTGAGTTTATGACATTGAGTTATAATGTGAGTTTGAGTATGTTATGACTACTGTTTATCTATTGATGATGGTGTTTTGAGCTATCCACTTGGATCCTTTCTACCCTTAAGTGAGTCTTCTGCTGAGTAATTAAATAAGTGATCATACCAAGTGGTTCACTTGGGTCATACAATGGTCTCCGAGTGCCAACCACGCCTAGGGTACCCTCTCAGGGCGTGACAAACTTGATATCAGAGCCTAAAGTTCAAAGAGTCCTAGGGTATTTATGAAGCCGTGTCTAGTAGAGTCTTTCTTATGGGTGTGTTGTGCACCACACTTATAATCAAGAGGCTATAGAACATTAAGAATTGTCTCACTTCTTTCATATTCTGAGTTCGTGCGATAGAGTTTAACTCTATAAAATTCATTCCTAATTTGTGTGATGTGCATTGCAGATAATGCCTCCTAAATGTATCGCTAGCTAGAGGAACGACGCCAGCACTGAGGTCCCACAGTCAGATATGACCTCACAGTCGAGGGCAAAAACTAAAGGTCGACCTTCACAGTCTACTGAGGGCCTAGATGCCTAGTACTCAGCCAACTCGTACTTCAGAGGTGGATTTCATTGGAGCTATTTCCATGCTCACCTAGCTAGTAACTGTCCATAACAATAACCAGAGTTTACCAGCTAGCTCTAGCTCTTAAAAGCCAGCAACTTCTGTGGGGATTAGAGATTTTTTTAGGATGAACCCACCAGTTTTCACGGTTTCTAAGGTTGAGGAGGGTCCCTAGACCTTCATCGATGAGATATGGAAGATACTAAAGGGGATTCATGCTACTGAGGTTGAAGGGGCAGAGTTGGTTTCCTTTCAGCTCAAGGATGTAGCAAATGTTTGGTACAACTAGTGGGAGGAAGGCATAGGTAAGGATGTTGAGCCCACTGTTTGGGATGAATTTAAGGTTGCTTTCCTTGATCACTTCTTTCCTAGAGAATTGAAGAAAGCTAAAGTTGAAGAATTCATGAACCTAAAATAGTAGGGTATGATAGTGAAGGAGTATAGTCTTAAGTTCATCCAATTGTCTAGATATGCTCCAGAGATAATCCCAAATATGAGATCTAAGATAAGGAAGTTTGTATCTGGTTTGGAAAAACATATGAAGAAGGAGTGTAAGGCGTCGCTATTGATTTCTTACATGGACATTTCCAGGCTTATGGTGTATGCTCAGCAAGTTGAGGAGGATAAGAAGAAAGATAGAGTGGACAACTTGATCAAGAAAGCCAAATTAGCTGGGCAAGAGAATGAGCAAAAATATGGTAAAGGCAATAGGTCATTCTTTCTTTTTCGTCACCAAGTTCATCTACACCCAACTACTAGTATGATCAAAAGTTCCAAATCCACCAGAAATTTAGAGCTCGGGGTTCTCAGTCGCAATGAAGTGTGGCTCAAGGTTCAAAAGGAAAGACACCTTGTAGAAAGTGTGGTAAAATCCATTTGGAAGAGTGCATAGAGAATGACAATGGGTTCTATAAATGTGATAAGATAGGTCGTTTTTAAAGAGAGTTTCCGATGTGGGGAGATATGGCCCAATCTTCTACTGCAGCACCCTAATTCTAGGTAATCAAAGAGGTAACACTTCGATTATAGGTGGGGGTTCAAACCATCTGTATGTTGTGGCTAGTTGCCTGGATCAAGAGAACTCGCCAGATGTTGTTATTAGTATACTTCAACTCTTTACTTTCGATTTCTATGCTTTGCTTAATTCAGGTGCCATATTACCATTTTTGACCCCTTATGTGGCTAATAAGTTTGAGATCTTTCCGGAGTGTCTTCTTGAGCATTTAAGTGTTTCTACTCTAGTTGGTGAGATTATTCTAGCTGAGAGGGTCTATAGAGATTGTCTTGTGTCTATCTATCACAGAGATACCATGGCTAACTTAGTTGAGTTAGACATAGTTGATCTTGATGTTATTCTTTGTATGGACAGGCTTTATGCTTTTTATGCCTCAGTTAATTGTAGAACTTGATTTGTCAAGTTTCAATTTCCTAATGTACTTGTCATATAGTGGAAGGATGGTCCAAAAGTGCCTAGGGCTAAATTTATTTCATACCTTAGGGCTAGAAAATTAATCTCCAAGGGTTGTATCTACCATATAGTTTGAGTTAGAGATGATAGTGTGGAGACTCCATCCCTTGAATTTGTTCCTATTGTTAATAAGTTTCCCTAGGTCTTCTCTGATGATCTGCCAGGAGTCCTTCCTGATAAGGAGATCGATTTTGGGAATGATGTTTTTCCTGATATGCAACCTATCTCTATTCCACCATATAGAATGGCTCCTGCTGAGTTGAAAGAGCTGAAAGAGTAGTTGAAATATCTCTTAGCCAAGGGATTCATTAGGCTGAGTGTCTCACCTTAGGGCACTTCTATCCTACTCATTCGAAAGAAAGATGGTTCTCTCTGAATGTGTATTAATTATTGTCAATTGAACAAGGTCACCATTAAAAAATAAGTACCCTCTTCCCAGAATAGATGACTTGTTTGACCAACTTTAGGGTGCTACATGTTTCTCTAAGATACACCTCAGATCAGGCTATCATTAGTTAAAAGTGAGAGAGTGTGACATTCCAAAGACAACTTTCTGAACCTGATCTAGTCACTTTGAGTTTCTTGTTATGTCATTTGGTTTGACTAATTCTCCTGCAGCATTCACGAATTTTGATGAATCAAGTGTTCACATAGTATTTGGACATGTTTGTGATTGTGATTATCGATGATATATTGATCTACTCCAGAAGTGAGGAGGAGCATGCCAACCATCTCAGAATTATTTTTTAAATTCTTAAGGAGAGGGAGTTATATGCAAAGATTTTGAAGTATGAATTTTGGCTTAATTCTATGGCGTTCTTAGTCCATGTGAAGGTATTTGAGTTGATTCATAGAAGATAAAAGAGGTAAAGAACTGGCACAGGCGGTGTACATATTGATGTGTTTACTGATCATAAGAGCTTGCAGTATGTGCTTAACTAAAAAGAGTTGAACCTGAGGCAAAGGATATGGCTCGAGTTACTCAAGAATTATGACATAAGTATTCTCTACCACCTAGGTAAAGCTAATATGGTTGTTGATGCTCGTAGCAGATTATCTATGGGAGCATCGCCCATGTGGAGGAAGGAAAGAGGGAGTTAGCTAAAGAGGTGCATAGGCTTACATTTTTAGGAGTCTAGTTTATTGACTCTAGTGAGGGTGGTGCTATTGTTCAGAATAGGGCTGAGTCATCTCTAGTTGCGTAGGTGAAGGAGAAGCAATATCGAGATCCTATTCTTCTCTAGTTTAAAGATGATGTCCATAAGCAAAAGGTAATGGCTTTCTCCAAATAGGGAGATGGAGTATTGAGATATCAAGGACGATTGTGTCTTCTAAAATTTCATGGCATTCAACAGAGGATCATGACAGAGGCCCATAGCTTTAGGTATTCTATCCATCCAGGTTATACAAAGATGTACCACAACTTGAGAGAAGTGTATTGGTGGAATAAAATGAAGAGAGATGTAGCACATTTTGTGTCCAAGTACCTAAACTACCAACAAGCCAAAGTTGAGCATCAAAGGCTTTGTGGAGTAGCTCAGAACATTGAAATTCTATAATGAAAGTGGGATATGATCAACATGGACTTCATCACAGGTTGACAGCGATCTCATAGGCAACATAATTCTATTTGGGTGACTTTGGATAGGATGACCAAATTAGCCCACTTCTTGCATATTAAGACTACGGACTCAGCAGAGGACTATGCAAGGTTGTATATTTGAGAGATTGTTGGATTGCACAGAGTTACCTTATCCATCATCTCAGAAAGAGGTACCTAATTCACTATACAATTTTGGAAGTTAGTTTAGAAACGTTTAGGGTCAAAGGTGAATCTTAGTACCGCTTTCCATTCATAGATAGATGGTCAAGCAGAGCATACTATTCAAACTCTTGAGGATATGTTGAAGGCCTATTTCATTGATTTCAAAAGTAATTAGAATGGCCACTTGCCATTTATCGAGTTTGCCTATAATAACAGTTTTTATTTGAGCATTCAGAAGGCTCCATATGAGGCACTTTATGGGAGGAGATGTAGATCGTTGATCGGTTGGTTTAAGGTTGGGGAAGCCAAGTTGATAAGGCCGAACTTGGTTCATCATTATATGGAGAAGATAAAGATCATTCAACAAAGTTTGAAGACTTCTCAAAGTCGACAGAAGTCCTATACTGATGTAAGCAGGAGAGACTTAGAGTTTGAGGTGAATAAATAGGTGTATCTGAAAGTTTCACCCATGAAGGGAGTTATGAGGTTTAGTAAGAAAGGGAGAGGTGAATAAATAGGTGTATCTGCAAGTTTCACCCATGAAGGGAGTTATGAGATTTAGCAAAGGAATTTGAGTCTGCGTTACATTGGTCCTTATTATATTATGAAGAGAGTGGGTAATGTAGCCTATGAGTTGGAGCTACCGCCAGATTAGATGTCATTCACCCAATGTTCCATATCTCTATGTTTAAGAAATTTTTGGGAGATCCTTCACTCATTATGCCTACTAAGAGCATTGGGGTGAAAGATAGTTTGACTTATGAGAAGATTCCAATTCAAATTCTTGATCGGAAGTTCATAGGCTAAGAACCAAAGAGGTCGCTTCAGTTAAAATTCTTTAGCAAAACCAGTTTGGGGAGTAGGCTACATGGGAATCTGAAGAGGATATGAAAGCTATGTACCCACATCTATTCGTGCCTTTTAATGATAATATTGATGGTAATAGTCATGTGTTTGAGTTGATGTTCATTCGTAGTTTGAGCATATGATGTGTATTCTTGAGTCTTAAGTATGTGAATGTTTGAATGTTTGAGTATCTGAGTTCTTGATTTGTATTTTTGCCTTGGTGAATTCCTATCTTATCCATCATTCAAGGATGAATGATCCTAAAGGGAAGATATCGTAATGACCCTGAAGTCCCTAACCTGAAACTAAATCTAAATGATCTGAAAATTTCTTTAGGAAGGGATCACGAGACCCACCACATGTTGTACTCCTCTTCACAGTCCCTGAAGGGGGTCGTATATATAGGATAGGAGTTCACAAGAAGGACCATGGCTCATGGTGAGCAGCATAGACTGTAATCCCTTCCGTGGAGTTGACCCCCAAAACTCCTTAAGATGAGGAACGACCATGATGAGATCTATGGTCTGTAGGGAAAATCACGAACCGTGGTGACCTCCATGAAGTTAAACCCTTCTAAACCAAACTCATCCCCACCACACAACCCATAGTGAGCTTCACGAGCGGTGGTGCCTTTCGTGAAGGTGCCCAACTCAGTTTTAATAAAAGGAATTACAGTCCTTCCCACCCTTTCCCAACTAAACCCTCCATATTTAGGGACCAAAAATCAGTCACTTAACTTACCCAAAAGGATTGTCCTTCTCATTAACTCATAAGACTTTTGAGAGAAGTGATTGGGGAGAAGAAGGAAAGCTAGGGTTCAAGTTTTTCAAACAATTCCTTAGAGTTCAATCGTTCCTTCAATTTCCAAGTATGTAAGGCTAATCACAATGTTATAGTGAGTTCATTAAGGTTAATCATAATGCTGGACTGAGTACAAAATTGTACTGAGTTCGTTAAGGTTAATCATAATATTGGAGTGAGTTTGTCCTCGTGCCCTACAACTTTATTTAGTCAAGAATGAGTTTGAGTGGAGTTTTGACCCCGTTTAATTTATTTCTTGAGTTATTTATGAAACTCCGTATTGAATTCCTTATATAGATAAGTATATTATGATGATTCCCATGATTTGAGTTCTTAAATTATTTTTTATGATTTCATTCTCATGAACCCTTGTTGAGTTGATGATTGTTGCACTGATATGCATTTTTTTATAGGAACAGACCCTACACGAGGTTTTCACCTCTCGTGTACAGTCAGAGGTTGAGCTGTACTCCCAAGCCTTATCATACATAAAAATAAAATACAAGGAGGGGGACATAAACCTTACCTCCAAACTTAAGATGGTTCATAAGTCGGCTAACCTACTAAGGTCGGCTAACTCATCCCTGATGCTAGAAAGTGCCTTTTAAATACTAGACAAAAGTGATAAACCTATGAGAGGAATTTTCTTGATATAATGCGACTAAGAAAAAACATAAATGAGGGAGACTCTTGCCTTCCATGTGAGTACAAGAAAGAACCTACACTAGTCCTATTCAAATAAGCTATATTTTATACATAGCTAAAATAAAGAAGAACAAGTATATGAAACTTCTAGTTTCCATGGATCGAGGTCGTTCTTTCATCTGTCTTTCCTAGTCTTGTCATACCGAGTTTGTCCAAGTTGTAGAACTTATTAGTCCTTTTTGTTTGTTATTGGAGGTTTAGACATTGTATCTTATTGACGGACACACCATATCAAACATAACAAATAAGAACTAGTTGTTATTGTGAGTTATTCCTATTGATTGTAACAGATTAGATGCTCTAGCTTGCTGTTGGAAACTGCAACTGTGTATAACTGAGTTTTTGTAGTTGGGGACCTTCCTGAAATGTTGTTGCTGTTGGCATTCTGCAGAAATCCTGCATAAAGAGGCAAAGGATATAGCCTATTGCAGCTCTTTGGATAATGTTTGCAGCTTCAGGATCAGTTGTTGTAGTCTGCTGCAGTTTTTGAGGTTATTGCAGGGTGTTGGATGGCTCAATTGATGTAGCTGCTTAGTATACCTACACAAATTGAACAAGCAAGAAGAGTACTTCAATTATTGGTTCTTGTGCTATAGCCCTATATTATTTTTTCATCTCCTAAATAAGCTCTTATTTGTCAAGTGTTGCATCTTGCTCCTATTGACTGCTGCTGTTATATATAACTGCTGCAGGTGTTGTTGTTGCTGAGATGTTATAGGCTGTAGGGAGTTGTTATTTTGTGGAAACATATTTGCAGTACAGGAACTCCTAGAGATTTTGTAGTCCTGCACTATACCTACACCAAAAGAAACCAAGGAAGGAAAATATACTAGTTGCAGTATACCTACAAGAGGCTGCATTGAAAGTGTATGATCCTTTTCAGTTGTTGGAAGGTGCATATCTGCCATTTGTTGTAGGTTGTTGGATGTGAAAGATGTTGATCTTGAGTGCTGCAGGTGTGCCTCCAAGGGAAACCTGCTATAGCCATGTTGAATTTACCAAGAGAAGCCTATTAAAGCAGCCTGCACCTCAGTTTGTTGGTTCCATTGTTGTAGCTCTACATCATTCTTGTATCTCCAAAATAAGGTCCAAGTTATCAAGTGTTGCATCATGTCACTGCTGTACCAGGAAACATACTTGAGTGGCCCTCTAATTTTTGGATGATATGTTGCATGTCTACAGGTACCTACACAGACAAGAAAGAGGGAGAAAAGGAAGAAAAATTCTATTTGGATCCTAACTTGTAGAGTTAGTTTGGTTAATCTAAGCATGAAAAGAGCAGGGGAGACTCTCCCCTTTGCAATGGTCTCAACTATAGGACCTTGAAAGTAGCTATAACTATGCATAGTGATATCCAATTTGAAGAGTAAGTTGGACCAACAAAGCTGAAAAGGTCATGGTGGTTCCTTGATTCTCATAAGTCTTTTTCTTCTGAAATTACCAATTCCCATCATGTCTAATTTTATGTGAGCTCTAGATTCTTTGGAAAGATCTTGTTTAGTGAAGTAAATTTCTGGGGAGGTGCATTTATGACTGTATTTGGATAATGCATCAGCTGTGAAGTTGGCTTCTCTGAAGATGTGGTTGCATTTGAAAGAGTGGCATTGATTGAGGATGCTGTTTAAACTGTCCAATAACTCTTTAATAGACCAAGGGGGCTTTGCTTCTTATTGGATCCACCTAATTAGGAGTTGAGAATCAACCTCCAGGACTACCTGTGAGTAACCAAGATGGAGACACCAAGAGAGGTCAAAAATTGCATCCTTAATCTCAGATTGGTTATTTGTTCCTGTGCCCAAGGGGACTGCATAAGCAAATATGAGTTCACCATGTGCATTTCTAAGGATTCCTCGACCATCAATATTGCCAAGGTTGTCAAGGTAACTACCATCTGTGTTCAACTTTACCATGTGGTCTGTTGGTTTAGTCCAATAAATAGGAGTGATTTTATCATCATGGTAGCATTGGTCAATCAGAAGGACCAGGTCCCTCCAATTGTTTGGCCACTTGATGTAGGGAAATGCAGTGTTAAGAAGGTTGGATGTGTCTTTGTAGACTGAAAATTTGACTCTTGCAAGATTAGATTGCTTCCCACCATACTTGGAAGCACATTTATTCTTCCAAAGGTTACAACATATGAAGACAGGAACTGCTTGTAACATGAGCTTGTGGGCTTCATTACTATGCTTTGAGGTACACCACCTCATCAACCAATTTCTAAGAGGTGTATACTCCTTATTTATGCCCAAAAAATCAACAAACATCCTCCAAATACTCCTAGCAAAAGCTCCAGCAACAAAGATGTGGTCTATGGTGTCTTGGCCAGGTCTATAGCAGCAGTAGCACTCTGAAGGAGTTTGTCCAAAGCTGGTTATCTTCTCATTGGTGGTTAGTTTCCTTCTAAGAGCTCTCCAAACAAGAAAAGAGCATTTGAAAGGTATTAGCTGGTGCCAACTACAAGAGTTGAGCATAGTCTTGGGCCTTTTATCTTTGATAATCTCCTAAGCATTAGAACAACTAAACTCTCCAGTGCTATTAAGATTCCAGCAAGGTTGTTCTTGTTTAAGAGGTTGGTAGTTGATGTGTGTAGCTAATACGGTAGACACAAACTGTGGGGGGGCTTTTGGATGATTAGATCAACATTCCATTGACTATTTATCATAAAGGCTGATACCTGAGTATTGTTAAATCTGCAACTGCTAGTAGAGAAATGTGCTAAAGGACCAACACTTAGACAGTTGTCCCACCAAAAGAGACAAGAACCAGATAGAAGTTGTCATTGAATATGGGGCTCTATGCTGTGCTTGTTTTTCATCATATGCTTCCAGGTTAAGGACTGACCAGTATCTTATTTCTTGGTGATAATATTAGCCCTCTGATAGTATTTGGCTTTAAGGAATTCTCCCCACAAAGTGTTCTTAGTTCTAAGTATCCACCATTGCTTATATTGAAAGGATTTAGCCATATCAGAGATTTGTCTTACCCCTATGCCTCCCTCATTATATGGGAAACTCAGGTTTTTCCAGGAAGACCAATGGTACTTCCTTTTGTTAATCTTCCAGCCCCAAAAGAAGTTAACAGTGATACTCTGAATTTGTTTGATGATGATTGAGGGAGGGGTACTAGCAGATAGCAGGTCTATTGGCATGGCTTGGATGACATGTTTGACAAGTATAGCTCTTCCCCCATAGCTCAAAATCTTTGCATGCCACCCAGTGATCCTATTTACTACATTTGCAGTAAGCTCAGAGTAGTAAATAACTCTTTGCCTGCCAATGTAGATACGACATCCTAAGTAAGTTATGGGGCTATTCTTTTGGTTGAAACCTATAATTCTCTTGATCCTCATCACAGTAGACTTAAATGCATTGGAAGGGATCATAAAGTTACTTTTATGCTTGTTAATCAACTGTCCAAAGACCCTTTCATAAGTATCTAGAGTCTCCATGATGAGTGTCAAGGTTTTCTTTCTTCCAGATAAAAATATAATGATATCATCTGCAAAACTTAGGTGGTTGATCTGGGTCCTTTTTTGGCCATATAAAATCCATGAAATTAAGAATGATGGTTTATTTTGTTCATGAGTCTGGAGAGCACCTCAGCTCCAAGGATAAATAAGCCAGGGGACAGAGGATCACCCTGCTTGAGGCCCCTTGTTAAATGGAAGAAACCATGCCTTGAACCAATAATTATGATAGAGTACAAGTTATTTGACATAATTCTCCAAGTCATGTCAATGAATCTTTCACCAAAACCCATTCTTCTCAACACAAGACAAGTATAAGACCAAGAGACCCTATCATAAGCCTTGGCCATGTCAAGTTTGATCACAACATTGCCTCCTACATTTGGTTTTTTGACTTGGTGGATGATTTTCTGGGCAAGCATGATATTCTAAGAAATGCTTCTACTTTTGACAAAGCCAGACTGGTTAAGGGAGATGAGGTTGGGAAGAATTGGAGCAAGTCTAAGAGACATAATTTTGGACATGAGTTTATTGGTGAAATTACTAAGACTTATGGGTTTGAACTTAGAAATTTTGGTAGGATGGTTTACTTTTAGAAGTAAATCCAAACAGGAATGGGTAAAATACTTAGGCATGGTTTGTCCACAAAAGAAAGAAGTGACCACACTAAGAAGATCTTCTTTTTTGATATGCTAACACATCTGAAACAATTTGCCATTTATCTCATCTAGACAAACTGCTGAATTAGGATTCATTGCAAACACAACAGTTCTCAATTCTTCCATTGTAGGCATTGCTTGAAGATCCTCATTGTGTTTGTCAGTGACCATTGTACGAATGCATTAGAGGGCTTGATGTTCAATAAACTTCTCTTCCCCAGTAAAAATTTGTTGGAAATGCTTACAAGCTGCTTCAGCTATTTCAGTATCACCTTGCACCCAAGAGTCTTCCTCATTTTGGATTCTGTAAATGTAAAGTTTCCTTCTCCTGCCTCTGATCAAGGCATGAAAGTAGCTGGAATTTACATCCCTTTGTTTGAACCAATGTTGCTGACTCTTCTGTCTGAGAATAGCATCCTCCATTTTCAGGTATCTAATGTACTCAACATTGATAGCATGCAGCTTAGACCTATTTTCATTGGAATTTATATTAATCAAATTCTCTTCTGCTTGTCTAACTTCCTCCTCATACTCTTTAACTCTAGCATAGATGTCTCCAAGCTAATTTCTGGACCAAATACTAAGGGTAGCAATAAGTTTCTTTATTTTTTGGTGAAAGATCCACATTGGATTACCATCTATAGGTCTTTTCCAGCAATTATTGATAGTGTCCATAAAGGATGGTTGGTCAGGCCAGCAGTTCAAGAATTTGAAGTACTTGATGGGGTTGTGATATTGATCAACCATTTCCAAGATCAAGGGACAGTGATCTGAACCCACAGAAGGAAGATGAGTAATGTTAGTATTGGGCATGGTTTCTAGCCACTTATCATTAACCATCCCCCTATCTAGTCTCTTCCAAATTCTGAACATAATACCCCTCATATTGGACTAGGTGTATTTCTGACCAGTGAAGCCAAGATCTTAAAGACCAGAAGCCTCAAAAATGCCTATGAACTCAAGACTCTTTCTCATATCATAAGTAACACCTCCATTCTTTTCTTCAAGGTCAATAATAACATTGAAGTCACCAATAGTGCACCATAGAAGGGGGGTAGTTGACTGCTGCAGTAAACTATCCCAAAGGGGCCTTCTGAGATAATCCTTACATTTTGCATAGACAAAGGTAGTAATGAACTGATTTGGGATCATTACATGAGTGATCTCACAGGTGATCAACTGTTCATCATTTTCCAATATCTTGCAGTCCACATCTTTGGTCCAAAAAATTCAAATATTACCATTTGGGTTGTGAATAGCATAATCCATATTAAGAAGGTTTCTGAAGTATTGAAGTTGAGTATTATCTGAAAAAGGTTCCAAAAGAGCAATAAGAGAAATTTGATGGATGTTCTTGAGGAGTTTGATTCTATTCATGGCTCCTTGGGTATTAATACCCCTCTCATTCCATTTAAGGGTACTAATCATTTAGAAATTTTAGAAATGAACAATCTAGTGTGAGGTCTGCCTATAATGGCAAATGTGATGGGATTGGTAGCTTTGGTGATGAACCTAGGTTTGTGAACACCTCTAGGAGACAAGCCTTGAGAGTTGGTGATTTGTTATATCTCATCATCATAGTCTCTTTCATTGGTTAGACTAGAGGCTCTGATAAGATATTCATTAATTGCATTTTTTCATCTTGATCCATCAATGGGTGAGTATCATTGTCATACTTATTCTCAGACTCCATCATAGCATACTCATCCTACTTAGGGGGGCTCTGTATATTGGTGTTGGGAATGCATTTGGTCTGAGAATTGGTAGGTTATTCTAAGGGTTTATTTGTAGCTTGCTGGGGTGGAATGTGATTATAATGGGCTTGGAGGGGAATGATATCCATGCCTACCAGATCATCATCAAGTACAGGTTGTTGACAATCCTGATCATTTTGCTGTAGTGCCACATTGTCAAGAATGTTAGGAGTTTGGCATTTCTCAGCATAATTCTTTTCTTTAATTTTCTTTCTGATGGCCTCTATCCTTTTCTTGCTCAACTTATTCTTCTTAAAAGTAGATCCTTTGCCACTAGTACTTGCAATGGATCCCAGATCTTTGGCCATAGAACTTTTGATGGTTTGCATGGTAGAGTAATTTGTAGGGACATTTCTTTCTGTAGGATCTAGAGTTGCTGTGGTAGCAGGGGCTCTATGGTCACACCTAGGGTCTGTGTTGTGGTTCTCATGCAAAACATGAGACAAAACCCCACCCCTTTTGAATTCCCCATCCTACATATTAGTGAGGTTCTCCTACCTTTCTCCAACTATACCTCCATCAACTACAAAATCAGCAGCAATAGAATTATATTAGGGGGATTTCAGGGGTAATGGGAGTACTAAGTCAATACCTGAATCACTTGCTGCATTGGTCACATGTGTGGTATCTTTGAAAGCAATACCTGTGCATTCAATATGAGGGGGAGGGGTCTTTGGGAGCATAAAGTCAGTACCTTGTCTTTGAGATTTGAGTTCCTTTGTTTGGTTGGTTCTCCTGCATCTTGGTTAGTGGTTTGATCTTGTTTGATCTCCTGCATATGCATTTATTTTGAATTGATGAGAATGGTTTTCATGCATTTAACGAGTTATGATTTTAAACTGAGTCTATGCATAATTGATTGAGGTTTGAAAGAACATGAGCATTGAGTTTAAATGAGTTAGAGTATTGAGTTAAATGATTGATTTGAGATAGATTTTGAGGAGATATAAATGAGTCAAAAGTATATTTTAACAAAAGTGTTTGATGATTGAGATGAGTTGAGTTTGATGAGAGTCCACTCAGACTAAATGAGTTGATTTGATTATAATGATTTTATTGAGTATATGAGCCCC
This sequence comes from Solanum dulcamara, assembly GCF_947179165.1. Classification (NCBI taxonomy): domain Eukaryota; kingdom Viridiplantae; phylum Streptophyta; class Magnoliopsida; order Solanales; family Solanaceae; genus Solanum; species Solanum dulcamara. Next base: position 69,676,039 of record NC_077237.1, read on the forward strand.
TTGAGTCTTAAGAGAGTAGTATTGAGAACCGATTTGGATAAGAGTAAATAACAACTCGAACCCTGATGTGAAGATAAAGATACATATCTTTAGTCATTATTTTTCTCACATTTAGTATTTTTATATGTCCTTTTTAGCATAAATTTTATGGACTATGCTAAATTGTGTATTTTATTTGTAGAATTAATCTGACGTGACAATAAAGAAATTTGGAGTTAAAACAAATTAAAAATGAAGAATTATAGAAGGAAAATAAATAGGCAGTTTAATGGATTAAATTTAATATTATATTAATATTCATATAATTGTAACCTTATTATATGAAAGGAATCGAGAAACAAAGAAGAGTTGCCACGTGGCAAAAGCTGAAGAACCTTTAAGGTGGCAACTGTTCAAGTGATGCGCACAAATTGTAGATCCTAATTTTATTGGATTTTGGGTTTTGATTTTCCAATTTTTTTTGGACTTAGTTATTGTATTGGGGTTTTTCTACATCTATAAATAGTTCATAAAAATAAAACTTTCACAATTAACAACTAACATAGAATATAGATTTTACAATTTTTAACCTAGGACTTAGACTTTTATAGTTTGAGAACTTTGGAAGAACCGTCATGAAGGCCGGAGAAAATTGGTTTATTATTTTCTTCTGTATTTTTATTATATTTTCTTCATGAATTCAATATTTTGAATTTATTCTATTCAATTTGCAAGTTCATAATTAAGATTTTGTCTATAATTTCTAAATTGTGATATTCAAATTATGAGTAACTAAATTCACAATTAGGGTTGTGGGAACCATGGCATAATAATGAAGTAGGCAAACTATATCGGTAAGTGTTTAGCATTGCATTGTAGTATTTTTCATCTTGTTTTCCTTTAATGGGACCCGCATTAAAACTCATATATATTCATTCCTTGCTCGGTAGAGGGGTAGTGATTAGGAAAAAAAATTACAACAAAGATTCGAATCATAACCTTCATCTAAGAACTTGAGCCCAAGAGGGCATAGTTTTCTGAGATCAAAAGCAAGGGTTAGTTGGCAATACACTCTGAGACCAGGAGGAGATAAGTAAAATACATTTAATAAGGCCGAGAGGCATTTAGATGTACATAACTTGCTAGATTTTGCATGCGACACACTGATACGATATCACCAATACCTAATGACTATTGAGTTACATGTTATGGGGAACACAGTCCTAGTTACCATCTCATATTATTAACAATATTAAGCTTTATTCTATTTCTGTGAACTTTTACTTATTGAAACAATAAATCCCCTATTTACTTTATGCATGTTAATTATTTGGAAATATTGACTACAACTGAGTTTAGGTTCTAGTAGACTTATTTCCTCCGCATTTTATGTGGGTTCAACCCCAACCTAGTTGGATTCTATGTTCTATGTTCTATATTTGACAGTGACCATTTTATACTTCTTAATTAAAGTGTAAGTTTGATCGTATCAAATTTTGGTGCCATTGCCGGGGGATGTGGTTTAGAAATTGTCTTTAGTATTTAGTTCTACTTGTAGTCCATATTTTTTTTCTTTTTAAAACAATTTTTTTATTATTATTATTTTTCTACTTTACTTGAGATGACATATGAAAATGTGTGGAGTGATAGGTGTTCTTGTAATTCGTGTACTTTTCATAGTTTGGATTTTTGCAGGAAATATTAGATCTATTTGAAGGTCTACATGAGAGCATGAAACGTGTGTTGATAAACCTTATAAAAAAAGAGTCGATTTCATTCATGAGGTTGAAATGTTTGGCTTGGATATTCACAATTTAAATATTAATTTGAGTACAAAGTTTGATGCATTTGACGCCCAACAATTTAGTTATAAATTTTATGAGGAAGAAAAGATGCTTATAAGCCAACTTAAGGAGCTAAAATCGGAGGGTCAATTGCTTGATCATACTTTTATTGATGTTATCATTGTTGAGAAGGGTACACTAGAGTTATGTAAGGAAGTAGATAATATTATTTTTAAAAACTCTAGTGTGTGTAAATGTGAGGGTCTAGATAATAATACCATTCATGAGCTATGATGCATTGGACCTCATTCCAATCATTTTTCTACATTATGTTTAGATGATGGGATATTAATCAAGCCATATGAGCATGTGGAAGAGTTTATGGAGGATGAACAATGTGTCTATATTCTTGAATTTAATGTTTCAAAATTGAAAAATTACATTCCTAGTTTAAGGACCAAGAATTGCAATATACAATTTCTATTGCTTGGTTCCTTAATTGTTGTACCACCACCTCTTTAACGGAATAGAAAATTTGATGCAGTGCAATTCATATCCTCAAAGTGGAAGCAAAAATAGTAAAAAAATTAATGGTGTCTTGCCGCGACGTTAAATCAAGCGCTTATTGGGAGGCAACCCAATTTGTAATGAAGATACTTACAACAACAACAATAACAACCCAGTGAAATCCCACAATGTGGGGTCTAGAGAGGGTAAATTGTATGCAAATCTTACTCCTACCAAGGTAGGACGGCTGTTTTCGGGAGACCCTCGGCTCAATAAAGCATAAAAAAGCGTTAGATAAGGCTAAGAAGTTAAGAGGTTAATAAGTTCAAAGTGATATGATAAGACAAATAACAGGGGCGCTACAAATAAAATAGAGTAATCAAAGTACGGAAAATACGGAAAGTACGGAAAGTAATAAATGATAGCAGACATCAGAGAATAAGAAATTATAGTATGCTAAAGCGTCTACTAATACGATAGACTACCGTGACTATGTACTAGCCTTCTACCCTAATGTGTGTCCTCCATACCCTCCTATCTAAGGTCATGTCCTCGGTCAGCTGCAGTTGCATCATGTCCTGTCTAATCACCTCTCCCCAATATTTTTTCGACCTACCCCTACTTCATTTGAAACCATCCACGGCCAACCTCTCACACCTCCGCACTGAGGCATCTGGGTCTCTCCCCTTCACATGCCCAAACCATCTCAGTTATATTTCCCGTATCTTATCTTCCACCGAGGCCACTCCTACCTTATCCCGAATAGTCTCGTTCCTAATTTTGTCGCTCCTAGTATACCGCACATCCATCTCAACATTCTTATCTTGGCAACTTTCATCTTTTGAACATAGGAGACCTTAACTGGCCAACACTCTGCCCCATATAACATAGCCGGTTTAACCACCACTTTGTAGAACTTGCCCTTAAGTTGTGGTGGCACCCTCTTGTCACATAGCACACCAGAAGCGAGCCTCCATTTCATCCACCCCGCCCCAATATGGTGTGTGACATCCTCATCAATCTCCCCGCTTCCTTGCATGATAGACCCAAGGTACTTAAAACTACTTTTCTTTTGGATGGACTGGTCTCCAAGCCTAACTTCCACGCCAACCTCCTAAGGTGTCTCACTAAACTTGCACTTTAAGTACTCTATCTTGGTCCTACTCAGCTTAAACCCTATAGACTCCAAGGTATGTCTCTAATCCTCCAGCTTAGTGTTAACTCCACTACGAGTCTCATCGATCAGGACTATGTTATCCGTGAAAAGCATACACCATGGCATCTCACCTTGAATTTGTTGCGTCAATCTATCCATCACCAATGAAAATAAAAACACACTGAGAGTTGATCCTTGATGCAACCCCATCACAACTGGGAAGTACTTTGAGTCCACTTCTACTATCCTTACCCTGGTTTTGGCACTCTCATACATGTTCTTGATTACCCTAATATACACCACCAGTACATCTTTAGCCTCCAGACATCTCCACAGTATTACTCGTGGAAATTTATCGTAAGCCTTTTCTAGGTCAATGAATACCATATGCAAGTCCCTCTTCATCTCCCTATACTGCCCCGCCAGTCTCCTCATAAGATGGATGTCTTATGTAGTTGAGCATCCTGGCATAAATCCAAACTGGTTTTCTGAAATAGACACTCTTCTCCTCACCCTCATGTCCACCACTCTTTCCTACACTTTCATAGTATGGCTTAGAAGCTTATACCTCTATAGTTGTCGCAGCTCTGGGTATCCTCCTTGTTCTTGTATAAGGGGATTATTACACTCAACCTCCATTCTTCGGGCATCGTTGATGTCTTAAGGATGGAATTAAATAGCCTAGTAATCTACTCCAAACTTACCGAGTTTGCGCTCTTCCAAAATTCCATAGGAACCTCATCAGGTCCGGTCGCTCTTCCCCAATGCATCCTACGAACAGCACCCTTAACCTCCTCAACCGTAATACTCCTGTAACACCCAAAATCACAACGCCTCCCTGTATGTTCTAAATCTCCCAACATAATCTCTTTGTCCCCTTCTTCATTCAAGAGTTTATGAAAGTAGGAATGTCATCTCTATTTAATGAGGGTCTCGTCTATCAATACTTTTCCATGCTCTTCCTTAATGCACTTCACTTGATCCACATCGTGTGCCCTTCTCTCCCGCTCCCTGGCTAGCCTGAACAATTTCCTATCCCTACCTTTCTCTTCTAGTTCAGTGTAAAGGCGTTCAAAAGCTGTTATTTTTGCCGTCGAAACCGCCAACTTTGCCTCCTTCCTCGCTATCTTATAAAGTTCCCCATTCGTCCACTTCTCCACCTCATCCTTGCTTTCTATCAACTTCGCATACACCATTTTCTTTGCTTCCACCTTCCCTTGCACTTCTCCATTCCACCACTAGTCCCCTCGATGTCGACTACGACTACCTATCGAGACTCTCAATACTTCCCTTGCTATAACCCTAATACAACTAGCCATCCTAACCCACATACTGGTCACATCCCCATTATTATCCGAGGCCCCCATATTCTTCAATTTCTCTCCCATCTCCAGGGTAATAGATGTGGTCAACCTCCCCCATTTGATCCTAGGTCGGTCATCCTCGACCCTCTTCTTCTTCGTCATCTTGATTCCTAAATCCATCACTAAGAGCTTATGTCGGGTTGTTAGGTTGTTGATCGGAATGACCTTACAGTCTTTGCACGGACATTTATCATCCTTCCTAAGGAGTAGAAAATCTATTTGGGTCTTAGCCACCTAACTATGGAAGGTTATCAAATGGTCCTCCTTCTTTGGGAAACTCGAATTGACTATCACCAGCCCAAAAGCTCTTGCGAAATTCAAAAGTAAGACTCCACCTCCATTTCTTTTGTTTTTTTTTTATTTTTGCAGATTTAGAAGAAGTCTGCGTACCTAAATTTATAGCTAAGGAACACGTTTTGATATTAAGTGTGGGGTGCGTGCGACCCTTGATTAAAATTGAAGAAACATGTCGCTAGCTAAGCCCTAAAGGGTCTCAGGGAGTATTTCTTACCCTTATACTTCATCTCTTTTCTATAAATTGCTTTGGGGACAAAGCATAATTTTTAAGTGTGGATAGAATATCTTCCAATATTTTAAGGGTGAACTATATTATAGAATTTTATTTATTTTTAGTTGATTTTTTTTTAAAAAGTCCAAAATTACAAAAAGATTTTTTTAATTCTTTAGATTAAAATAGTTTTCAAAGTTTTTTAGAATTTTTAGAGCATATTTCTCCCACTCCTTGATTTTCTTTTCAAATCTAGTTCGAGGGGGTATCCTTTGAACCGGATAACTTTTTTATTTTCTTAGAGTAACTTTTTATTTTATTTTATTTTTTGGAGAGAAAAGAAAAGAGCTTTTTGACTTATCTGATACTAGCAATTTAGGCTTGAGTTGAGTAGTACTTTTCTAGAGTGCTTGAGAATAAAATTTACAATAGACATTTTGACACCTAAGCTCATGGTTGTGACTATATATATAACCTATTCTTATTTTATAGGTTGTAATGACCCTATCTATCTCAAAAATAAAATCGATCCATCTTGATTGAGACTTGTGCCATATGTGGTGAGGTTGTTTGCATATATTCCATATTTTGTATCATAGTCTAGAACTTGTCCTACATGTTATTGAAGCGAAATAAAAAGTATTGCTCTGTTTAGAAGATGATAATAGACTTTCTTTGATTTGTCTTGTAAATTTTAGCCTTTTGAGATATTATATCACTAGTTAGCCCTTTTGAGCCTATAGCCTTTAATTGGTAGCCATATTTACAACTTGACTCTTTTATTAAATCCTTAGTTTTTCCACTTTGCTTCCTTGAGACTGTAGCATAGACTTATTATAATTGTTAAATTTGAAGAAAAGGGATGGTTGAGTGCAAAAGGTAATAGATGATAGATACAAAGTGATGAAAAAACCCTCTTTAAAAGAATGTGACATGAAAAAAAAAGTAGAAAAAAAGTTATTGAAAAAAAAAGTGAAACGTTCTTCACAAGATGAAATTACTAGTGAAATAATTATTAAAGAGAGTGCTAAAAATAAAGAGAAGAAAATAATGGCCGATGAAGTCTTTAAGTGTAAAGTGCTTAGGAAAGTGTAAGTCACTATTATATACTTTTTTTACTCGTCCCCTAGCCTACATTACAACCCGTTAAAGTTCTATTTTATTCTAGTCAAGTATGCTTAATTAGTGGAGAAATACATAATGGGCAAGCCTATGGTTCTTTGTGCATACATGTGAATTTTTTTGTGAGTGTGAGACTTGTTCTTTGATGCTACATCTTTAATTTATATTGAATTCTTAAATTGAGTGTGTGGACTATATCTTCTTATAAGGGCATTGGTTTCATGATAGATAGGTGATTTTATTAGCTTTGTTTGATAGAGTAGATGAGCAAATTGAATTTGATAAGTTAGAATCCGTCTTTAAGGGTAGGAGGTTAGAAGTTTATTGTTTTATTGTATATCTTGCATAATGATTGAGAATTGTACTTGATGTTTTGAAAGTTATGAATGGCCTAATTATTTTTATCAACCAAAGTCGTGGAATTCGTAGTTTGATTTTTTATGAGCTTTAATGTTTACTCGAGGACGAACAAAAGTTTAAGTGTGGGGTGGTGATGTGAGGACAAAAATACATATTTTTAGTCATTATTTGCCTAACATTTAGTTATTTTATTTCTCCTTTTTTAGAATAAATTTTATGGATTGTGTAAAATTGTGTATTTTATTTTTATAATTAATCTAACACAAAAATGAAGAACTTTGAAGCTAAAACAAATTTAAAATGAAGGATTGTAGAAGGAAAATCAAGCAAACAGCTACATGGATTAAATTGAATGTTATATTAATAATCATATATTTGTAACCTTATTATATCAAAAGGAATTGAGAAACAAAGAAGAGCTTCCACATGGCAAGAGCTACAGAACCTTTAAGGCAGCAACTGTTCCAAACTTCCAGTGATGAGCACAAATTGTCGATCCTAATTTTATTGGGTTTTGGGTTTTGGTTTCCCAATTTGTTTTGGACTTAGTTATTTTATTTGGATTTTTCTACATCTATAAATAGTCCATAAAAATAATTCTTTATCAATTAACAACAAACATAGAATATAGATTTTATAATTTTTAACCTAGGACTTAGACTTTTATAGCTTGGGAATTTTGGAAGAACCATCGTAAAGGCTGGAGAAAATTGGTTTATTCTTTTCTTCTCTATTTTTATTATATTTTCTTCAAAAATTAAAGATTTTAAATTTTTTCTATTCAATTTGCAAGTTCATAATGAAGATTTTGTTTATAATTTCTAAATTGTGATATTCAAATTATGAGTAGCTAAATTCACAATTAGGGTTGTAGGAACCATGGCATAATAGTAAAGTAGGAAAAAGTATATTGTCGGTAAGTGTTTAGCATTGCATTGTAGTATTCTTTATCTTGTTTTCCTTTTAACGAGGGTCCGCGTTAAAACTCGCATATATTCATTACTTACTTGGGAGATGGGTAGTGATTAGGAAAAGAAAATTACAACAAAGATTCGAAGCATAACCTTCATCTAAGAGCTTGAGCCCAGAAAGAAATAGTTTTCTGAGATCAAAAGCAAGGGTTAGTTGAAAATATACTTTGAGACTGGAAGGAGAGAAGTGAAATACATTTAATAGGGTCGAGAGGCATTTAGATGTACATAATTTGCAAGATTTTGCTTTTGTCATACTGATACAATATCACCAATACCTAGCGACTACTGAGTTTTATGTCATGAGGAACACAGTCCTAATTACCATCTCATATTGTTAACAATCTTAAGTTTTATAATGTTTCTGTTAACTTTTACTTATTGAAACAATAAATCCCCCCATTTACTTTACACATGTTTATTATTTGGAAATATTGACTACAACTGAATTTAGGTGCTAGTAGATTTATTTCCTCCGCATTTCCTATGGGTTCAACTCCAACCTAGTTGGGTTCTATATTTGACAGCGACCTCCTTATACTTCTTAATTGAAGTGTAAGTTTGGGTGTATCGATCCCCATAAACTATGTAGTCAGCGTAGGACAGAGGTCATGCCTCTCAATTCCAAAAAGGATGGACTATGATTGATTGTGGATCTATTGAGGTTGATCTACCCTTACCCTAGCAAGGTATTGGATGGCTACGGCAACGGTAGTGCAAACCGTTGTATCATCACTCGCTCATAAGTGATGGTTATCGGTTAGAGAAACTCCCAAATGTGAAATGAGTGGTTTTTATTTGTTGAGTTGCATATTACCGAGTCTATTTCTCTTTAACAGCATTGTTTATTTTTAAATTGCATTCTTTATTGTGTTGAGTTAATTGTAGAGTTGAGTCCCTTGAGATGAGTTGATTGATGTTAATTATGTTGATCGTATTCTTTTCCAGCTTTTTATATTGTACATTCCCTGTACTTACGTCATTTGGCATGCATCATTTCATGATGTAGATACAAGTGTTAGAGATCCTCAACAGGCGCATCATTGAAGATCATTTCTACTCTCAGCTTTTGGTGAATTCTCATTTCTTCCGGAGGCACTCTTGAGTTGTTATCTTTTACTTTGAGTATTTTCCTTGTTTTCTAGATATAGGTAGCCATGGACTTGTCATTGGAACCTTCATTATAGTGATAGAGGCTTCACAGACAGATAGTGATAGTGTTGAGTAAATGTTTTAGTTTTCAAAACTATTCTTGGATATGGAGTTGAGATGAGATTTGTTTTCAATAAATTATTATTTTTTTGAATTTTTGATTTGGTTAGCCCACTTGAATTCCTTTTAAATTCACATTGAGTCTTCCGCTAAGTGATTGAATGAGTAATCGGATCAAGTGGTTCACTTGGGGACCAGTAATGATCTTCGAGTATCAGCCATGTCTGGGGTACCCTCTCAGGGCGTGGAAAGTTTCCAATTTAGATTCTTCATCCTCAAGTCCAGAAATTGAGAAATAAAGAAATTACTTCCGTGAAAGTTCTTTAGAGGAATTAGTTAGTTAAGGATGCTACTTGGGAGATTGAAGCCGATATGATGTCTCTTTATCCTCGTCTATCTTTCTATGCTTCAGTTTCAGCTTGAGGTATTAGTTCTTTATGTTTACTCTTTTTTAGATTCATGTGTTTCCGCTATTCTCATGCTTCCATATGCATGCATGCTTATGGAATTAATTTTTTAAGTTCATGTTTTAGCTGTGGGTTTATTATTTCTTGGTTTTATACATTTTGATATAATTTGCATTCATGTTGAGTTATTAAATCTATTTTCCTACTTTATTCATGCTAGCTTGATTCCTATTCGAGGATGAATGTTATCAAGGAGAAGATATTATAACACCTCAAAAGTTGGAAAGTAGACTTGGAAAGAAATATTGTAGAAAAACTTGTTGGTGCCAGTTCCAACAAAGCCACCTACGGACAGTACAAGGTCCTACTGCCCTTAGGTAGGAAGTCGTAGGTGATGTCACGAAGTTGGAAAATTTTCAAGTCTCAAAATTTCTGTACGAGCCTACAGGATGAGCCGTAGAAGGATTTACGGACCGTAGAGAGTCCCATAGTGTTGAGACTCAGAGACTATATTTCAGTATTTGGTTCTACAGAGGTGTCTACCGATTGTAGAAGAGGTCTACAAACCATAAGTATGGTCGTAGAAGAGATTCAGAGAATTGGAAAATTGAGGATTGGTAGGACGAGAGAAACTATGGCCCGTAGGGTGGTCTACGGTCCGTAGAGTGGTTTGTGGGATCCGTTTGAATATTTGACTTTCTAAAGTTGACATGCGCACCAACAAAATGGATCGTAGGAGGACCTACGGATCGTAGGTGGGGTCCGTAGAGTCCGTCCTGCAGTTAATTCTCAGTGTTGTTTCAGTCTTTTACTATTCTTTTAATACCTAAACTATATCATTTCTAGACGATTCCTAAGTTCTATAACTACTTTTAGCCTTCAAAATTCCCCCATTCCATCTCATTCATTCAAAAAACCCCAATAAAGCTCTCAAGAAAATTCTCTCTCGAGGTTTTCTTCTTCAAGCAAGCTGGGATTTCAAGGGTTCAAGTGTCCATTGAAGAGCTACCTTAGGGCTTTGAGTCAAGGTATGTGGGAATTTATCAATGGATCATTTCCATCCATTGAGTCCCAAAGATTTCTCTACTTCTTTCATGATTTCAATCCAAATTTTTTAGGGTTTTTCAAGTATCTTATAGGTTCAATTATTTATGATTAAATTCATCATAGTTGATCTTATTATGCATGATTTGATATAAATTATATGTTTTCAATGGTTTTCTCATGAACCCATGCATTATGCCTATTTTGTGATTATGAACTATGTTTTTATTTTGAGATTATGGATGCATCATGATTGAAGAAACTATCATCTAAGAATACTTTTAGATAAAACATCAAGCATGTTTTTATGAAAACAAGGTTGCTTCAAATTGAAGTATTCTCACAATGAAAGATTTTCATGATTTAGCCACTTCCTATTGAAATGTGATTTTATATGAAAAACTATCATGATTTAGATGCTTTAGATAAGTGTCTCTTATGATTTGATTATGTTATGAATCATGATATGTTGAAAGGAGTTATTCTTATATTCAAGTAAGTTATGATGAACTTGGTATTACTAAACTCTTACCATTTTCAAAGACTATGATATGTTTGCTATACCTCATTTTAACTCGCGTCAAATAGAGTCAACATATTAGTGATTCCTAAATTACTCAACTTAAGAAGTCGCCACCTAATTATTTTAGAGGTAAATTAGGACACCTATATATTAAACTAAAGGTAATGATCTACTTAACTTATGTTATTCTAAGTAAGGGTTCTACTTATCCTAAAGGGAGGGTGTAAGACATCTTTTAAGATCTATTAAAAACAGTTAATCGGTCAAATTGCTAATTAGTTAAAAATAAATATGGATGCGAAAAGATCAAATAATTGAGTAACCAAGTTGGAAAATATTTTAACCTTCGAAAATAACTTTTTTGCATTGCGGCAGCATGGTGGGATTAAAATATATTAAAATATATATATGCTTGAAACTGTTTTATTGGTCCAAAATTTATGCATTGAAAATAAAATAAAAATCTGATTTTTGCTCATGAAAATTAGTGTATTTTGTAAATAAAAAATATATATATTTGAGCTTGAACCAAAAGTGATTCCCTCTTAAAAAGTTTTGGAAATGAAAGCTACTATTATATAAGAATTTATTAATATTTAGAAGAAAGATCCCCAAACCCAATCATCTATCTCATGTTCGCTATTACGAATCAAAAACTAAAAACACGTCCAAAAAAAATAAGCAAGTTTAATATGTAAACAAAAATCTAACAACAAAAAATAAATGTTAAAATATACGTAGCTACAAGCGACCCTGAGTGGGTTCCACTTGCTTTTGCTGCTATTCGGGTAGTTGAAGATGTCATGGAGATTCTATGTGTGAGTATGATAGCGTCGAGTCATGAGACTCAAATTTTGCGAGAGTCATGAATTGAGACTCCATTTTCTCATAAGTGTTCATGCAAATAAAGAGAGAGTAAGGAGATTAGTAAGATGATTCAATTTTTTCTGATATTAAATAAACAAAAAAAATATAGAGCCAAGTAAAGACATATATAATGAATATATTATTCCGAACCCCAAATATGCAAACGTCAGACAAGATACTTAGTTTTTCATGGATGACATTTGAACTAACTAAATATAGCTAAGTCACATAACGCAAGCTAGCATGAATAAAATCAAACCATGTCCCTTTCAAAATTTTACACCAAAAACAATACGTGTAAGATAAAATGTGGCAAACTGAAATAAACACAACTTCATAATTTGTAAATTTAATACAAGACGATTTAAATTACTATAAAAAGGACGCAATAGGCTTACGATGAGAGAGGATCAGATATTTTTTAAAAAATTTATGTTATAATGAATTTCACTATAAAGACATAAACAATAATGAAATGGATATCAAAAGATTCATTTGGTTAGTCAATCCTCCGAGTACTAAAATAGCACACTCTAGCTACTGGGGAATAAAATAATGTACATCTCAAATGATTGTCTACAGCATGCTTTCCAGTGACAAAATATCAAGTAAAAAAAAATTATTGTGCGGAAAGAGAGAAAAAAAAATGCTATTCATAGATGGGTGTCTCAACCAAGTAAAATCACATCTTTAAGTCATGGATTCTAATTCTTCGTTAGAGGAAAAACATGTAGCTTTGTCTATGTAATAAATCCATAAATCGAAAGAGTGACACAATTTTTTTGATTATTAGCTAAATATGCACAAAAACTTAAAACAAACTATATTGCGTGTAAAAAAAAAATTAGTAAAAGAATAAGCAACGTGTTTTCAAGTATGAATATAGCTTTAACATTTTTTATTTTTGGAAAATACATAATTTGCACTATATTTAATTTGTAGCTAAGCAAAATAATAGTCATATCCTTTAAACATGTTTCTACCTAAATAAAACTTAATCTGCAAAATCCTTATAGATCTTGAGATAAACATATACGTTTTTAACATCACTTACTATTATAGTCAAACAACAAAGATTACTCTTGACACATAACTTTCCCAAAATAGGCAAAACATTGTTACCATAAAAGCAAAAGTAGAGGAAAGGAAGGCGAATATCACCTGTTGCGGGGCAGTGAACAGAGATTTCTTGGATTTCGAATTTATCTTCAGTTATGAAATAAAATTAAGCGAGATAGGAAGGAGAATAAAAAATATGTATTTTGTGAAATGATATGCAAATGTAAGAGAGTGGTGTTCTTGTGAGTATAAAAACTTGTTCTTTTTTTAAAAAAAATATATATATATGAGGTAGTATTTACAGGAATAAAAAAATAAGACTAGAGTTCCATTTGAGCGGGATTTTGTACATGGCCGTTTGAATTCAAAATGGTCGTTCACAACAATTCAAAATATAGCAAAAAAGACTAAAATAGTTCCACATTTTTAGGTCTACAAAGAATTTTAAAATTTCAAATGATTAAAGACAAAAGTCACCTTGATAGAAAAAGATGTTGAAAAATATACAAAGAGAGAGAAGAGTTTTTTTTTCAAAATGAGAAACCAAAATCTATCCATGGTTGAAAGAGACGAAAATGAAAAAGATATTTTATTTTTGAGAGATCAACAAAATCTTCCTTTTGTATCATATTGGTAGCAATTTTGGTCAACAAAAATATAAATATTTTGGACTTTTGAAATAGAAATTTGAATTTGGAAGATAATAGTGAAACCATTTTGACTTAGGATAAAAGTAAATTGAAAAGTCGTCTAAGAGGGGAAAGGAGTAGGGGCAGCTGTTGAATGAAGAGTTTTGCACTCTAATATTTTTTCTATGACAAATTAAAGAAAATTGGTAGATTTGGCAGCCCACTTGACTGAAATAGTTTTGGTCTTTTCCTTCTTTAAATTAATTCTTTTGAGCTTCTAATTCAATAACTAGTGCAATATATAATTAATATGTAAAAATTAAAGTAATGTTATTATAATGTTTCCCTAATGATTTAGCAGAATAGTGACTTATAAATATTTTAATAAGTAACAAATTTGAAATAAGATGATGACAATAGAAAATTTAAAAAGTAATTTTATTACTAACCAAACATAGCGATCATAAAATAATTTGTAATAATAATAATAATAATAATAATAACAACAACAATAACAAGAAGTAATATTAGCAAGTTGTAGATATAATAGAAAATAATAGTAAAAATAATTATTAACTTAGCAACTCAAACAAAAAAAGTAAATTTGAAGAAAGGAAGTCAAAATAGGGTGTCAACAATGTTTATGTATGATATTCCGTTGAGAGTTTACTTAGCACCGAGCGGACTTTAGGGTGAAGGCTCACCTGTTAGTAGGGGCGAAGTTCTTTAGAAGCAATCTCCTTGTCCAGAACTACGTGCCCTATAGAACAGTCTATTTTCAGTGTGGGGAAGACACTAGACTCCATGTTATAGTGCACCTGATTTATGTCAGTTAACGATATCTCTCACAAAGACTTATAATTCTCACTTATATTATGACTATGATTCTTTTACAAGTATTACATTGACCATGAATTATGCTTTTAAGTCAGATTTATCAAATTATTTCATGTTTTAGCTTGGTCATTGCATTATCATGGTTTCAAATTTATCATGCTATGCTTCTCATGTTCTCATATCTTTTCTCATACTCAATACATTTTGAGTACTGATCGTGTACTTTTGCCTATATTGTTTTATAATATAGGTCACGACGCTTCCCATCATGCTCATGGTTAGTACAGACTCCTATCAGCTTTCACGATATTGATGAGTCCTCATGTTCCGAGGACGTTTATAATGAGCCTGAAGGTCATTTTTAATATTTTTGATAAAATTACTATTTTACCCCTCCCTGCAGTTGCCCCGAGTCATTTTAGATTGGGTTAGAAATTTGTTTTTTGGAAATCTTGTAAAACAATTGAGGTTTTGCTAGAGAAATGAGTTTTAAAGGCTTAAGTTGTCAAATTTTGAGTTTTGGAGTCATTTGAAGTTTCGAATCTCGGAATGAAATTTTGTCGATTCCATTAGTTCTGGAGTGTGGAAATTGGTCTAGAAAAATTGTTGAAATCAGATTTGGAGTTGAAACATGGAATTTAGGTCCGAAGTTGGAAATTGAGTTAAAGTTTAATCCAAATTTGACTTCGGTCAACATTTGGGGTTCGGGTGCTCGGATTAGATTTATGATAGTTCCAACGGTTTTGGAAGATGATTCTAACACTATAAAGGGCTTCATTGTAATTTTTGGAAATCCCTCGTCTTGATATTTTAGAGGCCTAAGTTAGTTTAGTTGCGACTTTTCGAGTTTTGAGTCAATAAGACCTCGAATTCAAATTTTGTCAATTCCATTAAGTCCGAAATATCATTTTCAGGTTGGTAGTATATTTGGTTTGTGTTTGAGAAGTTCCGGATGAGTTTTGAGTGACTTTTTTAAGCTTCTTGAGTGGTTTGACATTGTTTCAGCAAATTATGGCAATTAAAAGGTTTATTATTAGTTTTGAATATCAAAACATTATTCTGAAACTTTTGAAATTTTGAGCATGAATTATAGGACTTTTATGCAAAGTTTGGTGCATTTTCGCTAAGCTGAGATTGGACTTTATCACAGAATAAGAAATAATTATTTATCAAGCAGAAATGATATTTTACTAGGCAAACGAGTTCAAAATTGAGTTTCGATTGAAGGAACATGTCTGAAACAATATTTAAGACATTTAGAAAAAATAATCGGGTCATTTCGCTATCGTATGAAGGATTTATGACTCTTTTAGTGAAAAAATATTAATTGCAGATTTTCTGATGCAAATAGAGTTATACAGGTATATAAATTTTAGATTGTGTTCATTGGTATTTTGAGCATATCAGGAGATCTAGAGCTCGGATTGGAGTGATTATTACAGATTTCTTCTCGATATATTATAGGGGTTAGTATGCAAACCTCAATTCGACATTTTCTCATGATTTCTTCATTTGATTTTCTTTCCTTATTCGTAAATTTCTTAGGGAAAATTAGGGTTTTATTGATTTGGACTCCATTTTTTATGAAAAGGGAATATTTAGGATCCTTTTGTTATGGGTAAACTGATTTTGGTACAAACTTATTGATTCATCATATTAACCACGTATAATTTGAATTTTTCCGATAAAGTTAAAATTTGTTAAGTTGAAGATTTTAAGGTCGATTTTAACTTCATTTTTGATAAAATTTTATATTTGAACTTTAATAAACATGGGTAATATATTTTTCTAGAAATATTTCAGATTTGAGTTAAGGTTTCAGATTCGGATATTGGGGTTATCTCAAGAGCATGGATTTTAGTAAAATGAGTGTTTGAGGGCTGATGTCAACTCCAACTTCAAATTGGTTTTCAAAATTAGTTTCTAAATATTTCAAGGATAATTTTCATGTAAAAAATTTTGAATTTTCTTTTCATTTTTGAAATCAGGGTTTTCGGGTATTTTGGGCCAGTTTCGGCTCAATTTTCAAATATATTAATTTGGGTATTGTTAGATTCGTATTTTTATTATAATTACATATTTGAATATATTATCTTGATTTGGAGTGCCAACGTAAAGGCAAGGCTCAAGTTTTGAACTAGTGAGATCGGATTCGAGGCAAGTGAATTTTTAAACCTATTCGTAAGCTTATAGGATCATATATTTGTATCTTATGTATTGAGGATTGATATAAAGTGGTGTTAAGAACTATTGATATTCAAATGAACTTGATGATAAAGAGTGGGGTAATAAATGGAAAAATTGAGATGAGATGACATGTGGTGTTTGATGTGATACAACCTTGGGCTTGTTATGAATATTTGGATATATTTATATGTTGTTGATATGATATTGATTAATTGGGTAATTTTGGAATATATGACATTATATGTGAATATACATTTTGTTTTCACTCATTACTTATGTATACACTTATTTGTGATGGATGAGGAACTGATATGAGTGAGATGCTGGATATTGGAATCAAGGTTTTACCGGTTGAGATGATTGGTTGAGGTCTTTTCTGATGGCCAAGGTCTTTTTTGATGGATATTATGGATGAGGTTTTTCGGCGGCGAAGGTCTTTTCCGATAAATGTTATAGTAGAGGTCTCTTTCGGTAGATACATGGTGTACATGAGGCCCCCATGGATTCAGGTCTGAGGTGATCAGCGGATATGTATCATTAGGCAAACATGCATCACGGTATGTGACATTGAATTGCATTTTGTTGCATCATACATCTTTTGCTATTGTGGATGGTTTTACCCTCTATATTTCCCTAATTTATATTGTTGATTGTGCTGATTTGCTTGCGAATGAAATTGTACAGTTGTTGAGGTATATGAATACTGTGTTGTTAGAACTGTTAGACTGGATTAATTTTTGTACAGGTTGTAGTCTAGGGGTTGGATGGTGTGGCAGAAATATATATATTTTACTAGCTTTGCTTAGTCTTAGTTGTTTACTTGCTGGGTACCGCGTTGTTGGTACTCACTCCTTGCTAACTACACTTGTATAGGTTCTAAGCCCGAATAGTGACCCAGCTTTTCTTATTTTCATCAGAGGCTTCTGAGGTGATTCGAGAGGTAGTTGTTGATGCCGGTCATCTTTCCTATTTCTCTTTACTTATTACTTTGTTATATTTGAGAGACAAAGAGTGAGACTTGTATTTATTTTGTATCTTATAATTAGAAGGCTTGTACATGTGACACTAGTCCGTGGGGAATTTTGTAGTTGACTAAGTTACCGCTTTATCTATATTTATTTATATAAATTATCTTCTGCATTTACCTTTCGCATTTATTGGGTTTAGGCTATTTATCCGGTGGAAAAGAAAAGTGCCATCATGCCTGGTTTTCAGGTCGTGACAAATTGATATTAGAGTCCTAGGTTCATAGATCTCACGAGTAAAATCCAAGTCTAAATAGAGTTTCGAGGATCGGTATGGAGACGTCTGTACTTATTTTCAAGAGGCCATGAATATTGTTAGAAAATACCTTCACTTCTTGATTATTTATTGTGCGTCCTTGATCCGATTTAATTCTTATCATTTTATTTTGTTCTCTCTCTTATAGCGATGACTTATGCTTAGTCCTACCTGTGAGCAATTGAGGTTTCGTCGCTTGGTGTTAGTGTCGAATCTGGCATTGAGGCGGAAGTGATATAATTATGGGAATGATGTGTAGTCAGATTTGGTATGCTCTGCGACTAAAAAGGGATGAGTAAGGTAGTGATTTAATGATATATTTCGAGGTTATGGCATTGAAAGATGAACAATTGTTAAGAGACTTCATGAACATCTCATCCTATCTAGTTAGTTATTCAGCAACGAAAATAGCATTGGTGTGGCTTATTCGACATCTGAAGTGGTTTGACAATGAAGAATGGTATAATTAGGGGAATGAGTATGCGGTAAGCATTATGACTTTGGGGACTACAAACTATGAAATTCGTCATAAAGGAATGTATTGCATATTATATTATGATGATAACGTTGCGCCAACTAAGATCAGAATTTCTACGGCGATTTTATAAAGTGGGTATATATCAGAAAGGGTTATGATATGACTATTGCCACAATACCTATTTTTACTTGGGTGAGTTTATGGGTTATGTTGCTTCTGCAATCGACCTGGACTACGAAAAGGTGCATATCATTTTTGGCTGGAGATTGAAATATTTTGATAATGTAGTGAGGTTACGTAATGGGTAGAAAGATGTAGACCATATGGAAAGGATCTCTTCAATATGTATGATGTATTTTAGTGGTAGATCTGTCGAGCTCTTATGGTATGGTACTAGTGATATATGGGGACGGAGACATCGATTGGCAAGCGCAAATACTAGTTATTGAGGTGTTATCAGTTATTTCACCTACTCAGGAAATGAAGTTCGATATTGCATTTACATTTGAGAAACCAATTGGTTGTTACTATGGATGTTGGAGTAAGGCATAGTTCACAAGGAAAATTATAGTGGTCATCTTTGGTGGGGAATTAATGTGTTTGAATGGTGACGTGTATTTTGAGGATTTGATTGGGGATTGGTGAGTTCGTTATGAGCCAAAAAGAGTGGATTGACATTGAAAGGATAATCTTATGGGTGGAGAAAGTTCTGTCAAGTATACTTACGTGAAGGCAAGTGATTGTACCAACAAGATAATACATATGAGAATTGGTTAATTCATGGGATTAGATAGTATAACAAGTTTGAGGTATCACGTGGATGATAAGGTTAACTCCGTGATGATGGCAAGGGTGGTTGATCATGGTGATAGTAGTTTGGGATGGACTCTGATTAGGATGCAACTATGTGGTGATGGTTTTGGTTAAGGGGATCCATTATGATAATGATGACTTGCGAGTATCTAAGCTTTCAGTTTCTACCACTTGATGAGTAGCGTAGTTATATGGAAAGTTGGGTTCAGGAACACATGGCTTCATCTATCTTATTCTGGTTATGGAAATAGTATCTAGTGTTCATCAGTCGAGTTGAGCATGCTTCAAGAGTAGAGTCTATGGACATTTGATTCTAGTGTTGTGGTAAGTTCTATAGTGGTCTCGAGTCTGACAACTGGCACAATATGGGTTTCTAATGAGGGACAGGGTAAGATCGATATATAAGTGTCTAATTATAAGCTAAGGTATGTGATTGCATAAAATATTCAAGGTATGGGCTAATGTTAATTGATAAGGGGATTGGTTTACATCATTTGAATCAAAATTTCAAGTGTTGAATCATAAGTCTACATTCGTGGTGATTGGTTTTTGTCAAGGTATGAATTGGCAAGGTAAAGAATGATTGATTGTGTCGAGTGTTGAGCATTTGGAAGAACTTGTGCATGGTTTGAGTTGTGGAGTTTATTGGTTGTAAAAGAGTTCAATGAAGTTTTCATTTGAGAATCTTGATTTGAGTTAAAAGGTAATATGTTGTGGATGCTTGGCCAGGAAAATAATGATGATAAATGAGTTAAGGAAAGGAACACGAGTCTGGTGCATCAAAGAGTTCAAGCATTTGGTATCAACATAAACGGCGAGTATAACAAACTCTGATTCCGTTTTCTTAATAAAAATACATGGACAAATAATATCATTTATATAGCCTTCATTTATTAAGTACTCACTAAGGCGATTATACCACATACGCCCTGATTATTTCAGACCATATAATGATCTTTGCAATTTTATTGAGTACATTTCTCGAGACTTTTTACATGCTTCAGGCAATTTTAATCCTTCTGGAATTTTTATGTAAATGTCATTATCAAGTGAACCATAAAGGTAAGCTATAACAACATCCATTAAATGTATATCAAGATTTTTATATATAGCTAAACTGATGAGATATCGAAAAGTTATTCCATCCATAACAGGTGAATATGTTTCTTCATAGTTGACTCCGGGTCTTTAAGAGAATCCTTGTGCAACAAGGCGTGCCTTGTATCTTACAATTTCATTTTTCTCATTTTGTTTTCGCATAAAAATCCATTTGTAACCAACTGGTTTTACACCTTTAGGAGTTTGGACTACTGGTCCAAAAACCTCACGTTTAGCAAGTGAGTCTAATTCTGATTGAATTGTCTTTTGCCATTCTGGCCAATCACATCTACGTCGACATTCTTCGATGGATTTAGGCTCAAGACTTTCACTATCTTGCATGAGGTTAATTGCAATATTATATGCAAAAATATTATCCATCATAATTTTTGATCGATCTAGATTTATCTCATCACCGGTAGAACTTATTAAAAGTTCTTCATTCACTTGAGTCTCGGGCTCACTGATTTCTTCAGGAATATCAAAATTACTTAAATTTTGACCTTCTTCAGGAGGTTCTTGTGTAGTATCATTTTTATTATTTCTCACACTTCTCTTTTTAGGATTTTTATCCTTTGATCCCAATGGTCTACCACGCTTCAGGCGTGTTTGGGATTCAAAAGCTATGATACTAGTAGATGGTCCTTTTGGGACATCAATTCGGATAAGCACATTCACTGCAGGGATATGTGACTTAGTTATCCTTTTCAAATCAGTAAATGCATCTAGCATTTGATTTGCTATTTTCTGTAAGTGGATGATCTTCTGGACTTCCTGCTCACATGTGCGGGTAAATGTGATAGTGATGAAACTTTTCACGCAATTTTGTTTTCTTTTTCGAGTTCCTTTTTCTCTCCCCCTAATGGCAGGAAAATTATTTCATCAAACCGACAATCTACAAATCGAACAGTGAATAAGTCTCCGGTCAACGATTCAAGGTATCGAATTATGGAGGATGGGTCAAACCCAACATATATGCCCAACCTTCGTTGAGGCCCCATCTTTGTACGTTGTGGTGGTGCTACAGGCACATATACTGCACAATCAGAAATTTGTAGATGGGCTATATTCTGCTCATGACCAAATACTAATTGTGACGAAGAATATTTATTATAATGTGTCAGTCTGAGACGTACAAATGCTGTTGCATGTAAGATAGCATGACCCCAAACAGAAATTGACAATTTTGTTTTCATTAGTAGAGGTCTTGCTATCAATTGTAGGCGCTTTATAAATGACTCTGCAAGGCCATTTTAAGTATGAACATGAGCAACAGGATGTTCAATTTTTATCTCAATTGATAAACAATAATCATTAAAAGCTTGGGATGTAAATTCTCCAGCATTATCAAGGCGAATGGTCTTAATTGGATAATCTGGAAATTGCGCTCTCAATCTTATTATTTGTGCTAACAACTTCACAAACGCCAGGTTGCGAGATGATAATAAGCACACACATGAGACCGTCTAGATGATGCATCTATTAGGACCATAAAATATCTAAAAAAATCCACTAGGTGGATGAATAGTTCCACATATATCTCCATGTATACGCTCTAAAAAGCCAAGAGATTCGATGCCAACCTTCAGAGTCGATGGTCTGGCAATTAATTTGCCTTGATAACAAGCAGCACATGAAAATTCATCATTTGTAAGAATCTTCTGGTTCTTTAACGGATGTCCAGTTGAATTTTCAAGAATTCGTCTCATCATTATTGATCCAGGATGACCTATTCGATCATACCATAACACAAATTTATTTAGATCAGTAAACTTCTGGTTTACAATCATATGTGCTTCAATTGCACTGATTTTTGCATAATATAGGCCAGAGGAAAAAGTTGATAATTTTTCCAAAATATATTTCTGGCCTGAGACACTCTTGGTTATACCAAGATATTCAATATTCATTTCATTTAGTGTCTCAACATGATATCCATTTCTGCAGATATCTTTAAAACTTAACAAGTTTCTTGGGGATTTAGAAGAAAATAGTGCATCTTCTATAACAATTTTTGTCCCCTTAGGCAGAATTATAGTAGCTCTTTCGGAGCTTTCAATCATTTTTGAATTACCAGATATTGTAGTAACATTAGTTTTTCTTCTAAGCAAATTGGAAAAATATTTCTCGTCTTTAAAAATAGCATGAGTTATTCCACTATCAATTACACAAATATCCTCTTGATTTATTATTGATCCAAACAAGATTTGAAGCATTTCTATATTTTCTTCAATAAGAAATAAAATAAGTATTAATACATGGTATATTACACAAATTTTATTTATTTACGTTGACTAGGAAAATACAAACATCATATTTAATACAGATAAAAAGAAAAATATTTACATATTATTAGTCTTGTCAATATTCATATTTTCGTCTAGAAAATTAAAAAAATCAGCTACATCCAAATGCATGGGCTCAATATTATCTTCAGAGATAAAATTTATCTCTGGGTTATTTTCTGCCATTTTTAAAGATGCCTGATATAGTTGAACCAAATGTTTTGATGACCGACATGTCACGACCCAATTTCGTAGGTCATGATGGCACCTACTATAACCCTCTAGTAGGTAAGACAACCCGTCAACCCGGAACTTCAAGTAATGTGTTTGAAGGCAAAAACTATATAAGAGCATTGAATTATAAAAGTAAACAGAATGAATAAGCGGAAGTAAACCAAAACATGTTTTAAACAACTAAAGATCCCTCCCAGAACCTGGAAGTCACAAGTACAGAGCTGCTACAAAATAAAATACGAGTACAAGTCCCGAAAGTGGACCAAAAAGATATAAAACAACTGGCTAGTCTCAGAAGGCAAAAGACGGGCCATCTATGCTGAAGGAGACAAGAATGATCTAAAAACGCCAAGTACTCACCCTAGTCTCCGAAGTTGACTGCAACAGGCTTGATTTATCCACGGCGATAGCTGGTGCTCGGTCCTGCATCACGAAAGTAGATGCAGAGTGTAGTATGAGTACCAAGACAACAGGTACTCAGTAGGCATCATAGGCCGACTGAGCAGAAAAGGTAAAAACAATATGAAAAAGAAGAATAGCCTAAATAGGAGTCAACATAAGCATCAAAAGGAAAAAAAAATACTACCTATGAAAACTACAGCTAACTATACCCAACTGGGCCCCCATAAGCCCAACCGGGACACTCGTGCGCAAGTTAAATAAAAAACTCGGACGAACCCCCATAAGCCCGCCGAGTACACAGAATAGCTACAACTACCAAGGCTAGGAACCAAGAATCTGCGATGTTAGGAGCCGAAGTATTATATCATTTCCAAACCCAGAATCTCTAAGAGTCAATCGATCTAGTGGTGACTTAGGGGTCGAGGCTGGGACTGAGACCCAGAGGCTCACCCGTATGTTCAAAGTGGTCAAGGCCAGGACTGGGTACCCGGATGCTTGCCATAATACATAAGTACGGTCGAGGCCGGGATTGGGTACCCGGATGCTCGCCATAACACATCGATATGATCGAGGCCAGGACTGGATACCAAGATGCTCGTCATACTACCAAGTCGACGGAGGCCGGGGCTGGGTACCCGGATGCTCCTCGATAATTCAGAATGGAGGCCGGGACTGGGTACCCGGATACTCACAGATATTTTATCTTATGGTGCCGAATATTCTCCTTTCCAACTAAACAATAATAGTACCGAGAATCTCATTTCCAATGAGTCAACCAATATGCCATCAAAACTAAAACCGGAGCCAAAGTCAACGATCACGAAATCTAGTGCTGCCGATGCCTTACAAAAGTCACGATTATATCGAGTTATGGATAATGGTATTTTTAAGAGCAAGAGTAACGCCTAGCTAAGGCCAAACTATTAGGCACTAGCCCGCTACACCATTCTACAAGGATCTAAGTCTACCGGAGCGACGCCGGGACATCTAAAGCAAGTTTACATCCTATACTAAGGCCAACATACCCCACTGTATCAATAACATGCTCATTCAACTCTACTTATAAAACTTAACAAATAACGACAAGATACACATGCTTCTAAATATCCGAAAACCCGATAATAAGCCTAAAGCATGATTTCTAACGCCTAAGATATACAATCAAACTACCCAACCCAAATTCCAACTATTTCAACATGCTTTCACACATTTCAGCTCAATCTAAAGAAAGGTAAACCGTAGCCTACCTGTAGGCCAAACACGCGGGCTCCAAATCACTGTGCTGGAGCTTTTCCCTTTCGAACGGCCTCGGAACGCTGCCAAGCTCGAATGACGTGCCAAAAATAGATTCTGAAACTTCCACGATGTTCTCCTTAAATTTCCACGCAAGATAGCCTCTGGAATCACCCAAATCGGATTTATATTGGTCAAGATATAACTTGTCAAAGTTCTTCAAAAATCCATTCCGAAAATGGATACTGCTGCAAATAAAATCACGATTTTTACCAGAATCGAATACTCCAAATCAGTTTTCAATTTCTCCAATGCATTCTCCACGAAAAACCTCACAATTTTGCCTTTTGAATCACCCAATTTGGAGCTCTAGAACTCAAGAAATGAGGGTTCAAAGTTGAGGAGAAAATCTGAAAATATTCTGCACTGCTGCATATTTTTCTGGTTTTTACCACAATTTAAAGTCTCCGAATGGACCCTCGGAATTCGTTCGGAATCCGATAAAAATAAACCAGATATGCTACCCTACTAAATTCGATATTCCGGACTCAATGGCGCATTCAGAATTTCCATACGAGATCATTTTAATAAAAAGTGGGTCCCACACCCAAGAGTCATTTTAAGTCATATTCCACAACAGGCCTCGATATTAGTCCGGAAGCCTCAAAAAGCGAACGAAGGGTCGTTCTAGACCAAAATAAACATTCCGGAACTAACCGCGCTGTCAGAATTTTTATTCGAGCGCATTTTCCAAGAATGTTGACCAAAGTCAACTATAGGCTAAGTTTCAAAGTCAAAAGCGCCAAATAGCCCCAAATTCGTATCGATTGACTCGATAGTCATTCCAACAGTGCTACCAGCCTAATTTGGTCATTCCGGAGCTGATGGAACCATCAGAATTTGAATTCGAGATTTCGTTAGCCCAAAACTCAAAAAGTCGCAACTAAACTAACTTAGGCCTTTAAAATACCAAAATGGACTCGGGACCTCTAAAAATTCAACCAACACTTCTTCTAGACCAAAAACCATCTCCTAAATCCAACGGAGTTGTCAGAATTCCATTCCGAGCATCGAAACTCCAAAAGTTGACCAAAGTCAAACCTTGCCTTAAAGTTCTTCAAATTCTCAACTCAAGGCCTCAAATCTTCGTTACAGCTCCAAAACTGATTCCGTAAAGTCTCCTAAGCGTATTTCGATATTTCGGAGCTGCTGGAATCGACGGAATTCCATTCTGAGACCCGTAGCTCCAATTGACCCCAAATACCACTTTTTAACACTTAAAGCTTATGAAACTCAAAATTTCCAAAGACTTAACTTTTCATAGGATTTTCTAAAAATCAACATCCGGTAACAATTAGAAATGACTCGGGGCATCTAAAGGGATGGGTAAAATGGTCATTTTACAAAAATTTCAAAAAAATGACCTTGAGGGTCATTACAATATCCACTACTAAAAGAACTTTCGTCCGCGAAAGTAAGGACAAGAGTATACCTGGAGGGTCCAATAAGTTGGGGAATTGCTCCCGCATCTCCTGTTCGGTCTCCCATGTAGCCTCCTCGATCGGACGATGGCGCCACTGGACCTTAATCACAGGGATGGACTTAGAACGAAGCTGGCGAACATCTCTGGCTAGAATAGCAACTGGCTCCTCAACAAAAGTCAGGCGATCATCCAACTCAACAGAGTCATACTGAAGCACATGAGACTCATCTGGAATGTACCGGCGCAACATAGAAACGTGAAAAACAGTGTGTATAGCTGAAAATGCTGGTGGCAAAGCCAACTCATAAGCAACCTCTCCAACTCTCCTCAGAATCTCAAACGGCCCGATATACCTAGGGCTAAGCTTACCCCGCCTGCCGAATCTCATCACGCCCTTCAAGGGCGACACCCGCAAGAACACCTGATCTCCTACCTCGAAGCGCAAGGGCCGACGCCTGCGATCAGCATAACTCTGGTGCCTACTCTGAGCTGTCCTTAACCTATCCTGAATAACCCGAACTTTGGTTATGGCATCCTGAAGTAAATCGGTACTGTGCGGCCTAGGCTCTGAAGACTCAAACCAACCAACCGGAGTACGACAACGCCTACCATATAAGGCTTCAAACGGGGCCATCTGAATGCTAGAGTGGTAGCTGTTGTTGTACGCAAACTCTGCCAAAGCTAAGTACTGCTCCCAATGACCCTTGAACTCTAATACACAAGCTCGCAACATATCCTCCAGAACCTGAATAGTACGCTCTGACTGACCGTCGGTTTGTGGATGAAATGCCGTACTAAGATCAACCCGGGTGCCCAACTCTCTCTGAAAGGCTCTCCAGAAATTGGAAGTAAATTGAGATCCCCTATCTGATATAATGGATATCGGTACCCCGTGCAGACGGACCACCTCTTGAATATAAATTCGAGCTAGACGATCTGCAGTAAAAGTGGACCGTACTGGTAAGAAATGCGCTGACTTGGTCAATCGATCAACGATGACCCAAATACCATCATTACCCCTGGATGATCGAGGCAATCCCATCACGAAGTCCATGGTAATTCGTTCCCATTTCCACTCGGGAATGGGTAATCTCTGAAAGAGTCCACCAGGCCTTTGATGCTCCGCCTTAACCTGCTGGCAACTTAAACAATGGGATACATACTCAGCTATATCTCTCTTCATACCGCTCCACCAGTAATGTTGTCTCAAATCTCGATACATCTTTGCGGTGCCTGGATGGATAGAATATTTAGAATCGTGGGCCTCGTGAAGGATCAACTGAATGAAGTCTCCAACTCTGGGAACACAAAGGCGACCATCGAACCGTAGTATGTCATCCGAATCTATAGAAGCCTGGCCACCCTCGCCTCGTAATACTAACTCTCGAAGCTTTACCAATTCTCCATCCTCAAACTGTCGACCACGAATCTGGTCCAATAAAGACGATCGTGCTCCCACAAAAGCCAAAATCGGTCCGGAATCTAAGATTTCCAACCTGACCATCCGATTAGCCAAATACTGGATGTCCAAGGCTAAGGGTCGCTTTGTAGCAGACAAGTAAGCTAAACTACCCATACTCTCCGTCTTCCGGCTCAAGGCATCCGCTACTACATTTGCCTTGCCCGGGTGGTAAAGAATAGAGATGTCATAATCGGCTAGTAGCTCAATCCAACGCCGCTGTCTAGAATTAAGATTTTTTTGACTCATAATGTACTGTAAGCTACGGTGATCTGTATATATCTCGCAATGGACTCCATATAAGTAGTGCCTCCATATCTTGAGCGCGAAAACTACCGCCGCTAGTTCCAAGTCATGGGTGGGGTAGTTGCGCTCGTGCACTTTCAACTGTCTGGAAGCATAAGCAATAACCCGGCCATGCTGCATTAGTACACACCCAAGACCTATACCAGAAGCATCACAATATACCGAAAAGATCTCTCCCTCAACTGGTAGAGTCAGAACAGGAGTGGTGGTAAGCAAATCCTTAAGCTTTCGAAAGCTCGACTCATACTCCTCAGACCACACAAAGGGAACATCCTGGCGGGTCAAACGGGTCAATGGGGCTGCAATGGTAGAGAAACCCTCAATGAATCTTCTATAATACCCAGCCAATCCAACAAAACTCCGAATCTCCGTAACAGATGTGGGCCTAGCCCAACCACGAATAGCCTCAATCTTCGCTGGATCCACTCTGATACCCTCTCTGGATACCACATGTCCCAGAAATGCCACAGACTCCAACCAAAACTCGCATTTTGAGAATTTAGCATAAAGCTGCTGATCTCTCAAAGTCTGGAGCACAACCCTCAAGTGTTGCTCGTGCTCCTTCCTACTACTTGAGTATACCAGTGTGTCATCGATGAATACAATCACGAAGGAGTCAATATAAGGTCTGAATACTCGAGTCATAAGGTCCATAAAAGCTGCGGGGGCATTAGTAAGCCCAAACGACATCACAAGAAACTCATAGTGGCCATAGCGAGTCCGAAAAGCAGTCTTAGGAATGTCACCTTCTCTAATCTGCAACTGATGGTAGCCAGACCTCAAGTCAATCTTAGAAAACATGATCGCACCCTAAAGCTGATCAAATAGATCATCGATACGGGGCATGGGGTAACGGTTTTTCACCGTCACCTTATTCAACTGCCTGTAATCAACACACATCCGCATAGTCCCATCCTTCTTCTTAACAAATAAGACAGGCGCACCCCACGGCGACACACTCGGGCGAATAAATCCCTTACCTAGAAGATCCTCAAGCTGCACGCTGAGCTCCTTGAGCTCTGCAGGGGCCATACGATAAGGTGGTATAGAAATAGGCTTAGTTCCCGGCTCCAAATCTATGGCAAAGTCAATATCTCTCTCTGGGGGTAGACCAGGTAGGTCAGTAGGGAAGACATCAGTATACTCCCTAACCACAGGAACTGAATCAATAGTAGGGGCCATGCTGGACACATCACGGACATAAGCTAAGTATGCTAAGCACCCGGATGTAATTAGCCGTCGGGCCCGCATAAAGGATATGATACCAGTCGGTGAGCGACTATAAACACCCTGCCACAAGACCGGGGGAATACCAGGAATGGCTAATGTAACGGTCTTGGCATAACAGTCCAAAACCGCATGATGAGGGGATAGCCAATCCATGCCCAGAATAACATCGAAGTCCAGCATATCAAGTAAAATAAGATCTGCCCGAGTCTCATGCCCCTGAATAATCACCACACAGGATCTACAAACCTGATCCACTACTAAAGAATCCCCTACCGGGGTCGAAACATGTAATGGGACCTCAAGTGACTCATAAGGAATACCCAAACGTGGAGCAAAATATATAGACACATAGGAATACGTGGAACCTGGATCAAATAAAGCTGAAGCAGTCTGCTGACAAATAAGGATAGTACCTGTGATAACATTATCTGATGCCTCAGCCTCTGCCCTCGCCGGAGCAGCATAGAAGTGGCCCTGTCGGCCTCCCCCACGAACATTCACCCTACCACCTGACCTGCCTCCTCGGGAACCTCCCCGAATACCCTGCTGACCATCACCACGGCCGTGACCCCGATCTATACCTCCTGGTGGAGGTGGTACTACTGCCAACGGTCTAGCCCGGCCGGGACACTCCCTAGCCCAGTGCTCTAGTGAGCCACAATCGAAACATCCTGAAGCTGAGCGACCCGTGATAACTCGTCCGCGGTAGGAAGAAAGTGGACTCAATCCCCTCAAGCTCTGCCCTGCGATGGAACCCCCCGAACGGGGCTGACTACTCTCAACTGCTGGTAGAGCGGCCTGAATCGGCCGACTGGATTGACCCTGCTGGTACCTATCCTGCTGAAACCGCTGGCGGGGTCTGTCATAACTATCATGGCCTCTAGAATGTGACCCACTGAAGCTACCCTGATGCCTGGGTCTCTTATCGCTTCCCCCTTGGGCCTGGCGATGAATAATTTCGATCGTGCGGGCATGATCCACCACATCCAGAAAAGAGCGGCCCGCAGAAACAAGGTGCTCGGTCCCCAATCTCAGGTAAGGTCTTAATCCACATACAAAACATCGTACCCGCTCCTCCTCAGTAGGTAGAATCATAGTGGCATGTCGGGAAAGCTGATGAAATCTAGCCTCGTACTCTGCAATCGTCATGTGGCCCTGCTCCAACCGAGTAAACTGATCCCGAAGTCGGTCCCGAACACTCCTAGGGATGTATCGATCTAAGTAAGCCTCTGAGAACTGGGCCCATGTCAATGGTGGTGACCCAGCTGGTCTGGACTGCAAATAAGAGCGCCACCACTGTCTGGCTGCCCCTCTAAACTGGTGAGCAGTGAAGTCGGCGCCTCTGGACTCCACAAGACCCAAGGAATGGAGTTGCTCTTGACAGGTAGTCAAGAACTCCATGGCATCCTCGCCAGTGGCTCCAGAAAATATCGGGGGCGATAGCCTCTGAAATATCCCTAACATCTTCTGATCTTGTAATGACATCATACCCTCTGGAACTGCTGGCGGGGGTGCAACAACTGGTGGAGGCAGTTGAACCTCAGGTACTGGCTGAACAAGCGGATCCCGCGGTACTAGTATGCCTGATACTGGGGTCGGGGCCTGTGGTACAACTCCAATAGCCGTGAGGAGCTGCACAATCGCTGCCTGTAGTGCAGGGGTCATAACTGGTGCAGTTGGAGGCTGTGCTGGTGGTGGTGGTCCCTCTGGCTGAGTAGGAATAGGAGCGTCCTGATGATCCTCTACCAGCTCTGGCTCTATCTCTGGGTTGGGAGCTGGTGCTGCTCTCCTACCTGTCCCACGAGGACGACCTCTAGGCATGCCGGGCCTTGGTGCGTTATCATTACCGGTGGTACCGCGCGTACGAACCATTCCTGTGAAAGAGTGAGTGGAACAAATGAGATTTCACAGAATTAATAAGACACAACACTGCACGAAATGATACAACATAGAGAATGTTCCTAATGACATCATGTAGCCTCCCGAAGATAAGTTACGGACGTCTCCGCACCTATCCGCGAGACTCTACTAGACGTTAGCTCTGTACAAGTGAGACCAACGAACCTGGGGCTCTGATACCAACTTGTCACGACCCAATTTCGTAGGTCATGATGGCACCTACTATAACCCTCTAGTAGGTAAGCCAACCCGTCAACCCGGAACTTCAAGTAATGTGTTTGAAGGCAAAAACTATATAAGAGCATTGAATTATAAAAGTAAACAGAATGAATAAGCGGAAGTAAACCAAAACATGTTTTAAACAACTAAAGATCCCTCCCAGAACCTGGAAGTCACAAGTACAGAGCTGCTACAAAATAAAATACGAGTACAAGTCCCGAAAGTGGACCAAAAAGATATAAAACAACTGGCTAGTCTCAGAAGGCAAAAGACGGGCCATCTATGCTGAAGGAGACAAGAATGATCTAAAAACGCCAAGTACTCACCCTAGTCTCCAAAGTTGACTGCAACAGGCTTGATTTATCCACGGCGATAGCTGGTGCTCGGTCCTGCATCACGAAAGTAGATGCAGAGTGTAGTATGAGTACCAAGACAACAGGTACTCAGTAGGCATCATAGGCCGACTGAGCAGAAAAGGTAAAAACAATATGAAAAAGAAGAATAGCCTAAATAGGAGTCAACATAAGCATCAAAAGGAAAAAAAAATACTACCTATGAAAACTACAGCTAACTATACCCAACTGGGCCCCCATAAGCCCAACCGGGACACTCATGCGCAAGTTAAATAAAAAACTCGGACGAACCCCCATAAGCCCGCCGAGTACACAGAATAGCTACAACTACCAAGGCTAGGAACCAAGAATCTGCGATGTTAGGAGCCGAAGTATTATATCATTTCCAAACCCAGAATCTCTAAGAGTCAATCGATCTAGTGGTGACTTAGGGGTCGAGGCTGGGACTGAGACCCAGAGGCTCACCCGTATGTTCAAAGTGGTCAAGGCCAGGACTGGGTACCCGGATGCTTGCCATAATACATAAGTACGGTCGAGGCCGGGATTGGGTACCCGGATGCTCGCCATAACACATCGATATGATCGAGGCCAGGACTGGATACCAAGATGCTCGTCATACTACCAAGTCGACGGAGGCCGGGGCTGGGTACCCGGATGCTCCTCGATAATTCAGAATGGAGGCCGGGACTGGGTACCCGGATACTCACAGATATTTTATCTTATGGTGCCGAATATTCTCCTTTCCAACTAAACAATAATAGTACCGAGAATCTCATTTCCAATGAGTCAACCAATATGCCATCAAAACTAAAACCGGAGCCAAAGTCAACGATCACGAAATCTAGTGCTGCCGATGCCTTACAAAAGTCACGATTATATCGAGTTATGGATAATGGTATTTTTAAGAGCAAGAGTAACGCCTAGCTAAGGCCAAACTATTAGGCACTAGCCCGCTACACCATTCTACAAGGATCTAAGTCTACCGGAGCGACGCCGGGACATCTAAAGCAAGTTTACATCCTATACTAAGGCCAACATACCCCACTGTATCAATAACATGCTCATTCAACTCTACTTATAAAACTTAACAAATAACGACAAGATACACATGCTTCTAAATATCCGAAAACCCGATAATAAGCCTAAAGCATGATTTCTAACGCCTAAGATATACAATCAAACTACCCAACCCAAATTCCAACTATTTCAACATGCTTTCACACATTTCAGCTCAATCTAAAGAAAGGTAAACCGTAGCCTACCTGTAGGCCAAACACGCGGGCTCCAAATCACTGTGCTGGAGCTTTTCCCTTTCGAACGGCCTCGGAACGCTGCCAAGCTCGAATGACGTGCCAAAAATAGATTCTGAAACTTCCACGATGTTCTCCTTAAATTTCCACGCAAGATAGCCTCTGGAATCACCCAAATCGGATTTATATTGGTCAAGATATAACTTGTCAAAGTTCTTCAAAAATCCATTCCGAAAATGGATACTGCTGCAAATAAAATCACGATTTTTACCAGAATCGAATACTCCAAATCAGTTTTCAATTTCTCCAATGCATTCTCCACGAAAAACCTCACAATTTTGCCTTTTGAATCACCCAATTTGGAGCTCTAGAACTCAAGAAATGAGGGTTCAAAGTTGAGGAGAAAATCTGAAAATATTCTGCACTGCTGCATATTTTTCTGGTTTTTACCACAATTTAAAGTCTCCGAATGGACCCTCGGAATTCGTTCGGAATCCGATAAAAATAAACCAGATATGCTACCCTACTAAATTCGATATTCCGGACTCAATGGCGCATTCAGAATTTCCATACGAGATCATTTTAATAAAAAGTGGGTCCCACACCCAAGAGTCATTTTAAGTCATATTCCACAACAGGCCTCGATATTAGTCCGGAAGCCTCAAAAAGCGAACGAAGGGTCGTTCTAGACCAAAATCAACATTCCGGAACTAACCGCGCTGTCAGAATTTTTATTCGAGCGCATTTTCCAAGAATGTTGACCAAAGTCAACTATAGGCTAAGTTTCAAAGTCAAAAGCGCCAAATAGCCCCAAATTCGTATCGATTGACTCGATAGTCATTCCAACAGTGCTACCAGCCTAATTTGGTCATTCCGGAGCTGATGGAACCATCAGAATTTGAATTCGAGATTTCGTTAGCCCAAAACTCAAAAAGTCGCAACTAAACTAACTTAGGCCTTTAAAATACCAAAATGGACTCGGGACCTCTAAAAATTCAACCAACACTTCTTCTAGACCAAAAACCATCTCCTGAATCCAACGGAGTTGTCAGAATTCCATTCCGAGCATCGAAACTCCAAAAGTTGACCAAAGTCAAACCTTGCCTTAAAGTTCTTCAAATTCTCAACTCAAGGCCTCAAATCTTCGTTACAGCTCCAAAACTGATTCCGTAAAGTCTCCTAAGCGTATTTCGATATTTCGGAGCTGCTGGAATCGACGGAATTCCATTCTGAGACCCGTAGCTCCAATTGACCCCAAATACCACTTTTTAACACTTAAAGCTTATGAAACTCAAAATTTCCAAAGACTTAACTTTTCATAGGATTTTCTAAAAATCAACATCCGGTAACAATTAGAAATGACTCGGGGCATCTAAAGGGATGGGTAAAATGGTCATTTTACAAAAATTTCAAAAAAATGACCTTGAGGGTCATTACACGACAAGTCCGCGATTAGTGCCCCACACCTCCACATCTATGACATACACTTTCTGAATTTTTCTTCGGTAAAGCTTCTGACTTTTTACCCTGCCTTTTATATTGCTGATTATTTTTTGGTGTCAATCGAGTATCATGATTAAAATTTCTTCTTTGACCACGATCATAACTGGGGTCATGGCCTCTTTCTCATTGGTTATAATTTATCTGATTCACTTCAAGGAGGGACAAAGAACCAACGGACCGACTATCATGATTTTTCATTAATAGTTCATTGTAGCGTTCAACAATCAGAAGGTGAGAAAGTAATTCAGAATATTTTTTAAATTCTTTTTCGCGATATTGCTGCTGAAGGAGCATATTTGCGGGTGGAAATATGAAGTATGTTTTTTTCAGTTTATCCTGTTCAGTGATCTCTTCTCCGCATAAATTTAACTGAGCTATAATTCTAAACAGAGCAGAATTATATTCAGTTATATTTTTGAAATTCACTAATCTCAGATTTAGCCAATCATGACGAGCTTGTGGAAGCATGACCAACTTCAAGTGGTCATATCTTTCTTTTAAAGTTTTTCACAATTTAAAGGGGTCTTTTAATGTGAGATATTGTAATTTTAGCCCCTCGTCAAGATGGTGAAGGAGAAATATCATGACTTTAGCACGATCTTGATTGGATGCCATATTGTCATCTTTAATGGTGTCTGCCAGACTCATTGATTGTAAATGAATTTCGGCATCAAGTGCCCATGATGAGTAGCCTTTTTCAGAGATATCAAGAGCAGTAAATTCAAGTTTTGAAATATTTGCCATTTTATGAAAATAAATTTAAATAAAACTCTTACCACTTTTTGTTACCTTCTAAAAATAGCTAGAGTCTCGTGCTGATAACGTGTTATAAAATTATACTAGCTTCAACAAAATAAGACACAAGAAATAACAGAGAAAGGAATAACAAAGGAAGAACAAAGGAGAAAAGGAGAGGAATTGCAGTATGTCTTCTCTACTTCATAATGGCAAATAATGGTCATATTTATAGTGATACAAAGGAAGGCAAGTTGAGCATCGTGCGGATAAAAGTGATGGGTCCACACAAAGAAATTGACGTCCACTACTTAACAATATCAAATATTTGCCTTCTTGGATAATTTTTCTTAATTAATAAGCTTAGGTTAGAGTAGTTGAGCATTAAACTAACACCACTTTGGTGAAAACCAAAAAGATGTCGAGAAAGCGTGCGACTCGTGTCCTTGCGGGCCTCTCTCATCACCATCGAGTCGATAACCAAGGACAAAGGGACCTTTCCATTCTCACATTACCCCTGAAAACACATACACGTTGATTTTCTTTTTGCTCGGAAAAGGACCATCTCTTCTCCGCCATTAACTCCGCCTCCCATCGGTTGAAGGACATCCTTTATCTCTTTTGCTTTCATCGTAAGCTCGTGTTTTCCTTTCTCATTTCAATTATCTCGCGTACTTGCATGTTTTTCTTTTAACATATATGCCTAGGCTTTCGCAGATCTGTTATATTCCCATTGATTTGTCCAATTCATTGGTTTGTTTTGTCCCTCTTAGATGATTAATTTGAGTAATTGTCTATTTACTTCATTGGAAAATTATTATTATTTTTCTTAATTTTTAATCTTAATCGATTGTATAATAAGGACTACCGTAAAGTTGAGATCCATATATACTATTACGTCCATATATTTTCGTAATGCGACTATGTAAACTCTAACTAGTCTGGGATTGAGGTGCAGTGAATAGTGAGCTTGAAGAAGTTTGCATTACTAACTAGTTTGGGATTGAGGAACACAGACTACTGAGTTCCAACTCTGTGAATTATACATGGTCAGTTGGGCAGGGATCTAAGGTATTCACTTTTTGAAGAATAAGTACATCAGGCTTAATTGTAATTATGGATCAGAAATAGGTCTTGGCCTGATAATTCTAGAGGTTTGATACAATCAACTTTTCAGATAAGGTTAGAGCCCGTTTGGATTGGCTTTAAGTTGGTCAAAACCAACTTAAAACCCCTTTTTAGCTTTTGGACATGTTTGCCTAATGCTGACTTTAAGCCATAAAGTTCTTAAAGTCAGTCAGAAATGAAAAGTTAGGATTCCTAACTTTTTTTTCCAAAGTGCTTAAAGTCATTTTCTTTGACCATGGAAATTACTTTTATATCCTTTATATTTTAACTAAATTTTCAAACTACCTTTTTTTATTCTTTTAACCCTAAAATTCACATCATAAGCACTTTTATCCAAACACTCAACTGCTTATTTATAAAAATAACTTTCAGCACTTTAAAGTTCTAAAAGCACTTTATACATAAAAGTTACTTTTTTTAAGCCTATCCAAACGGGCTCTAACATAGCTGTGTTCACAATAATACAGGATGGTCAATGATCGTAGGAGATATAACTTTATTGAGAAAGTACAGATAGATGAATGAGAATTGAGATTATGTTGGGGCTTAGGAATTAAGGACTAGTACAATTTTACAAGCATTTCTACATGGAAAGGGGGAATTTGGAGATTACATTGGACGGAATCTAATTTAGGAGTATCACCTTGATGGAAAAAGATGCTTTTGAGAAATGTTTAAAGAAAGAGCAGGTATAAAAGATAGATCACATGGATTCACTATGATGTTCTTCATTGCTCGGTAATTGTTAGTGACATGGAATGGAATTTTTAGTCCACTTCTATTACACATGGACTTTTGCGAAGAGTTTAAACTCTTCTTTGATCGGGCTCATCCCAAGAAGAATGAAAGTGATATAAAATAATTCAAACGCATTAGTCTTGTAGGGAGTGTATAAAATAAAATACGAGGTTCCAACTGATAGGATGAAACTGGTGATTGATAATCTTATTTCAAATCTTAGAATATCTTTGTTGGAGAAGAAAAATTCATGATGCATCGCAAATGATATGATTGATTCAAGATTGAGAAGCGGAGAACCAAGATTAGTGTACAAATTGAACATCGAGAAGTTATATGATCATGTAAATTAGAACTTCTCCATTTATATACTTGAAACTATGGTTTTGGCCACTAATTGTCAAAAGAAATAAAATTAATTGTCAAAAAAGTGGGTTTGGGCCACAAGTGGATATCCTGGATAATGCACTGCGTGTCTACATTTAATCTCTCCATCCTAGTGAATGGTACTCCATGAGGATTCTTTTGGAAGTTCGAGGGAATTAGACAAGGAGAACCAATAATCATTACTATTTCCTTTTCTTTAATGGATGCTTTTAGTAGACTTATAGACTCAGTTGATAGGACTCGGGTTTGGGTGTTCGTTATGGGTGTGGATCAAGAGGTTAAATCCTTCCTGATCTACGGATGTGGGTGCAGGAATTCGGTTAAAAAACCTCAAATATCTAAATTGGAACCATATTTGTAAATTATTAGACATTATGGTGTGTTTGCTATGGAGAATTTTCTTTTTTCAGAAAGTGTTTCAATTTTCTCATGTTTGGTTGGTTACTTTGTTGAAATATTTTTTCCAAGAAAACAAGTTCCTTAAAAACGAGAAAAATGACTTTCCTAATGAAAGAAGGGAATACAAGTTCTAAGCGACATTCCAAGTTCATTGTCTCCTTCTAACCTACTCAACACCCCTAGTCTCCACCCTTTGACCATCTCACCCCTTGCCAACCCTGAAGCCCCCACTCTCCACCTCATCTCACCCCATAGTGTTTTGTTAAGATTACATATAAATATTCTTGTGATAATATTTTTTTGCTTAATTACCAAACACTAAAAAATAAGTAAAATCATTCACTTATTTTTCAATAAAATATTTTCTAGAAAAATATTTTTCATGTAAAATATTTTCTTCCTACGTGGAAAATTTACAAGGTATTCCGAGGAGAAATATTAATCAAGAGGAGAAATCTAGAAGGAGACATAAGGAAAAAGACAGGCATAGAAATTTCTATATAGAAAACATTCCATTTTCTTCAATTTCACCTCACCTTTTGTTTTAATTATAGAAATTATTGTACTTGTCCCAAATTTCTCCCCCGATTTCAGTCAAAGTACCCAAAATTGGTTGACCATATTGGTTCCCACACCCACATGGTGTCGACATAGATGCAACACTGAAACTGAAGGATTTGAGGTAGATGATAATAGGAGGAGTAATATGTCTATATCTCATTTATTTTTGTTGACAATAGACTAGTTTCTTGCAAGCTACAACAGAAGGAAACAAAGAGGATTGACAATGCAAGGAAGGCAACACCACCCTATCTCTTTTGAGTATATGGAACGAGCATAATAGAAGATTGTTTCATAATAGTGAAATTGATGTACAAAGAATTAAAAAAAACTTATTTTTCACTTTTATTTTTGGTGTAATGAGAAAATACCATGTATTTCTTTTTCCAAACAATTGTGGCCTTCGGGCAGCCTAGGAAACAGCCTCTAACAGAAATGCAAGGTAAGGCTGCGTACAATAGACCTTTGTGGTCGGGCCCTTCTCCGGACCCTGCGCATAGCGGGAGCTTTAGTGCACCGAACTGCCCTTTTGTGGCCTTCGGGCTAGCTTGTCCAGACTTCAACTAAATTTATGGAATGTCAGTTATCTCCCACCAACACAGGTACCAAATAACTCTATCCTCCAAAACCTGAATAGATGTGATGAAATCACCTCGAATGGGGATGGTGCCATTAAATAATCGCCAAATAAGGAAGAGTGATATTCTCTTTGGCACGGACTAAAAAGGAAAGGGTGGCACCATGCTACATAAATTAGGACAGAGAGAGTAGAATTTTTTGCCTCTACTGGGATTTGAACTTGGTGTGGAGACAATGTGGACTCAAGCTGAGTGACACCGTGTTGTATTTACGAAGGCATACTAGGATGAAAATGAGATGATAATGAAACTTTACTGGTTAAATAAAGTGCAAGAATCAATTCTCAAAAAAATAAAATAAAGTGCAAGGATCTTAAACACCGCATTAACCAATAACTATGTTCATATGGAGTGATCAAATTTTCGGATACAAAGATACAAAGATAATGATAATACTTTTCTTCTACAAAATTCTCCTAGATCCATATATTTATACTAAACATAAAGATAACCCCTAACACATAGAAATAATTACTGTTGTAGATAACTGCCGGTAATAACTGTTGCTTATAACTACTATAGATAACTACTGCTTATATATTTTATCCTATTTAAAACAAAGAAACTAAGATTATCTCCACATACTTGTCTAGATTTTCTTCTAGAGTAAGTCCGTAAAAGAGCAGTCGTATTAGTGCATCCCCCCGAAAAGTGACCTTGTCCTCAAGGCGAAAAGAAGGAAACTGATCAACAATGAGATCATAGTTCTCCCAACTAGCTTCTTCAAGGGGACGATCAACCCATTGAACTAGAGTTCCAAAGAAGAAGCACAAACTTCCTTGACCCATCGATGTGATAAAACTTTTTCAGGTTTCACCATGAATTCCAATACACCCATGTTAAAAGATTGCAGGGAAGTCGTGGTGGAATTTGCCGATCTCACGCCTTGCAGTTTGTAATGTTCCCCTTTCCAATTGAAAATTATGAACATGTCCTTCCAGATAGCTTGAATGGTATTGAGAGAAGCTAACTATTTGATACCAAAAAACAAATCAGACCCTCCAAGGGAAAAAGGGTAGTAATCGTGAGTGATGGGAAAACCCGACAATTGAATTTGAAGATTTCAGCAAATTTTATTGTAGCGAATGATGTCCCCATTCCCTATTTGCACGCAGAATGTTGGAACTATCTCTATTGGGAGCTTATGCTTCTCTACAATGGATTCAACCACAAAATTATGTTTATAACCACTATCCACAAGTATTAAAACCTTTCTAGGGTTGATTTCACTTTGAAGCTTCATTAAATCACCAACTGACTGTCCCAAAATGGCGTGGAACAAAATTTCAACAATGTTAGTTTCTTGAGGGTCGCCAACATTGTTGCATTAACCTCATCACCATCTTCCAATGGATCTCCTCCTGTAAGCTGCCGTTTCACAGATTTACATCTATGACCGGGTGCAATTTCTCATGGCAACTATAACAAAGTCCTTGTCCCATAAGATTTCTCCTTTCGGTATCCCATGTTTGCATTTGAAAAGGTTGGGAAGTGGATGGATTGAAAGAATCATTGTTGCGTGGATTTTGAAGTGAAAAATTTGAAACTGTTCTAGGTGTTTATAGAAGAGTGCAATGGGTTTTGTATAGTGGATCTACTAGTTGGGGTCCAATTAGACCCTCTATTGGTACGAATTGGGTCTAATTTATTTTCAAATTCGAGCGCCAAACTCATGGCTTTGTAAACTATTTAGGGCTTGTGAATCCTAACATTAGATTTAAGTTCCTCTTTTAGCCTATTCAGGAACACCCATAAAAGACACAGACAGTGATCTGGCCAGTTTGTGACCCTAAATGAACGTTCTGCAAATTCTTGATGATACTTTGTATAAAATCTTTTTGTTGAATGCTACAAAGATGCTCGTTGGAATTTTGAAACTCCATAGGACCATAATTTTCCTGCAATGCTTTAACAAGCTTTTCCCAATAAAGCAAAGTTCGCTCACGATTTATCCATGAGAAGAGATCAAGTGCATCATTATGTCAACTTTGTGTTCCTCTGGAATTTGATAGTAGCAGAAATATTTTCTGCCTTCAAAATGCATCCTCTGGGATCACCTCCTTCAAATCTGAGAAATTCCATCTTTGTGTGTGGCCTCCGGGAACGATTTTTAGGCCACACTGGGATATCAATGTCTTCTTCCTTTTCTCGCCAAGCAGATTTTCCTCCATTATAGGATCGGTGACTGGTTTCCCCTTCTTGGACGCAGCCATTCTGGGCTTTCAATGTAGCAATTTTTGTTGCCAGCAATTCAATAGTATTTAGTTTTGATGCTATGACAGATAATTGTTGGGCAAGATATTCAACATTGGGAGCATTTTCTTGAGAAGTAGAAGATCTGGTATTGACCATGTTGGATCGATATACCAAACTAATAGAAACTAGGATGAATATGAGATGATGATGAAACTTTACTGGTTAAATAAAGTGCAAGGATCTTAAACATTGCATTAACCAATAACTATGTCTGTATGGAGTGGACAAATCTCCAGATACAAAGATACAAAGATAATGTTAATATTTTTCTTCTACAGAATTCTCCTAGATGCATATATTTATACTAAAAACATAAAGATAACTCTTAATACATAGAAACAATTACTGCTGTAGATAATTGTCGGTAATAACAGCTATAGATAACTATTGCTTATATATTTTAATCCTATTTAAAACAAAGAAGCTAAAATAGATTATCTCCACATGCTTGTCTAGATTTTCTTCTAGAGTAAGTCCGTAAAAGAGAAATCGTATCACATACACACATCGATAGGGAACCCACAGAAGAGCTAGAAAAAGGAAAGTGACACCTTAACTTAATAGCTCCATTTCTTGTTCCTGACCGTTGGTCAAAACTTGGTGGAAGACTATGTATGACTAAAACAGTCACACGCACATCTTCTACTTATATTTCGACACCTACTTGAAGATTATTAATGAATCTTTTTGACTTATAATAAAAAGTTGCATTTGCTGAAACATTCCACATGCATAGCCTAAATGCATCAGCACTATCTTTTCTAAAAAGCCTCAAAGTGTTGCCTGCTGTATTATATAACTATCTTCGCAACTTATGCGTTTAAAGAATCTGTTAATTACTGGTGGTTAACCTCTTTTGTAGCATTCTTAATGCTTACTATATTGAATTTAAGTAGGTGCAGAAATTGTGTCCAGTTGCAAAAGATTCACTGAATAAGCTATGGTTCTTGAAGTTAATATATCTTCCCCTCATAGGAGGTCGCAGTCACAGACTGCATTTGCAAATTCATCATCATTTAAAAGACAGCACTCACGAGGTGATGAATTTGGGAGCTGTTCGACTCTACTTCAGCGCCACCGCTTCCTGCTAACTGCGCTTGCCCTTCTAGCATGTCTCTGCACCATCTATCTCTACTTTGCAGTCACTT
This sequence comes from Solanum dulcamara, assembly GCF_947179165.1. Taxonomy (NCBI): domain Eukaryota; kingdom Viridiplantae; phylum Streptophyta; class Magnoliopsida; order Solanales; family Solanaceae; genus Solanum; species Solanum dulcamara. Next base: position 69,718,071 of record NC_077237.1, read on the forward strand.
TAGGGGCCGTTGACTCATGTTCTGGCTTGAAAGGGACTCAAAAAGCAGCATGCTATGTAGAGCATGGAAAAGCATCAATGGATAAAGGAAAACTCAAGTTCTTCTAGCACATTGATAATTTTCTAGCTGAAGTTTTGCTGAATGATTGCTCCCTTCCTTATGAAGGGCATATTCATGTAGCTCGGTGAAACTATTCCTCACATGTTATTTCAGACTTGTGTACAATAGTTTGTTTATATATATCAAATTGCACAAATTTTGGTCCAGGAAACTATTTGAGATCGGTCAAGATGTGTCTGGTGCTAAGGAATCGATGTGGATGTTAGGCTCCGCTGTTTGAGTGGCGTTTTCTTGTGGTATACAGATGTAAACAATAATGTGGTGATGAATCAACTGAAAATGTAGCATTATAACGTGCAAATGTAAAGATATTTTGACCATATTGAAGGCCTTTCAAATCCTTTTTTAGGTTTCGGTTTTCTTTTAAATATAGGGTTGTGTTTTGACAGTCGGGGCTAGGGTCCTGGGAAAGAGATTTGAGATTTATTGTTCTTTTCGGGTGGAAGTACGTTGACAGTCTAAATAATTTTACATGTTTATATAGTTTAATAGATTGTACGAGACTACTTACCATATAGTTGTAGATAGCTCTTACCTCTAAGAGTTCTAAAACTTTAATCCTTTCTTGATGCTTTTGTTTGTGCTCTTGGAGGAGAAATCACACACAAAAAAATGGGGGGTGGGTGCGGCGGGAGGAAAGAAAGAAAGGTAACATTACAACAGGCAATAGTGAGAGTTTCATAATCAACTAGTCTAAATAACCCTTACTGATCTCTTTCTACTCTTGAAAAAAATTACTCACCCAATATTTACATCAAACCACCATGAAAAAGAAGCAACAACTCGCATCTTGTGTAATTTTTGTGTCTGTGTTATGTACTGAGTAACTCTTGCGTTTATCACAGAGAAAAATGTACTCAAACGATCGTAGAGTATAATTTTTTATCTCGATAAAGCTACTCAGAATCAATTGGCAAGAGGTCAACGATATGTACTAATGATGTAAGCTAGAAATATAATTAATTGAAGAATTAGGAGAAATGAATATACCTGACTGCATCTGTATGCAAACCAACACGATGGAAACACTCATTACCATTTTCAACATATATAGCCATTACAGGTACAACTCGATTAGCAGGTGGATCTGGACGAGTTCAATTGAATTTAGTGTATTCCTCTTTAGATTATATATATTTTGTATCTAGAGAAACGATACATTACAATCTAAAGAGGAGCTTTTGGATGAGTATCCTTTTCTGTACATATGCAAACATTATTTCAATCTGATTCAGAAGGGAAGAACTTGCATCAGTATCTCAATTTCAATTCAAACATGGGTTTGATTCACTCCATTTTCTGAGAAAGATTTATCATCCGAAAAGAGGCAAAAATGGAGTCTTTGATCCAATAGCATCCCGTTATATAGAAACAGATTTGATAAATACTGATATCTCTCAGATGGAGTATTAGAACGGAAAAATCCATTAGATAATGAACTATTGGTTCTAAGCCATCTCTGACGATTAATCAACAATTCGAAGTGCTTTTCTTACGTATTCTTGATAAACCAACATTCTTTGCGAAATATATTTTTCTAAAAGTTATTTTTGAAATACCATTAAAGAGAAAAAATGGGATAGATAAGATCCTTCGACTCTTAACTAGAGATTTTTGGTCTAAACATATAATAAGATCATATTCATTGACTTCAAATCTGGATTCACCTGTAATGGTTGTTGTGAGTATACACAAAAGTTCTGCGGGAACTTCCATACTTTATTCTCCTCCTTAGCATTTCCTCACAGTTAGGCTATAGAGTTTTCCTTCTGAAATCCCCTTTTCCTTTCCTTTTACTTTCACCATTCACCAAAGAAAAAAACAAAACTAAACCACTCACAGAGTCAACGAAAAGAGGACAACTGAATCATATTAAGAACAAAAAGAAGTATTTCTACACTACTCTCCTTTTAAACGCTGCTGGCGACTACAGCAGATAATGCAAACCAAGGATGTGACCAGCCCCACCAAGTAGCCAGCTGTAGCTCCATAAGTCACACATATAGGCCATTCCTACAATCACAGATTTTGCATACATCAGAACAAACAAACAGAGAAACCCAACATATTCCAGTTTACAACCCACTCAGAGAGTTCTGCTGGATAGCAAACCAAAAGTACACAAAGACCACAACACGTGACAGAAGTTTTTCCTGCAAAGTGGAAGGGGTAGTCTAGATTTCATCGAACATTGGCTAGAGTGTTTAGTTATAAGGTAAAAGGCCGGCTACTTGCTCTAGAGAGAATACTAAAGTTTAGAACACTACATTCAACCAATTCTCAAACTCAGGAAGTGAAAATACATGTAACGGAGTTTGCAATAGACTGGTGAAATTATCAGTTGATAGCAGATGAATCATTACAAAGTTCACAAAAATACACAAGATAATGGAAAAGAAAAATTGAGAAAATTTCCAAACAGTAATAAGAAGGGACGATTTTATTTTTGATTTACCAATCACAATGCGCTTGAGTAATTCACACCTTTGGCGTATCCTGATAAGTTACCAACAGATGAATAAAAGCAAGATGCAACTTCATATAAACAAACTTATGAAACTCTTTTGCTATACACTGTTTCTTTGTCTTAAATTTTCCAGTTTTACTGTACTTGTTATGCTCCTCCATAATAACTTAAGTCAGCTGGCGAAATTCTGTAACTTTTTAGAGAAAGGCAAGTCAAAAAGAATGTCCTGGTAAAGTCGATGAACTTTGATGCAGCTACAACTCAGTTTATAGAAAAACATACATTAAGATTAGATAGATATAGACATCTAATTCAATCTTCCAGAATTTGATTATTCTTTTTAGGGACCAGTAAAGAACTCTCATGTTCAGAAGAAGCATGTTGCGGAGATGAAGATGCTGAGATGGATGTGTGGACACACTATCAGGAATGAGGTTATTTGGGAGAAGGTGGGAGTGGCATCCATGGTCGACAAGATGAGAGAAGCGAGACTGAGATGATTTGGGCATGTGCAGAGGGGGGTGTCAACGCCTCAGTTAGGAGGTGTGAGCGGTTGGATTTGGAGGCTATGCGAAGGGGTAGGGGTAGATCGAAAAAGTATTGGAGAGAGGTGATTAGACAAGATATGGAGGTACTCCATATCACCGAGGACATGACCTTAGATAGAAATGAGTGGAGGTCGCGGATTAGGGTAGAAGGCTAGTAGGGATAGAATAGTGTCTTACCATGTGTCGGTTTAGGGTGGTCGTAGGTCTAGGTGTGCCTTTATAGTTGTGTTGCTATTGCCTTTGATTATTGCAGTACTTTGTTATAGTTATTGTTCTTGTCTTGTAAATTTTGCATTGCATTTTATTTTTACTTTTCATTTATTTTTCTTTTTTTCTTTTTTTTTTCTTTCTTTCTTTCTTTCTTTCTTTCTTTATGCTATATATATTATTTTTTTCTCTCGTACTTGAAACTATGACTTTCGAGTCGAGGGTTTTTCGGAAACAACCTTTCTATCTCCATGAGGTAGTGGTAAGGTCTGTGTACATCCTACCCTCCCCATACCCTACTTGTGGGATTCCACTGGATATGTTGGTGGTGGTGGTGGTGGTCAAAAATACCCTTATACTTCCATTTATTAGTTAAGTTTGTCCTTAGTTATACTATTTAGCTAAAAATACCCCTATTGTTATAGAATTGAACAAAAATATCCTTATTTCTGACAATTTTTCACCATGGCAAGGTGAGAGAAACTTTAAATTTCAACTTATACATGTGTCATCTTCTAATTGGATAATATACATAACTAATTATATTTAATTCTTGTTTCTTAATATTGCTTTTCATTGCAGATTTTTGCTTTTTGCTTTTACTTTTTCTTTCTTGCTTTTGTTCTTCAGCCATCACTGTCAGGCGCCAGCTATGCTTTTTATCTTCTTCTTCTCCTCCTCTCAAAATCTCAATCTACAATTTGATTTTTGCACTCCTCATCTTCATCCGTTTTTACCTCTTTACTCTCTTAACTTTAGAACCCATTTCACAAAATCACTTGTATTCAATAAAATAATCAATTTCTTTAAATCCAAAACCTCAGGAAAAAAAACCCATAAATTAACCTCAGGAAAAAACCCCATAAATTAACTTTTTCACATGCATTACAAGACATGGGTTCATTATATTGAAGAGGAACAAGAGCCATGAACAACTTCTATTTTTTCTATTTATATTTTTTTTAAAAGGAGCTCATTTGGTAACACCATTGTTGAAAAGAACATCTCACTCTTGAAGCTCATCCATGGCTATAACAAAAAAACAAATTATTTTTCGATTCCGACTCGACCGAACTGGTTATTTAGAGCAAGAAAGTGGAGAACCCATAGAGGATTGCAAAATTCGGGGTAGTAACAATTTATCCAATTGAAATGGAGGGATGCGGTGGGTGGGTTTTTGTGTATTAAAAATTATAGTTACTGAAGAATTTTAAGTTAATTGAGGATTGGTGTATAAAATAATCATTAACAAGAAAAAAACTTTGAATATGAAAAATCAAAAGAATTTTTTTGTTTTTTTGTAAAGATTTAGTGAATTTTTAAAAAATAATGAGAATAGGTGGTGAGGTGGCATGCCACGCGGCATCCACCTCATCCAAATATCAGTCCATGTAGGATTTTAAAAGGCCATGACGGAAAACTGTCAAAAATAAGGGTATTTTTTGTTAAGTTCCATAACGGCAGGGGCACTTTTAGCCAAATAGTATAACGAAGGACAAACTTAGCTAATAAATAGAAGTATAACGGTATTTTTGATCCTTTTCCCCTTTTTTTCATAATGAAAAGAAACAACATCCCTTTTTATGTTTTTGCTCGCTTACTATTGAAATGTATCATTAATTCATCTAAAAGCTTAAGCTATTAGGAGAGAATACACTTATATATAAATAATTATACACGCCTCTTCAAGTGCGGGCTTGATTGTCTTTTCCATGGTCCAGTCACGTAAAATACTTTGTAATAATGGGTGGAGATTAGATTCGAATTGGCTCCTGCCTGCTTTAATACTATATTGAATTGTATGACCATCTTATCTAAAGCCTAATGGAAGAGACACTTTTATTTACTTAATAATATTTGCAGCAATGACAGACCTAACAGAGCCAAGCACAAAGACGGACAACATGAGTGCTAATCTAATGAATTTTGGTTAGATCAGGATATGGCAGGAGCTATTTTCCAACCCTAATTCGAAAAAATTCAAGACCTTGTCCAAAAAGTGGACTTACACCTAAGATTGCATTCACCCAAGGGAACTATACAAAATGTGCAATTCTTGGGAACGTGCGCTGTCCAGAAAAAGAAACGACGTACTATTAGGATTTTCTTGTTTGATCTACCAAACTGAAGCATGCTAAAGGTGAAACTTTAACTGATCTGAGTCTACAACCTCCTCATTCGAAAGCTCAGACAAATAGGAATATAGATGCTGATGGATTAGGTGTGCCTTGTTAATTTTTATGTCTTTCTATCACGAGACAATTATTGTTAGTAGACTGATTAAAGTTAGGCAGAAATAGATTTACTGAATGACATTAATGAATCTGAACTCAAAAGATGCAGGATGAAAATGGACCATAACCATTAGTACGTTACTGCAACTGGACTGACTTATCGACTGATCGTTATAGATGTCCCAATTATCTAAGTTTACAGCAGCATACCTGCCATGGCCTTTCCCAATCAAGTGGCATAGGCCAAGCACCAAACCATGCTCCAATAACAGCTCCACAAGCTGGTATGCGGACCATACAGTCTACAAACCTAAATGCCCTGAAAGAATAAAACATGCGTAAAATATATCACCGGGAGTTCTTAGATCAAGATACTAAACGTCCATTAATCAGGGAGATAGAAGTTACTTTGTTTCAGCAAATATACTGTGCCAATTAGTCCACAATGAACCAAAAGCACAAGCTGCTGGGACAAACTGCCAAGCAACACAACAGAAAACATGAAAGGACAACTATCAAAGCCGCAACAGTACAAAAACAGATTTTTTTGTTTTGATAAGAGTATACAGACAATTTTAAATGGAAGACAATTAGAGAGTTTCCAGTACAGAGTAAATGCCCCCCTGAAAATTTCTTTCTTCTTCAAACTTCAATGTATTTAAAGAAAACATAAAATAAAACCACAACAATTTTAAGGAGATAACTTTTTTGCAGGAAATAGAAAGTCACAGTTTGGACACTCACAGTGAATGATGACATCAGAAGAGACCAATTGAGGGTCTTGGGGAAATACCTGCATTATGATATGACCAAGGACAAATTAGATTCAGGACCATTAGATTTTCTTAGCAATATCAAAGTAATTTCTTTCTGATAAATAAAATCAAAGAAAATTAACAACCATTAAGGAGATTGATGAACCAATATAGGGAGAGGGAGAGGGATTCATACATGGTGATCATTGACCCAGAAAAAACCTACGACAAAGTCCCTATGGGTGTTCTTCGGAGACATTTGGAGGCTAAAGGTGCACCGGTAGCTTATGTTAGCGCAATTAAGGACATGTACAATGGAGTCAAGACTCGACTGAGGACAGTGGAAGGTGACTCAGATCACTTTCAAGTCGTGATGGGGTTGCACCAAGAATCGACTCTTAGTCCATTTCAACTTGCCTTGGTGATGGATGTACTAACGAGACATATTTAAGGAGAGATGCCATGATATATGCTTTGCAGATGATATGGTTTTGATTGATGAGACACACGACAAAGTTAATGATAGATTGGAGGTTTGGAGACAGACCCAATAGTCTAAAGGGTTTGGATTGAGCAGGGCTAAGAAAGAATTCTTGGACTGTCAGTTCAGTAATGTAACTCAAGTGGCAGATGTGGAAGTAAAGATTGAGACACAAGTCATCCCTAAGAAAGGAAGTTTCAAGTACATGGGGTCTAAAATCCAAGGAAATGGGGAGATTGATGATGATGTTACACATCGTATTGGAGCCGAGTTGATGAAATGAAAGGTCACATACGGTGTCTTCTATGATAAGAATGTTACGCCAAGACTTAAAAGAAAGTTCTATAGAGAGGCGGTCAAACTAGCAATATTGTATGGGATAAAGCGTTGGCCGGTAAAGACTTCACATTACAAAAGATGGGAATAGCAGAAATGAGGATGTTGAAATAGATGTGTGGACATACTAGGAGAGAAATGTAGTTATTCGAGACATGGTGTGAGTGACCTCGATGGTGGACAAGATAGAGAAGGCGAAGCTGAGATGGTTCGAACATGTGAAGAGAAGATGCACATATGCTCAAGTGAGGAGATGCGAGAGGTTGACTATAGTGGGTATTATGAAAGGTAGAGGTAGACCGAAAAAGTCTTGGAGGTGATTAGATAGGACATGACTCCCCTATAGCTCAGAGAGGATATGACCCTAGATAGGAAGATATAGAGGTCAAGGATTAGGGTAGAAGGTAAATATGTTGAGTGTTGTCTAGTTTTCCTTTTTAGTACCGTTATTAATACTCCTTGTTCCATCTTATTCTTCATTTTTAGTATTACTTGTTATTTCCTTTGCTTTAGTTATTGTGTCAATTTGTCATTGTTGCTATTATTTTCTTCATTGTTTTTAGCATGACTTTTTCGACTATGTTTGTTTTGATTTGTTATATGCTTTACTTAAGCACAAAGTCTATCGAAAACAACATCTCTACCTTCACGTGGCAAGGGTAAGGGTGCATACACCCCACCCCCGCCCAAACCCCACTTGTGGGATTACAATGGTATGTTGTTGTAAATTCTTCATGTAGTCAATGAAATTAGACATTGTAAAGAAATGGACCTTGTCCCTAAAGCATCCTTAAAAGCCAACTCATGAGGGGAGGATTAGGATTGCCCACGACCATAAAAGAATACCACAACCCACTCCCAAACCAATGTAGGAGATGACAGTCCCCAAACACCCAAGATCGGGCAACTGACAACTAGAGTGCGGATAACATAACACGAAGGCCCAACATTGAGAAACACTACAACATGGATCAATGAATTTGACTCTGATACCATGTGAAGAAATGAAACTTTGGTCTAGCTCAACCCCAAAAGGTAGTTCCATGAGAGGAGGATTTTCCAAGATCATATAAGGAGACCACGATGCATTCAGTCAACCAATGTGGGACTTACAAACATAAAAGCACAAGATAACTCTTAGGTTATAAGAGACAAAAACAAAGATCACATCTCAGTATTAAAACTATATAAGTTTTACTCAACAGAGAATGTATCTGAATGGTAAATGGAGGTCATTTTGGAAACTCAGAGAGCACTTAAAGAGCTATGGTGTATGTAGATCAAACCACTTTCATCCAATCTCAAGTATGGTTCACTTGAAATCTTATAACATATAGAAACAAATGCATATGGTTACATACTCGAAACTAACAGGTGCTCCCAAGATAATAGCTCCCAGTGCATTAACTATGGCCCCTAAAACATAAATAAGACAAGTCATTCACAATAATGGATAATATTCGGGATAGAATATTGTTAATATAGTCCCAGCTAATGAAACATACTACACTTGTCATGAAATATTTTGAGGTATACTCTAAAGAGGAAGAACCCCGCTAAAGGCCAAAAACATGAATAAAAATACACAGAAGAATATATGAATCATTGCTTCGAGGGCCATATATTGTACCCAATGACTTCAGGAAAGAGATGCAGATAGAAGAAAAGGAACAAAATAAACTATGGTATTTACTTCAGAGAAAAAAGACATTCTACCTCCACGAGGTAGTGATAAGATCTGCGTACATTCTACCCTCCCTAGATCCTACTTGTGGGATTTCACTGAGTATGTTGTTTTTGTACTTGAGAGAAAAAAGACATGCTTCTAAACCAAGTAATAAACTTGTATAGTACCACAATCAATTAATATAGGCTCAATCCCTGTGTTGGCTACATGAACCCTCATTATCCATTCAGCTATATTTGTTCTTTAATACAGAGAATTCATTCAGAAACTTCCACAGATATTTCTCTGTAAATCATTTCAGAATCAAAACGCAAGTGCTTATTTGTTCAAAAGAGAGTTTCCTTTTATAATGCAAATCCCTAACTTCACCTGACGGAAGAAGGAATTTCACTAAAGGGATTCAGAAAAATAATCTCGTGTTTAAGGGATTCAACAATTTATTATTCAACAACAACAAAAACTCCAGTGTAGTCTCATAAACAGAGTTTGGGAAGGGTAGAGTGTACACAAACATACTGCTACCTCGAGGAGGTAAAGAGACTGTTTCAACAATTCATTACTCACAAAAAAATCAATTGAACGCCATTCCCAGCAGGTGTTTCATCAATTCACCACATATAGAATTGATTCCGAAACATATAGAGTGAAAATGTAGAATTTTGCTTGTAAGAATGACTAACCGGTAAGAAGACCCAGAAAACCTCGTCCTACAGCTTGGATGTACTACGAAACACAAACAATTTAAAAATTAACACAATACGAGATTTGTAATTTTCAATGGAATCAAAGACAAAAAAGGGATTAGAATTACAGAGCATTGCTTCCTATCTTGTCGAAGGTGACTGAAAACAATAATCACCACTGGAGCCACAAATCCCTGAAAAAAAAATCCTAAATTCAAATCAACTACAGATATTACTCTCTACGTCCCATATATGTTAATTTGATAGATACCCAAATCAGGAAAAGCATTTGAGATGGATGCGTAGTGAGATTGATGGAATAGATATGGTGAGCAAACAAGAATGGTGTAACCAGAACAAATCCACAAATCAAATGAAGATGAAGAGCTTTCAATGGTGAAATGGACAAGAATATGCCATTTCCACCATTTGAAGTTTCCATGTACGGCAGTTTCTTCTTCGTTAAGTATGCTGTAAATTGTGGGCGACTATATCAAATCAGTCTGTTGTTCGAACTAAAGAAGAAAGATTGCAACACATTTGATAGTATTCACAGAGGACCGCACTTTTGCCCTCCCTCACACCATCTCGCACCCCAACACCAGATTTTATTGATTACCCCAATTCACTTTATTAAATATTTTAATATTATTTCATTATACAAATTTTTAATTAAACATTATATAAATTATATATTTTAATTAAATATCTTATATATTTAATTATTTTTTATGTGATATTAATTTTAGATATAAAAGTTAGCTTTTTTATAAATTAATTTTTCTATATACTGTGTTGGAAGGTCCAACTCCGACCGTAGAAATGAAAATAGATGAAAATTATCGATTTCAACAATTTCTAGCTCAATATAAAAAATAAAGGACAAAAAAACTCATTTTGAACTTAAGTAATGCCATTAAAAGAGCATTTATCGAAGCACCGTAGTGGTCTTGAAAGTTGAATCATATTTTATAATTTAAAATAATTTTTTCAATTATTTAATATTTATTTAATTTATTTCATTAATGTTTTCACTTTTATTTGTATTATCCATTATTATGTATAATGTATAATATTTGCTAGCAATTTATATTATTTAAAAAATTATGGTACAAAGTAATTTTATATTAAACGACTATAAAAGAAAATAATATGAATTATATATGGTGAATGTTCTAGAAAGAATTTATTTTATGAAATAAAAAAATACAAATGAAATAAGAAATAATAATATAATAATGAAGAGAGAAAATTTTTCTTTTTAGTATAAAATTTAATGCAGTGGATTGGAGTTGATTTACGTTAAAATAGTTTTGAAACCAAATTTTGTGTTTGGGTTGGAGATGTCCTTACTAAAGTAGTCGTTTTATGACCCCCATTGACAAAAGTGGGGCAATTATGTCTTCGGACTTGTTTGGTAGGGTGTATAAGAATATTGTTAAAAAGAATGTATTATTAATATTTACATCAGTAATGCTTAAATTAGTTATGTTTGTATTAATTATTACCTATATATTATTTGGTTTGATGTGTTAAAAATAGCATATATGACATAATTTTATTTTAAATATTTATTTACAAAAATACCCTCCATAAATATGGTGCAAAATATGTCAAAAAAGATTTTGAGGGGCAATTGGGTATTTAACCATGCTAATGAAAGTATCACTAATGCTACATAGGCTGAAAAAGTGTATCAAACTAGGTAATACTTATACACAGAGCTAATGCAGGCATTATTTCTTGTAATACACTCTACAAAACAACCCATTAATGGATTAACCTATTATTAGTCACTAGTTAAACCTGGTACAATCATATCGGCTCGAATTGGTTCAAAACCCCAAATTTCTAACGAAGAAAAAAAGTGCTCCTCATTGAATAGTAGAGGGGCAATTTTAGTCCTTTTCATACTTTTTATTAGGGCTGTACAGGGCAAACCAATAAACCGCACCAAACCGATAAATCGAACCAAATCGGAAAAAAACCCGACTAGTGGTTTGGTTTGACTTGGTTTGGTGTCACGCCTCGGGAGGGTACCCTAGACGTAACCGGCACCCGAAGACCATTTCTGACCTCCGAGCGAACCACCTGGTCCAGTCACACATTCATTCAATCACATTCTCTTAGCGGAAACTCAATTAATGAAATACTATTCGCAATGTGAGGGCCGAAGGCCAAGCATTCATCAACTCAACAACAAATATAATAAGACTCCTCGAATTAACCGCTCAGCCTCCCCACACTCCAGTCTATGAAGCCTCTATCCAAGTCTAAAAGGTGCCAATGACAAGTTCATGGCTACCAACAATCAAAATAAAAGAAATGACAATAAAACTGTACAAGAAGGCTCAATATCCTCCGGGAACTAGGAGGACTCACCAACTAGCTGGAAGTGTATGTGGATCTTCAACGGAGCGCCGGTTGATGATCTCTAGTACCTATCTCTGCATCATGAAACGATGCAGGCCAAATGGCGTCAGTATATGGAATGTACGAGTATGTAAAATGGCCGGATGAAACCATATTAAGAAAACATCAATATCAACTCAGGATCTTAACTCATACATATATACATGACAACTCACTCAAATGTCCTAAGTCCAACAAGGATAGTTTAGACAGGACTAACTCATAAGCCACTTAACTCAACTGACTCGGAGCACTATCAAGGCCTAAATGGGAGTTTCTCTTAACCGACAACCATCACCTATGAGCCGGTGATAGTACAACAATCAGACATTGTTGTCACGTCCGTCCATACCTTGCCAGGGCATGAACGCCTCCCTAATCATGGATACCATCGATTAGTCAAGTCCTATCATTTTAGGACAATAAAATGGGAAACATCCGACTTTAACAGTTCGATCCCATGGGAAACATCCTACTTTAACGGTTCCATCCCTACCTACGTAGGCGGCATAGTTTCTGGGGTTCGAGTATGGACTATACTGTTACTCGCTTCGGTGCTCGATACTTCTCCCATGACTCTATACTCATAAGACTCCCTCCAATCATCTCAAACAAGCCCTCACATCTAGTTTCATGTGGAACATTTCCACTCATCAACTCTCTCCTCATTCTTAACTCAATTTAAGTCATAATGGCAAGTCTCATTTAGGACCTTGTCCACTCGTCAATTCTATCCTTCAATTAACTCAATCAAGCCTCATTTAGGTAAGCATTTATGACATCTCCTCAAGACTCATCACAACTCTATGACTTTAACTCAACAATTCAAGTAGAATAACACATTTAAGGAAAGTGACTTAAGCAACATAATCACTTGGCTAAAGAGATCAACAAAACATAATAACAAGTCATCTCCATCAACTTATACTAACATGAAGGTTTTAGGAATTTCTTAGCTCAACAACATCAACACATATGGCATTAAATAAACAGGGGACAAAACTCATTCAAATATGAACCATACCAAGAAACTACATTTTTCATGGACATCTAACCTCAAAGCAAGAGTAGGGCACATGGGTGGACTTAGCCCATGTTTTGGATAGCCTTACATACCTTAGTGAAGACTTGAAGAAAACCTTGTGGTTGGGTCTTCAATGGAGGACTCAAATCTTGAAGCTCTTGGACTCTTTTTGTTGGAAATGGAGAAGAAAAAGAAGAGAGAGAGAGAAGCTCCTAGGGCTTTTTAGAGAGAGAGCGAGGCTGCAAAATGTGTTCCCAAAAGACCAAGGGTAACATATATATAATTTGGGTAAGTTTCCAAATTGCCCCTCCTCAAAAGTTCTAAAAAATAGGCAAAAACGCACCTGGCGCGATAGTGGCGCGTCGCGCCCTTATAGCGCCAAGGACCAAACTACTGAGGCATGTTTCTGGCGCGATAGTGGCGCGTCGCGCCCTTATAGCGCCAAGGCCAAAGTTTCTGGGTTCTGGAAATTTGGCCTGAAAAACCCTGCACAGCTTTTAGTGGCGCGTCGCGCCAAGGACCAAACTACTGAGGCATGTTTCTGGCACGATAGTGGTGCGTCGCGCCCTTACAGCGCCAAGGCCATTTGCCCAGCAGTTGCAACCTATGCTAAAAATGAAATTCCTGCCGCGCTAGTTCGTCTTAGGAGCGTCATATCTTTCAACTCCGAACTCCAAAATTCGCATTCGTGGTGGCACTGGAAAGAAGACTCGACGACCTTTGATTTAATAGATCATGGGCTACCTAGATTTCCGTCTTTCAAAAGATAGGGCCATTAGAAGTCGACCCCATACACGAACTCATCCTAACTTAGCCACGATGAACCTTTTTGGGACTTAGCTCGGTCCTAGGGGTCCTCTATGACCCCACATCACCTCCAACGCTCTTTAATTTATCAGGAACTCATCTTAACTCAAGCACATACTTCGAAATAAATACGATGGGCCCCATACGTGTACAAGGAAGGCCCGAATCTTAGGGGAAAATTTTTGAGAGGTGTTACATTTGGTGTTTGGAAAAAAAACCCGACCATTATAAGGTTGGTTTGGTTTTAACTAAAAAAAGTCAAACCGAACCCAAACCAACCCAATTATAGATATACTGCTTTTAAATTATGTTATACATAAAAATATTTATTAAAATGTAATTTATAAATATTTTTTAAATTTTTTTCATAATTTTTGTTCTTTCTTACATTTAGATTTGGACTTGAGAAACTCATCTAAATAATATGCAAAAAAAGCTCATCTTATAAAATTATATTATAAAGTTAAAACTTCAAACAGTGTTCTGCATCCATCTTATATGTTGATATTTTGTACTAGAACTCTTTTTAAGAAGCACTGCTCTGTGCTTTTTATTAGATATTATGAAAAATTCAAAAAAATCCGAAAAATCCGAGAAACTCGAAAAACCTGAAAAACCCGAGAAAAATTGATATCGAAAAACCCGACTTTTATTGGTTTGGTTTGGTTTATAGATTTAATAACCCGACATAAATGGTTTGGTTTGGTTTGTAAAAAATTCGAACCAACTCAGTCCATGTACACCCCTACTTTTTATAATATCAAAATTAAATACAATTAAGCCTCTAATTTCATTGTTCATCTATAACCTTAATTTTTTCCTCCTAAGTTCAACCAAATCCATCTCAAACCTATACCAAAATTCCTCAAATTTGAGACATGAACTCCACAAGATGTACCCAATCTTTTGTAATAACATCCATTTGAAATGAAGCTCATTTGTGGAATCCCAAGCGCAAGTATGTAGGCTGGGATCCTGTCTCACGACCCACCCTTCTTGCGACGCAGGATGTCGCGTGAAAGTGTACCAGGGCATGAGCAAAAATTCTGGCAATACAATAAAAGCATATGGTTTTCCTTGCTATGCAAGAGGACTAACAAGTTCAAATGTTGCTTATATATATAGGCTGACGGGAAGAGACGATTTTAGTTAGAATTTTGAGTTCGATATTTAATGACTGCATAGAAGAGTTGGAATGTTGTTAATATCAAGCTTTTGACAGTTCTTGATTTCTAAGTCGAAAAGTATAGGCATGGTTGTATTAGACATCTCGACTCTCTTCAGCTTAGACAAATTCAGGAGTCATAAACATTTGAGTTGAGGGAAACCTGAAGCAGAACACACTATTCCCTTCCCTATATAAGCATAATTAGAGAGGATAAGAATCCCTAAACTAGGAAGCTTCTCTAAGATTAGCATGGAATCTACTCCAAGACAAGACTTATTAAGGATTAACTGAGTGAGATTCTCGAAGATTTTATCGCGCGGTGGTCGGTGGCTAATATGTCCTTCGAATTTCAAGGTTCGAAGTACTTTAACCGTAAGAATTCTAGTAGAGCAATATGCCTTTCCTTTGCATAGCAATCCAAATCTATGATGTCAATGAGCATTGTAGCATGCAATCATTTGAAGTACAAGTCTTCATGTAACTGGTGATTGATTCAAAATCGGAGAAATTCTCTTCAACCTTTGCTTCCAAGTACCAGAGTTTACAAAGTGTTAAGATTTCAGCTAGAATTTTGACTTTGATAGGTGCCATCATGACTCGAATTTTCAGATAGTGACAAAGAAATAAGTTGAGACTCTCATTCATCAAGGAGTCATCAGATACATGTTCTTTATCAATAACCTAATTTGTCGTAAGATCATGAAACTAATAATAATTTGGAAAGAATAAGATATAATAATTTAGATCTCTAGTAACTTTGCTAACATAAATTAAATTAAAGGCCAATTTTGATAGACTTGACACAAATGACAAGGTAATAAAGGAGGTTAGTTGAATAATACCAAATCCAACATTGTTGCAAGTTGAACCATTAACTACAGTAATTGGAGATGGTGCATTGTATGGTCGGAAGCTAGAAAATATATTAGGATTATTTATCATTTGATTTGTGGCAACTCAATCAATCAAGTATATATTTAAAGAGGTAATAAGGTGTATCTTATCTGACTTAGAAATTGCATTAACTAAAATGATCCCACTAGTGATTTTTAATGTTGAGTAAATATCTCAGTTGTGACCAAAGCCAAATTATCAGAAAATGATTAGCAATAATGTAATGACCCTCAAGGTCATTTTCTTCCTTCTCTGATATTCTCAATATTTAGAGCTTTCCTGTAGTAACCCCAAGCCATTTATGACTTACTGGCACTACAGTTCGATTTTCTGATCGTTCATTTGGGTTTTATGCCCGTTTCTCTATTCTGGAACTCTTAGAGTTTGAATGATTAACTTCAGTCAAAATTCTAGGAAGATGACCTCAAAATGGAATTTTGATGGTTTCATCATCTCCAAAATGGCCAAATTAGGCTAATAGCATGGTTGACACGAGTATCGAGGTAATCAGTGAGAGTTTGATGCCATTTGGTGCTTTAGCCTTTAAAATTTGGCCTAAGATTGACTTCGGTCAATATTTTTGGAAACGCGCACAGATGAAAATTTTTCCAGCGCGGTTAGCCCCGAAATGCCATTTTCAGTTCGTGTAAGACCCCGAAAATCTAGGAAGTCCCAAAAATAAAAACAAAGAATGATAGTGCAGAGAAGTGCAGGAAAATGGCACAAGGCACTATCACGGAAGGCCATTACGGGCTATGTAACGCACCACGCCCTGTGGTGAGCCACCGTGGTGGTGAATCAGGGGCTCAGACTTGCAGGCAAGGACCACGAACAACCACCACGGATCATGAAGAACTTTATGGACCGTAGTGTCCTTCTGTGGTGGGCACTCTGCAGGCCTCCTGCAGGACCTTCACAACGACCACTCTTCACGGGCCGTGATACATTTAATGGACCGTTAAGGTCTCCGTAAAGAAACTTCAGAGACCTACCCTGCAGGCTTTCCAAAATATTTTTTCAAGTCTCTTACCATGGGTCTTACCACGAGACCCCACCACAAGCTGCGGTGAGCACCACGGATCGAAAGTATCCTCGTGAAGCCAGTTCTGGCTAGATTCTTAAAAGAATATTTTGGTCTTTTCCTGTATTTTAACACAAAGTGAGGTCTTTTAAAGACCCGATGCCAGCCCTTTTCCTCTCATTTCCCCTATATTAAACTTCAATTTTGAGAGCAATTCTCAACCAAAATTTGTGATTCTTGTTCCGGTGAGTTGGAAATTCTTGTGGGAACGTTTTGAGATCCTCCCTCCTCCTAAAAATCATGTAAGTTTTGCGTAAATTCGTTGTTTCCTTGCATATTTTGACTATTCTAGCACTTGAAATTGGTGGGGTTGTTTTTAGCTCTTCCGGTGCTTGGAATGTGCCCATTTTTTGGACACAAGTTCTTTGAGATATTTGGGACTTTGTGATAGAGTTGATTTTTCAATTTCGTGCGTGAGTCCCACAATCCGGTTTTAAACTCAATTTTGGGTCCGTCTTCGGAGAATATAATTTTAGTGTCAAAACATCTGTATTGATGAGGTGATTAATATTTTGATAGCGTGGAGGAATTTGGAGTTATTTTTGGAGCAAAAAGCTACCAGAAAGTGGACTTGGAGTGTGCGTGTTCGGTTTCGAGGTAGGCTACAATTCCTTTTTTTTTGATTGAGCTTTATAAGGTATTTTGTAGTATAATTTACTTGTGATTTAAAGTGAATGTGATGGGTTAGACTTGATTCCTAGATTTTGGTTCTTTGTCCCGGTGTGACCCTTAGGCTAGGTTGTCTTGATGAGATTTTCTGTCTAGTTGATAAGCTTATTAGTTATGCCCTAGTTTGGCCCGGATTAGCCTATTTCAGGTAAATTGCTGATGTTCATGTAGATGGCGGATTAGCGCATTAGAATTGGATTTGAGTTGATCCTTAGTTGATGTAGTCGTTGTTGGCTAGAAGTTATGAGACTTAGTAGCCTTTGCTATTATAACACCTCTCTTGAAGCCTGGGTATAGAGATTTCCACCCAGTTAGGCTTGTGAATCGCTGTTGGGCCTCATTTTTGAACTTAGAGTTAGAATCCTCTATGCTTTCCTTTTTGCCGATTGTCGGGGCTTGTTGTGTTTATACTCTCGAGATTGTGCCTTAGTTGGATTTGGGGTTTTTGATTGACTAGTTGAGCACCTGTTTCCTTTTTTCCTCCTCTTTTTTACCCAGTTAGGGTTGAGTTCCCTTTAGGCCTTGTGTTTGAGTTAGAGGAGTAGAGTTGAGCTTTAGGCCTTGATTTGAGGTCGATTATAGTTTTGAACCTTGTTTGTATGCTCTAGAGGGTTAGGTGCTTATGAAGTCATTATTGTATATGATCGTGTGTGTTGTTTGGGTGCTGGTGATGGCATGCATTGCATTAGATCATTGTTTTCTCACAGATATAGTCGACCCTGGTGCATGCATTGGTTCTTGCATTGATTTGAGAAAGCCGAGTTGTAATCCAAACTCTTTTATATTGATTTTCAAATAAGGGGTCGTACTACCTTGATTACTATTAATTTCAGTGGACTGGAGGCATCGAGGATGCACTTATTTTACTATACTGATTTGAGGCATAAAGGATACATTCATTTTATTATTCTAATTCGAGGCATCGAGGATGCGCTCATTTATGATACTGGTTTGGTTGTAGATATTTCCAACCCTTTTCTATATAGATTGATATCAATATTGATATAAGACCTGGATCGAGACCAGACACATATATAGGGGCTTTATTGAGCCTCTCATGGCGATCCTATAGAGGTGCATGGGTCTTACTTCCTAGCCAAGACTGGAAGTACCTGTATATATCTTTGTATGAGGTACTTGGCATCGATGGTATTACTGGTTTTACTGTATTACTTCCATACATATATGCATTGTCTTTCACCAGCATAATATTTGTACCTGTCGGTAGTATGGGATACTATGCGGGTTTACCTATTTGTGAGTGAACTTCCTGGGCACACAGAGGCTCGGGAGGTATTGTCTTACTATTTGTGAACTTGTGGTGGTATAAAGGGTTGTCCCTTGTTTGAAGGTAGTTACTGCCCTTATTCTTACTTATCTATATTTTGTGCAGGGATTTAGTTGATGCGGTCCTTTGGGCCTTTATGCGATATATGTGTTTACTTCGGTTAGTGGGTTGTCATTTAATTGTCTCCCCCTTTATAGTACATTGTCGTGTTTAGGACTTGGGCTGGCACCACCAGGTATGTCCTCTGTTTCCTTGATTGTATCCTATCTTCCTCCTCTTATCAGATATTATTATTGTAGGATTCCCTATTATTCTTGTTAGTTAGTTATGATATACACTCCCTGCTTACATGTTCTTTATACTTGCTTTATCTTTAAAGCTCAATCATCCGATGCCTACTGAATGTTACTCATTGATACTCATACTATACTTCTGCACCCTGTAGATCATAGTATGGGTTTTCACTACTGATTTGGATATCGTGCGAAATAGCTCTTGGATTTTGGAGACTTGGGTGAGCTCTTGGCGTTCGGAGTTGCCTATCTCCTTCTATGATGGACTTAGACTAGTCTTTATTTTGTATTAGGAGATAGTCCATATTACTATTATTATTATTATTGCATATGTATAAACCTTGTACTTTCTTATTTGGTCTAGTAGCTCGACTACCGATTAATACTAGGTCTTGGGGGTTATCTTGTTGTATTGTTATTATTCTTATTTTCTCATTATTATTATTCGCTTCTTTCCTTCTGCTTATGATGGTCTGTTGTCTATATTTTCAGACTGTAGGGTTAGGCTTACCTATTGGTGGATTGATAGTAGGTGTCATCATGATCTGAGAAATCTGGTCGTAACTGAGTGGTATCAAAGCTTAGGTTTGCTGGTATCATCGGTATGAGAGCAAGCGCCTAGTAGAGTCCTGCGGATCGACGTAAAGATATTCGTATCCTATCTTCGGGAGGCTATAGGGCATTTTAGGGAAACTTCATTTTTTATTCCTAATCGTGAGAAATTTCCTTGATCAACCTCTAAATACTTTCTTGGAATTCATTCCTCCTTAGATGGATAACACGGGCTTTCTGATAGGCGTGGCTCGAGCATCAGCACATACTACCTAGGCTTCGACAGTATTTATGAACACCTCAACTACTTTGGATCTAGTGTTAGAGATTCAGCGTCTCGATGGGTATACACCATATGTAGGTGTGATTTTGGGTTAATCAAGCGGTTCTTATCCTAAAGTTGGACTTGTAGATCCGTAGCAGGGTTCTTTATTGGTCTCTAAGTATGTGATGGAGTTCTTACATTGGACAGGGCATGCTCTTATAATGTTTCCTATGGAGCGAGACATGACTCAACGATTTATTGAGGGATTGATTTTGTTACTCTGCCTAGTATCACAACATTTGATATCAGTAGGGTCTACTTTTTCCTAGGTGGACAGTTATGTGAAGTCTATGGAGTATGTATGTATGGAGATTTATTTGATTATTTACCCATCTGATCTGAGTCTGATAGATTCCAAAGGTGGAGATAGGACATTTCGCCATTAATGCAGCAGAGGTAGCACCCCGCTCTGAGGTAGGCATAATCCTAGTGAGGGTCAGCTTCACTCTAGACCTACCGGACACATGGCGGGAGCACCTCAGGTTCCAAGCGGTCCTATGACAAGTTATGGTACCCACGGTGGACAGAGTTCACGATAGAAATCTCATGGTTTGCTATCTGAGCATTCAGGTTTTGAGGCTTATACTTCAGCTAGTTCATCCCAGTGGGCCAGGTTTGGTGGAAAGTGTTATATGTGCGGTGAGTTTGGGAATCCGGCTAAGGAGTGTCCTACAGTCACACATCAAAGGCGACAGGCTTGGCAGGATCATATTCGTAGGGCTCAAGGACAGTAAGTTAGAAGTGGTGCCCCAGGTGTTGCAGTTAGTGGTACAGGTGTTTCGTTCGGGGACAAACACATTCCATCCTATGCTTTTGCTGGCCAGATAGAGGACGCATCTCCAAGTATTAATTGGATTTGTGTAAATGTTATTTCTAGAACCTTCCTTGCTTGTAGTGCTTGGGTGTGGGGGTTTTCGTACCCACCGATGATTATTTGGTTTGTTAGATCCATCTTGTGAATCTAGTAGTTACTTTACTTGAACTTATGTGAGCATGCTTATTTAGCCCGATTACTTATCTATTGTTGCTATGGCAGCTTCATTTGAAACTATATGTATGTGTTTATCTTCCCTAGGTGATTTCTTTTAGTAGTGGATCACATTGGCATTATTATTATATGGTAGTAGTGGTACCTTGTGGATGTTGAGCTTAGTTGATTGCTCTAGTGGGATTTGTTTGGCTATTTTAGAGTTTCTGGGCTTAGTCCTTTCTCCTTCCTAGCTTGCCCCCTAGTGTGCTTAGCTGGTGTGAGGCTGTTGTCGAGAGAAGGGTGTGCCAGTATTTATGCCCCTTGCGGTCTACTGTGGATTTCGTTCATTGACTATTTCTTGCTTAGATTCCCTATTCTTAGTTCCTAAGGTGTCAGAGTTAAGGTTTTCCTTTTAGATTTGGTTGGGTTGTCTCTTCATGGTATGTTTGATGGTTAAATTATCGGTTTAGCTGGTTGTGTGATGTGGTATCAGATGGCTATGCTAGAGTTAGGAGGGATAGAGTTAGAATTGTCATTGTTATTATAAGTATGGTGATGTTTTAGCTTGAAGTGTCATGTAAAAAGGGTTCTATCAGATTCATGGAAATGGTGGTCTTCTTATGCTTGTGACCGACCAACAAGTAGCGAAAAGGAATGATTGTAGAGCGAGAGCGTGCATATTGATGAGTCTTAATTTATCAAAATTGCCTTGGTGTGCTCTGGTGATGTGTGGATTTTTAGGTGGTTGGTCAATATATTTTAGAAATTTTAAATGCATTCTTGTTTTACCTTACAACCAAGGCTACCTTCAATCTTAGTGATTTCGTGTTGTGCCTTGGTTCTTCTGGTAAACTACAGTTGGTGTGTCGATGGTTCAAGGAGTTAGATTGTTGGGCCTTTTGTTATGGTGTGCTTTGACTAATTCAAACTTTGGCTCCCATGAGTGAATGAAATTTCTCTTAGAAAGATCAGCCTCGGGATGGAGTCAAAGTAATTCGTGGAATCATTTCTTAGTTTCTTGTTAAGGGTGTGAAGTTTGCGTGTGTCTTTATGGTTAGCTGGTAGTGTACCTTGTGGTGGTTCCACTTCACGTGGGTTACTTTTGGTAGGTTTAATATGCTAACAAATTGCTTATTGGGTCAGTTTGGCTCCTGGATTGGTGGTTTGCTCAGATTTGCACTCATGGAGTGGTACATGGACTCATGGCATCAATTTCCATTGATTCTAAGTTAGATCCTCATGTTGGTTAAGTTTTCTAGAAGTTCCATTGGCAGAAGAGCAACACTGGAGTAGGTCCCAAGGCGATATTTCTGCCTGGATTTGGTTTCCCCTTGGAGTAGCCTTTTCGATTTTGAACAATAAATTTCAGACTAAAGTTATGGATTTGGGAGCCATTGGGTTAGAACTTTGGGCTTGTACTCTAGGCTGAGTTGTTTATGTTGAGTTTTGTGATGTTCAGATGGTGTTAGGAGCTGTTATTGTCGTTTAGGATGGGTAGGATACCCATGATATTATGAAGAAAAAACGAAGAAAATAAGTAAAAATATTTTATGCACAATTAAAATTTACTATAGGCAGAAAAGATATTTTTAAAATATAAATATATTTAGGAAAAATATTATATTGATCTAGAATCGTGGGATTGCAAAATCTTTTGGGAGAAAATATATTAAAGTAATTAATTATTCTAACTATAGTTAGACTTTACTTTTATAAATTAAAGATTTGAACCTATATTATGAAGAAAAAACAAAGGAAATAAGCAAAAATATTTTAAGCACGACTAAAATTTACTCAAGGAAAAAAAGAATTTTTCAAAATATATTTAGTAAAAATATAATGTTGATCTAGAATCATGGGATTGTAAAAATATTTTGAGAGCAAATATATTAAAGTAATTAATTATTTTAACTATGCTTAAAGCTTTGCTTTAATTAATTAAATCTTAATCATTAATTTTAACTATGACATGTGTTTTCAATATAACAAACTTGAGGAAAATGAAAAGAAGAGAAATGGAGAGAAGTCAAATCGAATATTATAATTTAATAATGTAAAATAAGCACTTACATTTATTATATAGAGATTTATATTACTCTCTTAGTTGTGCAAGTATTTTTTTTTCCAATTCCTTTAACTAAACACAAAATTATTTATACAATTTTATTTTGAGATTACACTCAAATAGTAAGAAAAATGTCTAGTTTTACGGCATAGTAAAAATTACTTAAAAGAGTATTTTTTTCAAAAATAATTACGAATTTTAGCGATATTTTTTTATTTATTATTATTTATAGCAATACATAGTAATAGTATGTAAATTTGTACAATGTATTAAAAGTTAATTATACATGTAACATAAATGTATTATAAGTGTTTTAAAAATATATTATGCTTGTTTTGTAAAAAATCGACACAATGTATTATAATTGTATTAAAGTGTGTGATAAATATATTACCTATCAATAAAATTTGTATTATAAGTGTTTTATAAATTATTTTTTGAAATATATATTAAAATTGTATTATAAATATATTATAAGTATTTAGCGAAAATAAAAATATTATTGCTATAAATAATAAATATTTTTTTAATATAGTATATCAATATAAGTTTGGAAAAATTACTTGATTGAGTGCTTTTTAAAAATTAATTACTGATTTTAGCGATATTTTTTATTTATTACCATTTATAGCAATACATATCAATATTATGATATATCTATACTTGTATTAAAAGAGAATTATGCATACAATATAAATGTATTATAAGTGTTTTAAAATATATATTATGTTTGTGTAGTAAGAAACCGACATAATATGTGATAAATGTATTATCCATCTATAAAACTTTTATTATATATGTTTTATAAATAGTTCTCTGCAATATATATTAAAACTGTATTATAAATATATTATAAGTGTTCAGTAATTTTATTTTTATTGTTATAAATGATAAATATTTTCTTAATATTGTATATTTATGTAAGTTTTCCTATAAATTTTCCTAATAATAGGTGGAGGTCTCATTGTAGGCCAACTTCGTAAGGATAAGTACTCGTTTTCCCCCTATCACAAAATAAAACTAGCTGTTAAAAAAATATGTAAAAGTGACATGGGAGGTCAACGTGATCTATATATAGAATTATACCTAATACAAACAAACAAAAAAAATTTAAATCATTTATGGACTAAAATAAACAATTTATAACAAACGAGAAAGAGGAACTTATTATACTATTACTAGGAAATAGGGTGTCATTAATTTTATAGCAAAGAATAATGTAACGCCCCCACAACTTCTAGTAAATATCCGAATCTTTTTTTTGTATATGTATAGATTCGAATCTAATAATTTTTAATTTGTACATATATGATAAGATCAATTCTTAAGTATTAAAAGTGTATTAGATGTGAATTAGAGTCATAAGGAACTTTTAGGACTAATTCTACTTTAAAAATTCTCTATTGATTAAGCTTTTGCATAAGATAATTCAAGGGTCAACTTCAAACACGCATATCTCTTAAGGACCATTTCGTTTGAATACAAGTTATGCTAAGATAAGTTATGCTGAGATAAATTATGATGAGATTAGTTATGCTGGGATTAGTTATCCTACCTTTATTTCTTATTGACTTTTTGGTTTGTTGTGCTAAAAACAATATCCATTGCATGCTTCCTAAAAATAAATTATTTGTTTACAAAAATATCCTCTTATTTAACTTTTTGTATATATTTTTTTGGTATATCTTTTGTTATTCATTCTTAAAAACAAAAACCTCCACCTTATTTAGCTTGATTATTTTTATGTACGAATTCTCATGAATTTTCTTTGTGTTCAACTATGTGCCAATTTTGGAGGTGTCAATAATCCACTCTAAAAAAAAATATATGGCGTGATCACAAAACCTTTTACATGTCATAATTACTATAAAACTATGTAAAAAGAAAAAAAGCAGCTTATAACTCAAAATATAGAGCCTGTTTGGATGAGCTTAAAAAAGTAACTTTTAGGTATGAAGTGTTTTTAGAATTTTGAAGTGCTAAAAGTTATTTTTATAAATAAGCAGTTGAGTATTTGGATAAAAGTGCTTATGTTGAAAATAAGTGTTTGAATTTTAGGGTTAAAAGAATAAAAAGGGTAGTTTGAGAATTTAGTTAAAATATAAGGGATATAAAAGTAATTTTCATGGTCAAACAAAATGGTTTTAAGCATTAGGAAAAAAAAAGTTAGAAATTCTAACTTTTCAGTTTTGACTGACTTTAAGAACTTTATGCTTAAAGTTAGCATTAGGCAAACACGTCCAAAAGCTAAAAAGGGGCTTTAAGTTAGTTTTGACCAACTTAAAGCCAATCCAAACGGGCTCATAATAGCGAATGATCGGAAATGCAATAGAGTTTGGCCTCAAAAATGGTAACTAGTACAGCAGTAGTTTGCATCCATACGCAGCAGTAAATTGGCTTAAAATACAAGCATAAATTTACCCAAAAAGCTTTAAAAATGCAGCAGTTGTTCAACGACAAATTTTCTCCAACACAACAGTCATTTGGCTTTGAATGCAACATATAATAAACCCAAAACGTACTTGCTCTCAAATCTTCCGAAGTTATCGTAGATATCTTAATGATGTTAGGTGTAAACTGCACATCTATGGAAATTCCTACTGTTTATTAGGTTTTAATTAGTGGACATTTGCACTAGAATTAGCAGCTTTACATTGCAAAACATGAATTTTGTCAGCTGCTAGTAATTGGGAGCTTGAGTGGAGTTGGAATCCATGTTTCTCGGACTCTCCAAAATTATTGTTGCACCCATGTCAGATACTCTAAAAATGCACTAGTTTTGGATTTTCGATACAAACACCCGTTGATATTTTTGAAAAGTCTAAGCTACATAGGCTTGAACTACAAATCAGAGAGGAAGATGTTGCAGGGACTACAAATTTATCGAGGAAGAAGAGACAATCATCAGGAGGTCTTACTGCTGAGGAAAGATGACGACATTGGAACTTTGAGAAAAAAATTCAAGAGAATACTTAAAGAAAGGGAGCAGAGAATCCTAGATGAACTCAGCGACTAAATCGTAGACGAGCAATAATTACCTGTTTGAATGAGTGAAGTTGACAGAAGCAGATATACGTGAATTAACACAAACAAAAGATATATGAACTAGTACTTAACACATGAACACTACTATTTTCAGCCATTTCTTTCACCTTTTTCTGCTAGTTAGTTACAAAATGAACATCCTTCTAAGGCGCTTTCTTTCTTAAGAGATGGAGCAATCGTCACTCGCTAGCTCAAAGCTGACAAGTGCAACTAGCTCAAAGCTAACAGGTGCAACTGCTAAACCAAACACTCCACTTTTGTCTTTGTGATGTGATCTTTCACCTATTGTTAACCAGACCATGTACATCAGCGTTTCATCAGGCCAGCGGCTTTGTGACATCATCTCACTATATTCTGGGGTGAAGTTTCAAGATAAATGGCATGGCTACAAGACTTGATATTTCTAAGATTCCAAAAGCTCTTTGAATCGTACCTAAAATAGAATGACATAAGTAAATGATAACTCTTAATAGATTAACGATTAAATCGATAAAGAAAATAAATAAATGATAACAGCTTTTAACGGCACTTCCCTAAGCAACAAAAGCAAATAAAAGTGCTATCTATCAGAAATTCAACCATTAGCATCTACATTTCAACAGTCTGAAATACTAGCAACATTGACATTTCTCTTCTGCCATGATACTAACATGAAAATTTGAAATTAAAACTTCCAAAAAAGAGAAAAAGGCGAGGCAGCTTTAATTTTTAATTATTCACTGTCAAAGAGTGCAAGAGTCTAGTAGGATCCCAATTTTCAATTGTACACTGTCAACCATTAGCATTTGGCCTAAAGTTGTGACATTTTCAACGTTAGAATGCAACATATTTGTAACGATTTGTTTCCATCGTTATGGGTAAGCCAATGGGGAAGGAATTTGAGCCAGAAAACTACTGAGTAGTAACTTGGAAATTTCGAGCCTAGGCTAAACTTGAACAAATTCTGAATCAGGTGAGGTATGGGGTAATCCGGTAATGGATGGGTGATCTAATCATGAGTTTGATAGTTTGAATTGATAGACAAGACATTAGGAAGCCTGTACAGCTTTACGAAATCAAATTCGAGCGAGTAGAACTCACATAATTAATCTTGGTGTCAAAGAATTGTTTTGGAACGTCAAGGATTGATGGTGTGTTGCAAAATGGCGGCTTGGGACTCAAATCCCGAGTTTCTATTCCCATAAAACCCTCCACAGTGGGATTATTCTCTTTATGGCGCGCTGGTCCCTCTATGGCGGGCTAGTCACGAATTTAAATGGGAAAAAGTCCTAAAACGTTATTTTTTGCAAGTTTCATTTTTGGAGAGCAAAGAATGACCTAGGGAAGTTTCTTTTCTACTTTCCATCAATTTTTATGCTAAAGGTAAAATTATCATTCCTCTAACTTGTAAATTGATTTCTAGACCTTAGAATCTATGTGAATTCTCTTAGAGGAAGGTTTTGGCCTGAAATTAATGATGGGAAAAGCCCTAGTTGGGGGAGATGATCATGAAATTTGATAAGGGTTAGGATTTTGATATAATCCGGATATCGTAGGCATTGTTCATTGATTCCTTGTATTTCTTGTTGTGTTTAGACCAAGAACGAGCTAAGACTTTGGAAAAAGGGAAAACTCTTTAGAGTTCCCAAGGTTTGTTTCAAGGAAGGTGATGATTTATTTTCCATCTGTGTTATATGTGCCTGTTAACTGCAATTGATAGTATTGTGTGCATGTATGTGACTAGATAAAGATAAAATGAACTTATTGAAATGATTATTGTGATCAATTCCATAAAATGAATCGGATAATTGATTGTGTAAGTTTGTTCGTGAACTATTCATTGTTGATTGTGATTCTGATTGTGGTTGTTGTATCGGATACCATGCCAGTACATACTGGAACGAGTGTCATGCTAACGAATAATTGGATTGGGTATCATGCCGGTACATATTAATTCAGGTGTCACGCCAACATATATTGGATTGAATACCACACCAGTACATACTAACTATTAAATCGGATGTCACGCCGATAAATTAATAGCTTGGATATGAATTCCATGAGAGGACCATCGTTAATTATTGCATTTGAAATTGGCCCTGTGAAACTGTTTGTTGCTCCTGAAATGATAACTGGTAATGTGTTTTCTGCATATGCCTGCCTTTACTATGTTGTGGTTACATGTGTATATTGCACTAACTGGACTGGCCGCATGATCCTACCAGTACATTATTGTTGTGTATTAATACTGCACTTTCTCTTTCTTTGTGGAGTATAGGGCTTCTTCAGACGGTTGTTGACAAATCTCATCTGGGTAGACTGTTGACCAATCGAATTGAAGGGTGAGCCAGTTCTTTCAAGATATCGTGGTTAGGATCTCATTCCAATCTTTTCGTACTTAGATCTTTCAAACTTTAGTTATATTATTGTTTTTGGGGTTGTATTCCCTTACTCTTAGAGTTGTTACTTAGTAGTTTTGGTACAATGACTTTGAGGTTCTAGGGGTTAATTTCCGCACGTTAATGTTTCGTATTGATTAATTTCTTGAGTTCATGGGAAGTCAGTTTAAAACTATCATTTAAAATTGTTTTCATATCTTTAAATGTCTATTTCTGTGTTACAAAGTTAGTTTGGGATATAGTTTTGGTTCTTCCACCGGAGAGTTAGTGTGGGTGCTACTCATGACTCAGTTTGGGTCGTGATAAAGTTAGTATCAAAGTCCTAGGTTTGTAGATCTCGTTGTACCAAAATGAGTCTAATATAGTCTTAAAAAATGGTACGGAGACGTCTATACTATTCTTCGAGAGGCTACATAACTTTAGAAAATCTCTCTATCTTCTTCTTCTTTCATGCTATAATCTGATTCAAATTGGTATCTAGTGATACAAATTGGCATCTAACCTCTTTCACTCTTCTGTTTGGAGATGTTAACATGTGATACCATGGTGTCCGACTCGTAGCTTCCATCAATGAGCAAAAAGAGGACATGTAATGAGAGGACATGGCCGAGGTAGGGGTAATATAATAGGATGGGGCAGATGCTGAGGAAAGAAAGAATCCACCAAGAGTGAAGCTCAAGATAAGGATGTTTTGAGAGAGGAAGACCCTCCTACACCCCAAGTCGAGGTGGAAGAGAATGTGGAGGTTGAGGTTGAGGAGGATACTGAGAAGGAGGAGAATACGGAAGCTGAGACTACAGGACTTCCCCTTTTGGACCCAGCTATAGCTCAGCAGATCATCACTCTTCTAAGTGAGTTGGTCGGCTCTGGAGCCGTTCCCACGGTGCAAGCCGCTCAAGCTCTAGTAATTCATCCCATCGATGTTGTAATCCCTCAGGTGGATGGAGCATTAGGCACTAATGCCTTTTTTCATCCACTTCTTGGCCCAGTGATGATTGGCACTAAGCACGAGATGCTAACAAAATTTCTAAAGTTGAAGATGCCTATGAGTTCATCTTGGACTACTATGAGAGACTTCGTAAGTTGGGCATAATACACCATCATGGGGTTGAGTTTGTAACTTTTCAGCTTCAAGGTGAGGCTAAGCAGTGGTGGAGAGCCTTTGTGGAATGCCGATCGCCAATTTTGCCTCCACTTACTTGGGTTTAGTTCCATGCCATATTTTTGGAGAAGTATGTGCCCAGGACTCTACAAGAACGCAAGAAGGATAAGTTTATGGCTTTTGAGTAGGGTGGTATGACTTTAGCTGCTTATGAGACTAAGTTCCATGCCTTGTCCAGATATGCTACACAGTTGATGACCACTGAGGAGGAGAGAAATCATCTGTTCGTCAAAGGTTTGAATCCTAAATTGTAAGTTTTGTCTGTTTATATGACCTCTACAGGTAGAATCTTTAATGAAGTGACAGCTTTTGTGAAGAAAGTAGAGGGAGTTCGATGAGATGGGAAGGAAAAGGCTTGGGCTAAAAAGCCCAAGAATACAGGTAACTTCAATTGTTCTTACTCCAAGAGTTCATGTAGGCCAACATTTGCAGCCCGACCA
This sequence comes from Solanum dulcamara, assembly GCF_947179165.1. NCBI lineage: Eukaryota > Viridiplantae > Streptophyta > Magnoliopsida > Solanales > Solanaceae > Solanum > Solanum dulcamara. The sequence continues at coordinate 69,748,162 of NC_077237.1, forward strand.
ATCCAGTCAACCATGCCCGCTTCTATAGATGGTTACTCAGGAACTCCATATCAGAATACTACTCAGGATGGTCGGAGAGCTTCTTTCGCATCAGGCAGCAGACAGTCCCTTGACCGTAGTTGTTATAATTTTGGGGAACCAGGGCACTGAGTAGAAATTGTCCCCACCCTTGCATGACTGATCCCACGCAGCAGCAGAATAGAGCTGTTATGATATTATGAGGGTTGGCGCCTACTATACCCTCGAGTAGGCAAGCCAAACCAAAATCCAAAATTTGTGAAAGCCAAACAGTTCATTAATAAATAAGTAATAACATAAATAAAAGGAAGTAGGAATAATATAACAATGAAAATTGAGTGGTGATATAGATATTCAAATATGATACAAAATATACAAGGCCCAAAAGTGACCAAAATGACAAAGTGACGCAAGACCAACCCTCGGACCTGGTGTCACCTATACAAGAGCAACTAAGTACAAAAGGTTGAAGTAAATATATATAATACAGAACTGACTACACAAAGTACAAGCCAGTGCAAAAGAAGGAAGGCAGCAAGTTTCTAAATGTCGGGAGCTCACCACTATCTGGATCTGTCACAGCTATGGATGATCAAGCTCGCGCTGGGGCTGGCTCGAAATGGGAATTACATCAAAAGGATGCAGAAGTGCAGTATGAGTACCCAAACATGGGGTACCCAGTAGGCATCATAGGATAAACCAGCTCAGAAGAAATAAATATACAATAAGCAGCACAATAGTACTAATAATAATGAAATAAAACATACCTACAACTATGGGTGAAACAAGGTGCGGGAAAAGCATAAAGAGGCCAAATCACCTCAACAACAATGGGTAATTAAAATAAGTGCCCAAATCATAGTGTAAAGAAATGAGTCTGTATATACAACCTAGTAATGATATAATAATAATTATGAAGAAAATACTATAGAATGCCCCGAATAACCCTCGAGCTCATCATTGTCAAGGTAATAACCTGGAATATGTCCAGGGCTGCTCAAAATCACACCTCGAGCTCATTATAAGTGTAGGTAGTGATATAGCCCAAAATAAATCAAAAGGGGCTACCCGGTATGATACCTCGAGTTTATCAATAGAAAGATAAGTCCTAGACAATAGGATTAAGAATTTTCACATTATTTAAGTCCTTCCATTAACCAAAATCCCAATCTATTCATTAGTTCATTCATTTTAAAGGAAATTGCATGATTTTAATCAACTATGAAACATCCAAGGCAACTAACATATCAAGTGGTCATGCATTGCATAGAACCGGGAGAATCCCCATCAAAGCATCAAATTACTAACCTGGAAACCCAGCATCCTAAAAGCATGGCCTCGGGCCCAGCATTTCAATAATATAAGGCAATTAACAAGGATATGAATCCAAAAATAAAAAATACACCAAAGTACAAACATAACCAACCCAAACAAACATGCGGTACCCTAAGTTTCATTTCACCTAAGAGCCAATATGGATACTAAGCATCAAAAGCAACCAAGAATTCACCTAAACTAAGGCTTAAGCGACTAATTGTTATACTAATTAACAAACAATGGCCAACAACCTCCTAGCATGAGAAAAAGAGCTAGGGGCAAGGCTACTTCATATCCTACATCTCCTACCCACCTCAAGATCTCAAAAGGGCTAATAAACCTGGTGCTAATCTTACCCCTCCTACCGAATCTCATCACATCTTTTATGGGCAATATCTACAAAAATACCCGATCACTAACCATAAACTCCCAAGGCATAAACCTCTGATCATTATATCTCTTCTACCTACTCTGGGCATAACGAAGTCTCTCGTGAATCAAGTGAACTCTATCTATCAAATCACGCAGCAAATCAGTGCCCCAAGGCCTAACCTTAAAAGCATCAAACTAGCCCATTGGGGAGAGATATCTCCTACCATACAATGCCTCAAAAGGTGCCATCTGGATGCTCACATGGTAGCTATTATTATACGTAAACTCTGCCAAGGCCAAAAACTTATCCCAATGACCTCAAAAATCAATAATATAGGCCCGTAGCATATCCTCCAAAACCTGAATAGTCGTTTCCGTCTGGCCATCCATCTGAGGGTGAAAGTTGTGCTAATATCAACCCAAGTGCCCAACTCCCTCTGAATAGACCTCTAGAAGTGCAAAATGAACTGAGTACCGCGGTCTGAAATGATAGATATTGGCACCCTATGCAACCGGACCACCTCTCGTATATAGATCTGAGCCAACCTCTCTGAACTGTAGGCAGTCTGAACTTGTAGAAAGTGCGTGGACTTGGTCAATCAATCTATGATGATGACCCAAATAGAATCAAAACCTTAGAAGGTACGTGGTAATCCCACCACAAATTTCATAGCTATCTGCTTCCATTTCCTCTCCAAAAGGGGTAGTCGCATGGTCAAACCACCAGGCCTCTAACGCTTGAACTTCACCTGCTGACACTTCAAGTACCTAGCCATAAAGGCTGAAATATACCTTTTCATCCCACACCACCAATAATGTTGTCGAAGGTCATGATACATCTTTGTCACCCCAGGATGAATGGAATTTCTTAAACAATGGGCCTTCTCAAATATCAGCCTAACTAAATATCCAACTCTAGGAACACAGCTACAACCCTCGATCCTTAAAATGACTCCAGACCTAAGGTTGCCTTCCTAGACTCCCCACTAATCACCCTATCATGAATCACCCTTAACTGTGGGTCATCAAAAATTTGCGCCCAAATCTGGTCCAACAAGGAGGGTCTAGCCTCCACACAAGCAAGTACCCTATCCGACTCAGAAATATCAAATCGTACCATTTGATTTGCTAAGAACTAAATATCCAAAGCTAGAGGCCATTCCTCAACTGATAAGGATGCCAAATGCTCCATACTCACCACCTTTTGGCTCAAGGCATCTGCTACTACATTTGCCTTGCCCTGGTGATAGAGAATAGTAAAATCATAGTCCTTCAATAACTCCAACCACCTTTGTTGTATCAAATTAAGGTCCTTCTGGCTGAAGATATATTGAAAACTACGGCGGTCAGTGTAGATCTCACAATGGGTTCCATACAAGTAATGTATCCAAATCTTCGACGTAAAGACTACTACAGCCAACTCCAAGTCATGAATGGGTATTTCTGCTCATGCACCTTCAGCTGCCTAGAAGCATATGCAATGACTCTACTCTGTTGTATCAAAATGCAACCTATGACAATACCAAAAGCATCATAATAAACTGTAAACCCCTGGCCCTCAATAAAAAGAGTAAGGATCAAAGCTGAAGTCAACAAGGACTTGAGCTTCAGAAAGCTCGTCTCACACTCGTAAGACCACTGAAAAGGGACATTCTTCTGAGTCTAGTCAAAGGTGCTGTAATAAAAGAGAACCCCTCCATAAACTGGTTGTAATATCCTGCCAACTAGATGAAGTAGCGAACCTCGGTAGAGGAAGTGGGCCTAGCCCAATCATAAACTGCTGCTATCTTTGCCAGATCCATCATAATCCCATTCTTGTACAAGATGTTCCCCAAGAACACCACAAACTCAAGATAAATTTCACACTTGATGAATTTGGCATACAACTACTAATCTCGCAAGGTCTAAAGTACTATCTTCAGGTGCTACTCATGCTGCTCTCTACTCTTGGAGTAGACTAGGATGTAATCAATGAATACTATAATAATGGAATAGAGACTGGATGCAAACTAGGTTCAATATCAATGTCGAAATAAATATCACACTTAGGAGGAAGACCACGTAAATCGGTGGGAAATTCATCAAAAAACTCTCAGACCACTTGAATAGAATCAATAGAGGGTGTGTTAGCATTAGTATCACGGACGTAAGCAAGATAGGCTAGACACCCTTCTCTAATAACTGTTGGGCCTTGAGGAATAAGATCACACCACTTGGTATATGACTAGTTGTACCTGTCCACACAATCGGAAGAATACTAAGCATAGACAAGGTAATGATCTTAGAGAAACAGTCCAAAACTGCATGATGAAGAGATAAATAATCCATGCCTAGAATCAAGTCAAAATCCACCATATCTAGCATGATCAAGTCGGCCTTAGTATCATACCCCCAAGATAGTCACCACATAGGATCGATATGCTTAATCCACTACTAATGAATCACCTAAAAGGGTGGCTACACACATAGGAACAAGCAATGGCTCACACAAAATGTCTAACCAAGTAGCATAGTAGGTAAAACATATAAATACATAGACCCCGAATAAAAAAAAAGCATAGACAGGCTAATCAGATCATACCTTGGGACCTCTCCTAGTATCTGAGAATCACATTTATCTTATTGTGCACCCTTTCTAGTCGATTGAACTAGGGTCGTGAGGCTTAGACCTGCTGACCCTGTAGACCCTACTGACTGTGATGCCTGATCGTAGGACACTCTCTAGCAAAGTGGTCTATCATGCCACACTCATAACTGGACCACCCGAACTAACCCCTCTGAAATGTCCGAGCTGAACCTAAATGGCCACCACAACCTGAATACCTACAAGACTAACCTCGAGAAGGCTGACCCAAAGTCTGGCTATCCTTACCATTGGTACTTGTTGACATACCATCAGTAATTTGTAAAGCTTCCTAAACTGGTTTACTAGGTAGAAATGTTGTGGATAACCTCGGCCAAAAGAACCCCGATCATGTGTCTGACGTCCACTAAAGTTGCCCTAATGAAAAGGTCTCTAATCGTTACCATAATACACCTCACAACGTATAGCATCAATAGTACATGCATGATACACTATCTGCAAGAAAGAAGAACTCGATGCAACCACCTACTTTGTGTCCAACCTCAAGGGGATAGACAACCCTTTGAAAAATCTGTGCACTCGTTCCTCCTTTGTCGGCATAATCATGGTATCATGCCTAGAAAACTCTTAGAATTGAGCCTCATAATATGTAACCAATATTGATCCCAACACTAGCACTGTGAACTCGTCTCTCAGCTTCTTCCTCAAATTATAGGGCACATACTTCTCCTAGAAGGCCTCAGAGAACTGGGTCCATGTCATCAATGATGATCCCACTGGTCTGCAACTAAGGTAGGACCTTCACCACTACTTTACTAGTCCATCCAGTTGGAAAGCACTATAGTCAACATTGTGCATCTCACTAACCTGAGGTTGTGCAACCTCTCTTAACAACTAACTAAAAAATCGTGGGCATCCTGTCCCATAACACATAATAAACTAGGAGGACCCAATATGATAAATCTCTCCAATATCTTCTGCTCATCTACAGTCATAACCAACCTGGCTTCCATGTGTTAAACGACTATTGGAATCGACTGAACCAATAGACGGGGAGCTATGGTAGTAGGTTATAGCACTAGAGTCTAATCATACTGTGCCTCAATTTGGTCTAAAGTCTATGCCTCCTCTCGGACTTGGGGTCTAGCTGAAGTGCTAGGTAGAGTTCCTTCTCAGAACATACCCTATATAAAGTTGAGGATCCATGCCAGAGTATCCTATAGCACTGCTATGGCCATGAATCTGAGTAGGGGCTGGGTTGGATCCGCCTCCACTGGCAGATTCTCGAACATATCAACCTCTATATATAGCTCTAGCACTGGTGTTGTTGCCTAAGCTCTACCCTGACCTCTATGTCGACCTCGACCTCTACCTCGAGTTGGGGCTCTATTTGTAAGTGTAGGAGGCCATCGCCCACCAACAATAGATCTCATCCTCTTCATCTGAGAAAAAGTGAAACAAATAAAATTTAGAGATTTTTATCATCATCATCACATGATTGGAAACAAGAATAGTGACTTCATTCCTAACAATGCCCTATAGCCTCCCAAAGATTAGATATGGATGTCATCATACCGATTATGAGACTCTACTAGATAATTGCTCTTGTACTGGTAAGAGAGGTGAACCTAAGGTTTGATACCACTCTATCACGACTCGAACCGGATCATGATGGTGCCTAATATAACCCCCGAGTAGGCAAGCTAGACCAAAACTGGAAATTTGCAGAAGACAAATATTTAATTAATAAATAAGTAATATCATGAATAAACAAAAGAAGGAATAATATAAAAATGGAAATTGAGTGGTGATATAGATATGCAAATATGATACAAATATAAAAGGCTCAAAAGTGACCAAAATGACAAATTGACACTAGACCAACCCCTGGAACTGATATCAACTACACAGGAGCTACTAACTACAAAAGACTAAAGTAAATATATACAATATAGAATTGACTGTACAAAATATAAAATACAAGCCAGTGCAAGAGAAGGAAGGCTAGAGGTCTCTAAATGTTGGAATCCCACCACTACCCAGATTTGTCATAGCTACAGATGATCAGGCATGCGCGCGGGTTTCATGACCCAAGTTAGACCCTAGGTGTGACACGACGATTAGGATTTCCGAAAAAACCCCAACCAAGCCTCTTAGCATATCATAAGCATACATAAAGTAGAAATAAGCAGAAACTCATAAGAAATCCAAGAACATAGAATAGCTAGGATGAAGCAAGACAACATAGACTCCATACACATATCCAACATGCCTCTACATGACTACATAGGCGGGGACTAGGACATGTTCCTAGCTCACCCTCAAAGAAAATAAATGATATAACATGGAATAGTCTCAATGTACCCATATAGTCTAAGAATGACAATAAAAGGAAAGATAGACTCAGCTTTCCCTCGAAGCATGAGGACTCACCACACAATCTTCGACAAGTCACCAACTATCCATGAAAAGTGGATGGAGCGTGCGTCCCTACATTGTAATATAATGTAGGTAATGAATTGTGCATTAGTACGTTTGAATGTACTAAGTGTGTAGGCAATGTAATGCATAATAAAACCATATTGTGCAAAACCAATTCAAATAGCATGATAAAAAAGGCAGTAAAATCATAAGTAGACATGAAAAGAGTCAATACACAATAAAACATAAAAGCATCATGTAAAAGTAAAGGATAGGATTATTTAAGTAAATCATTATAAAGGATAATGTATATGTGGGAGATAACCACAATCGATATTTAAGACCATGCGAGCTATAACATGGAATGTAACTCTCACATCGAGAAGAAAGAGGCTACTTGCCAAGATAGACTATGTATCATCATCATGAAGTGCTATATGTGGATCCACTAGCTAGGCCATAAATAAAATCATATGGTGGCAACGTAGTTAAAGGACTAGAGATTGCTGGTAAGGACCCCTTGGGTAAAGTCCCCACCTCAAAGTCCTCTTGGTGCTAAGTCAGCATCCCATGGAATATATACTATCATCATAAATCATACTTGTCATAAACCATAAGTTTATCATAATCATAGTTCGTACTTGTCTTAAAAACTGAAACTTATCATGTGGAAAGACAATAAAAAGCTACAAATCCAATTCAAAAAACTTGTTCAAAGGAATATCTCATTATTATGTAATTCATGTAATGTGGGTATAGGTCTTCCATCATTATGATCCCTTTTTCATAAAGAGTGCTATTACGGTCTTAAGTCACCCTTTTCTATAAAGTTTGCTTGAACACTTGAAATTTCATGATCATGACTCATACTTGAAATTTAAGTGAAAGCATAGGTTCATAATTAATTGACTTAGAAATCATGAAACTGTAGGAATTTCATAGAAAAACTCTTCAATTCCATGCAATAATAATTAATTTGTAATAAAATAGTTTCATAATCATAATTTAAATGATAATTTATGTAACTGAAATTGAGATCATCAAATCCATAAAAATACATACTTGAATTGATTGAAAAATATGAGAATTTATTGGGCTTCATAGGTGAAAATTACCCTTGGATGAATGCCCACATACCTTGAATAAGAAACTTGAAGAAAGTTTTGAGTTTTTGATGGAGATCTTGAGAGAATTGCTTGAATGTATTCAATGGTGATTTGAGAGATTTTTTAGAGAAAGAATTATTTGAAATAGATGAATTGGGAAAGAATGAGGGAGAATAGGGGTTTAAGGTAGTTTATACCACATTAATTCCTAAAAATGTCCAGGTTCATTAACAAATAGGTAGGGAAAATTCTAGAGTTCCCCTACTTAAAAATTTAAATCGGATGAAAAATTTAATCCAAGTCCACAATGTGGAGATGGTCCCTGATAGTCCAATTTTGAGCAAATGAGAATTTTGACCAAATTTTGCACTATGGAGGAGCAGGTCCGCGACGCGGAACTGTCGCGCATCCTACAGGAAATGCAATTTCTTGAAAATTTTATTTTCCACATTACTTGACCTAAAAATTCACCAAAGCCATTTTTGTAGTGTCTAACCTTAATATACAATATTCCAAGCTTTAAATGTCCAAGATATTACATTATCTTCCCTTGCGAACATTCATCCTTGAATGAGGTAGGACTAGCTTGAGTAGAGAAGAATGTATGGCTAACAACCAAGCATAATCTTCGGCTCTATAAAAAGTCTTAACCGGTAGAAAATGAGATGACTTGGTCATTTTATGCACTACCACTCAAATTGAATTATTTTGCTTTTGGGTACGAGGCAAGCCCGTTATTAAGTCCATATTCACTTCCTCCCACTTTCAAGTAGGAATTTTGATATCTTGGGCTAGACCTCTCAGTCTTTGATGTTCAACTTTCACTTGTTGGCAATTTGGACATTCCGCAACAAACTTTGCTCTCTTCTTCTTCATACCACTCCATTAATACACTTCCCTCAAATCTCTATTTATTTTGGTGAATCTCAGATGAATAAAATATCGAAATCTATGAGATTCACTTAATATCATTTCTCTCAGGCCATCAACATTTGAAACACATAACCGACCTTAGTAACGAAGTAAGTCATCTCCCCCTTGTGATAAAACCTTAATCTTCTTATCACCCACCAATGTATTCAACTCAACTAAGGTTGGATCAATGTTTTGCTTTGCATTTACATCCGCTACCAATGATAATTCCAAACTATTTTGAACCAGAATACCATCCTCATTAGAGTCACTCAACCTTACCCCCAAATGGGCTAATATTTTCACATATTTAACCAACTCCTTCTTGTCATCTTCAACATAAGCCACACTATTCATGGACAATCGGCTAAGAGCATCAGCAACAACATTTGCTTTACCTAGATGGTACAACACACTCATATCATAATCCTTTAATAGGTCAAGCCACCTCCTTTGTCTAAGGTTCAAATCCCTTTAGCTAAACACATATTGCAAGCTTTTGTGGTCGGTAAATATGTCAACATGCACCCATAAAGATAGTGATGACAAATTTTCAAGGCAAAAGCAATTGTCGCCAATTCAAGATCATGAGTTGGATAGTTCCATTCATGCACTTTTAATTGTCGCGAGGCATATTCTATGACCTTGCCATGTTGCATCAAAACACAACACGATCTAAGCCATAGGGCATCACAATATTTAACAAACCTATTCGAACCTTTTAGCAATATAAAAATATGAGCCTTCTTTCACATTCATCCGACCATTGGAACTTCACCTTCATTTGGGTCAACTTAGTTAAAGATGGTGCAATATATGAAAATCCTTATACAAACCTTCTATAATACCCGCCCAAGCCTAAGAAACTATGAATATCCGAAGGACACAATGGTCTAGGCCAATTTTTTATCGCCTCCTTTTTCTTTGGATCAACCATGATACCATCACCGAAAATAATTTGACCAAGAAATGTAACGAACCTCAACCAAAATTCAAATTTACTAAACTTAGCAAATAGTTTCTTGTCCCTCAATATTTGGAACACAATTCTCAAGTGACCCATATGGTCTTCTTTATTTTGGGAATAAATCAATATATCATCAATAAAGACCACCAAAAATATGTCTAAGTATGGTTTGAAAATCTAATTAATCAAGTCCATAAAAATAGTGGAAGAATTAGTCAACCTAAACGACATAACCAAAAACTCAAAATGGCCATACCTTGTTTGAAGTGCCATCATGGGGATGTCACTCTCCCTCACCCTCAATTGGTGATAACCGGATCAGAGATTAATTTTGGAGAAGTTACTTGCACCTTGGAGTTGATCAAATAAATCATCTATTCTCAGAATGGGATACTTGTTCTTTATAGTAACCTTATTCAACTGTTGATAGTCTATACATATGTGAAGTGAGCATTTTTCTTTCTAACAAACAACACGGGAGCACCCCATGCTGAAAAACTTGGCCTTATAAAACCCTAATCTAACAAATCCTTCAATTATTCCTTGAACTTCTTAAGTTCCACCGGGGCCATACAGTAAGGAGGGATAGAGATAGGTTGGGTGTCAGAAAGAAGATCTATACCAAAATTGATTTCCCTTTTAGGAGGAATATCGGGCAAATCATTGGGAAACACATTAGGGAATTCCTTTAGAATGGAAACTGACTCAATAGTAGGAGATTTAGAATTTGTATCCGTAATCCGCACTAAATGATAAACACACCCCTTTGAAATCATTTTTTGGGCTTTTAGGCATGATATGAACTGACCCCTAAATACTGAATCATTACCCTTCCACTCAAGAATTGGCTCATTAGGAAATTGGAATTTGACCATACAAATTCTACAATCAATAAATGCATAAGAAACATGTAGGCAATCCATGCCAAGAATGACATCAAAATTGATCATGTCAAGTTCAACAAGATCACATGGGATTAACTAATCCAAGACTGGCATGAGGCAATTTCTACAAACTTTGTTGGCTAAAACTGAATCATCAACGGGAGTATAAACTGAAAAAGGCTCTAGCAAGATTTCAGGACATATATCAAATCTTATAGAAAGGTAAAGAGTAATAAAACACAATGTCGCAGCCGGATCAAGTAAAACATAGACATTAAATTAAATGACCCATAAATACCCGTAACCACATCGAGAGACTCCTCAACATCTTGTCTAGTTAGCCTATTTTGGCATGGCTACAACCTTGTTGAACTTGTCCACCTTAAGTGCTTACCCTTAAGGACATCCTTCTCTCCTTTTTTTGCAACACTAAGGCATTCAGAGACTTTGTGCCCCATTTTACCACATCTAAAATAAGCACTCATGCCAAACAAATATTTATCTCCATGGTTTTTCCCACACTTAGAGCACTTAGGGGGAGTAGACCCACTAACACCACCACTTTGGGCCTTAGGGTTGGGCACCCTATCTTTGTCAAATCTTTGGCCCGAAGTTTGTGAAGAACCTTAGCCTTGTTGAAACTGGCTATTACCACCACCAAATTTGGATTGAGAAAATCCACCTTGAAAATAAGCCCTCTTGGACTCCTTCACCTTTCTCTCCATAAGCCTCTCCCCTTCTATTTGTTTGGCATAGGTCATGAGCCTAGAAATATTCATGTCTTTGATAAGCATTGTCATACAACATTCTTTCATCACCAAGTCTGATACTCCTTAAAAAATCTTACTCATTCGGGTACGGGAATTGGCTACCAAAAAGAAGCATACTTGTACAGTTTTGTGAACTTGAGGGCATATTCTCTCATGTTAATATTACCTTGCTTGAGATTGATGAACTCTAACACCTTCTCCTCCCTCAATTCAAGTGGAAAGAAGCAGTCAAGAAATGCAACCTTGAAGTTCTTCCAACCTATGGGACCCTCGTCAACCCTTTTAGACTTATATTGATTGAGCAACACCCTTGAGTTAGTAGGCCGCCAACTTCGTGTTCTCCTCCAAAGATACCCCCATAATAGAAACAATCTTATGCACTTCATTAACAAATTCTTGGGGATCCTTATTAACCTTGGAACCATGAAACTCGATTGGGTTCATCCTCCTAAATTCCCTAACCCTTGAAGCCGGTATAATCACATTCAGAGGAGCCATCACCCCTTGGTTCACTTGAGTAGTCATGGCTTGGGATACAATAGAGATGGCAGTCTGGATTTTGATATGAGTAACTTGATCGGCTAGAGGATCGTTAGGAACTCGAGGGGTTTGTCCCTCATTAACATTAACCCCTATTTATTGTGGATCTTTTCCTAGAGGCATTTTATGAAAACCGCAAAGAACAATTGTTAAGGGAAAAGATCAAAGTACACTCTATCGCATGACATAAATCATGAAAGAAGTGAAGATTTCCTAAAATACCTCTTAGCCTCTAACTAATAAGTATGGTGTGCTTCACACCCATGAATAAGACTACTTGACGCAGCATGTTGGAATCCCTAAGACACCTCAAAACCTTGTGTTGTGATACCAAGTTTATCACGACCCAAGTAAGGCCATAGGTATGACATGACGATTAGGATTCCCGAAGAAACCCCAACCAAGCCTCTTAGCATATCATAAGCATACATAAGGTAATAATACATGAAAACTCATAAGAAATCCAAGAACATAGCATAGATAGAATGAAGCAAGACAACATAGACTCCATATACATATCCAACACGCCTCTACATGACTAATAGGCGGGAACTAGTACATGTTCCTAGCTTACCCTTAAAGAAAAGAAATGACATAACATGGAATAGTCTCAATGTACTAACATAGTCTTAGAATGTCAAGAAAAGTAAAGATGGACTTGGCTTGCTCTTGAAGCATGAGGACCCACCACGCAATCTTCGACAAGTCACCAACTAGCCATTAGAAGAAGATGGAGCGTTCGTCCCTATATTGTGATATAATGTAGGAAATGAAGAATGCGTTAGTGCGTTTGAATATACTGAGTATGTAGGTAATGTAATGCATAATAAAACCATGTTGTGCAAATAAATATTTCAAATAGCATGAAAAAAAGGTAGTAAAATCATAAGTAGACATGAGAAGAATCAGTGTACAATAAACCATAAGAGCATCATGTAAAAGTGTAAAGGATATGATTAGTTAATTAAATCATCATAAAGTACCATGTATATGTGGGAGATAATCATAACTGACATTTAAGACCATGCAAGCTATAACATGGAATCTGATTTAACTTCCACATCAAGAAGAGAGAGGGTACTTGCCGAGGTAGACTCCGTATCCTCATCATCAAGTGCTATATGTGGATCCACTACCTAAGCCATAAAGGCAACCCAATGATGGCAACGTAGTTAAGGGATTCAAGTCCCCACCTTAATTTTCTCTCGGTTCTAAGTCAACATCTCACGTAATACATATTATCATCATAAATCATACTTATCATAAACCATAAGCTTTTCATAGTCATAGTTTGTACTTGCCATGAAAACATAAACTTATCATGTGGAAAGGCAATCAAAAGCTACAAATCCAATTCATAAAACTTGTTCGTAGGAATAGCTCATTATCATGTGATTCATGTAATATGGGTTTAGGCCTTCCATTATTACGAATCCTTTTTCATAAAGAGTGTCACTAGGGTCTGAAGTCACCCTCTTCCATAAAGCTTTCTTGAACACTTAAAATTTCATGATCATGACTCATACTTGAAATTTAAGTAAAAATATAGGTTCATAATTAATTGACTTAGAAATTATGAAATTTAATTGAAAACATGCATAATTATATACTTTATATCAACTCATACATAATTCATGAAAATAATAAAAATTTGAATTATAATTGAAATTACACATCATCCATGTTATAAACCCTAAAGAGAGTAATGTAGGAATTTCGTAGAAAAATTCTTCAATTTCATGCAATAATCATTAATTCGAAATAAAATAGATTCATAATCATAATTCATGTAATTGAAATTAAGATTATCAAACCCATAAAAATACATACTTGAATTGATTAAAAAATATGAGAATTTATTGGGCTCCATGGGTGAAAGGTACCCTTAGATGAATGTTCACATATTTTAAATGAGAAACTAGAAGAAACTTGTAGAAATTTTGAGTTTTTGATGGATATCTTGAGAGAATTGTTTGAATGTCTTCAATGGTGATTTGAAAGCTTTTATAGAGAGAGAATTATTTGAAATGGATGAATTCTGAAGGAATGAGGGCGAATAGGGTTTTAGGGTAGTTTATAGTGTAGAATTAGGTCCTAAAAACGTCCAGGTTCACTAACTAATAGGTAGGGAAAAGTCTAGAGTGCCCTACTTTAAAACTAAAATCGAGGTCATTTTTGCAATGTCTAACCTTATTATATCATATTCCAACTTTTGAATTCCCGCGATATTATGGGGATGGCTCAAACTGGGAGTTGCATCTAAAGGATGCAGAAGTACAGTATGAGTACCAAAACACGGGATACCCAGTAGGCATCACAGGCCGACCGAGCTCAAAAGGAAAAAACATACAATAAGTAGCAAGATGATAACGAAATGAAACAGAGCTATAACTATGGGTGAAACGGAGTGCAGGAAAAGAATACAGAGGACAAATCAACTCAACAATAGTAGGTAATCACAATAAGTGCCCAAATCACAATGTACAGAAATGAGTCTATATACACAAACCTAGTAATGATATAACAATAACTCTGAAGAAAATACTACAAAAAGCCCGAAATAACCCTTGAGCACATCAATGCCAAGTTAATAACATGGAATATATCTATGGGCCACCTAGAATCACACCTTGAGCTCATCATTAGCAAAGGTAGCGGTATATCCCAGAATAAATTAAAGGGGTCCACCAGATATGATATCACGAGCTTAGCTATAACAAGAAAAAGTTGTAGTGTCACGACCCAATTTCTCAGTTCATGATAGAGCCTACTATGACACACAAGTAGGCAAGTCGACCCATATCCCAGAACTATGAGTAATGGGATGTCAAGGTAGAAGACCAACTATTTAATCTAAAATAGTAAGGAAAATAACAAGAACATACATGAACAGGCGGAAGAAACTAAATATATACAAAACAAAAGAATTCCTCCCAGAACCTGGAAGTCACTTGTACACAGCTGCTATTAAAAGAGTACAAGTCCCAAACATGGACCACGAAAACAAAGCTGAGAGATTTTGTTATATTATGCACTAGTTATGGTACAGACTGAGAGTTGACACGGAGCATCTACTTCAGCAAGCCATTCATTTTTTGATATGGTCGACCATGCTTGATCTATGGAGCATATTTATGAGGAGGCTCAAAGGTATAGCAATAAGAGGCCTTGCTACCAAGGCAGCTACAGCGAGTCCTAGACTAGAGGAAGGGAATCTTATGATAGACCCTACTAGAGATTCCAACAGGGTCAGTTCAAGTGGTATTACCTACTTTTGAGGGAAACAAGCATTAGCAAGGTTGTCCTAAAATGGGACAGAGTTCGAGGGGATTGGATTCGGGTTTTTCAGGCCGTGGCCATATTCTTACATGTCGATCTTCTCAGGGCTGCTTATGACTACAGTAGCTTAGACCATTATTCCCGAGAGTGCCTCCAGCGAGGGTGAGGGGCGATTATACCAGCTCCTCCAAAGCTTGACCAGTGATAGTAGTGCCTCTTCCAACTAGAGGTGGAGTTTAGGATCAGGATCGTCGAGGTGGCAAATAGAATGCTAAAGGAAGAGCATGGGAAGGCAGGTCAGATGGTAGGTAAAATACACCAGGAAAAGGTGCTCAATCCATTTCTATGTGGCTCTAGCTAGTACAAAGGCTGAGGTATCTGATGATATCATTACAGGTAAGCTTATATTATGCAACCAGCCTTCCACATGTTTATTTGATTCAGGATCCACCTTTCTGTTTGTATTTATTTATTATGCTCCTCAGTTGGGTATTGGGTCTGAGTCTTTTGTAGAATGGGTTCATGTTTCGACCTCGGTAGGTAAATCATTAGTAGTGGATCAGGTGTTATGATCTTTCTTAGTAACCATCCAGGGTTATGATATTAGAGTTGACCTTATTTTGCTAGATATGTTATACTTTGACATGATTCTGGGCATGGACTGGTTATCCCCTTACCAAAGGATATTTGATTGCTACACCAAGACTGTAACCTTATCCATGCCTAGTATTCCTTTAGTATTGTGGTAGGGTGCTTACAGTCACACACCGATGGGGATTATCTATTTTATGCGATCTCATCATTAGGTTTCTTAGGGTTGTCTAACTTACTTGACCTATGTGGGGGATGTAAATAGAGAAGGCCCTTCAATTGCCTCAAATCTTGTGTTTAGAGATTATGTGGTATATTTCCTACAGAACTACCTTACCTTTCCTCAGAGTGTGATATAGATTTTTCCATAGACTTAGAACCAGGCACCCATCCTATTTCTATTCCACCTTATAGGATGACACCTGTAGAGCTCAAGGAGATCAGTGCTCAGCTTAAGGACCTCTTAGGTAAGAAGTTTATCCATCTGAGTGTGTCACTATAGGGTGCTTTTGTTCTTAGAGATAGGGAGTTGGCAAGTGATGTTGGTCATGCTACTTTAGATTCATTTGTGGTTTTGAGATTCGTCGCCTGATTGTGTGTTCTGATAGTTAGGGATTTGATTCAGTTAGTTCTTAGTGAGGCCCATGATTCCAGATATTACAATCCATCCAGGCATAACTAAGATGTATTGTGATTTTAGGTAGCACTACTGGTGGAGCAGTATGATGAGAGAAAAATCAAACTATGTGTCGCGTTGTTTCTGTTGCCAATAAGTGAAGGACAAGCATATGAGGCCTGGTGGTGAGATTTAGAGCTTACTTATTCTAGAGTGGAAATGGGAGTGTATCACCATGGACTTTATTATAGGTTTGCCTCAGACTTCTAGATGTGTTGACAGTATTTAGGCCATCGTAGATCGATTGACCAAGTCAGAACACTTTCTACACATTCATACTTTCTTTAGTTGCAAAAGGTTGGCTCGTATCTATATTCGGGAGGTGGTTCATCTTCATGGTGTGCCTGTATCTATCATTTCAAATTGGGGTTCATAGTTCACTTTCAGCTTTTGGAGAGCATTTTAGGAGGAGTTGGGCCTCTATATTCACCTTGAAGATATTTTGTGGGCCTATGTTATGGATTTTAGCAGTCAATGAGACTAGTTCTTACCTTTGGTAGAATTTACGTACAACAATAGCTATCACTCTAGCTTTTAGATGGCCCCGTTTGAGGCCTTATATGGTAGGCATTATTGTTCTTCTATTGCTTGGTTTAAGACTATGGAGCCTAGGTCGTGTGGTATAGACTTACTTAAGGAGGCCTTGGATCAGATAAGGGTGATTCAGAATAGGCTCAGGATAGCTCAGAGTAAACATCAGAGTTATGCAGATCACAGGCACTGGCCATTGAGGTTTGTAGTTGGTGATCGGGTATTTCTTTGAGTATCACCCATGAAGGGCTTGATTAGATTTTGGAGGTGGGGCATGCTCAGCCCTAGGTATATAGGGTCATTTGAGATTTTGAGGATAGATGGAGAGATTGTCTAATGGTTAGACCTACCTCCAGCACTCTCAATTAGCCATATAGTATTTCATGATTTGATGTTGCACCGATATGTTCCATATGAGTCTCGTGTGATCCAGTATAATTTAGTTAAGTTGGATGATTGTCTGATATTTGTAGAGGAGGAGGTGGCAATTCTAGCTAGAGATGTTAAGCAGCTGCGATCGAGAGCCATTCTTATTGTTAAGGTCCGTTGGAGGCACCATCCAGTCAAGTAGGCTACTTGAAAGACCAAGCAAGAGATACGGGAAAATTTCCCCTTCTTATTAAGCCTTCAGGTACTTCTTGACTCTTACTTTCATGGATAAAAGTCCTTTTTAGTAGTGAATGTTGTAATGACCCTCCAAGTTATTTTTGCCATAATACCTTCTTTACTTCATTTAGAGCATTCCTATAGAGACCTCATGTCATTTATTACTTTTTGGCACTGACTTTTTGGTTGTTTGGTCGTTCGTTTAGGTTTTAGGCCCATTTCATATTTTGAAGCTTTTGAAACTTGAAAAGTTTACATAGTTCATAACATCAGGTAAACGACATTAGGCTAGTAGCATGATCAGCATGAGTATCGAGGCAATCGGTGCAAGTTTGGAGCCATTTAGCATTTTAGCCTTTGAAATTTGGCCTAAGGTTGACTTTGATCAACATTCTTAGAAAATGAACTCGGATGAAAATTCCATCAGTTCGGTTAGTTCCACAATGTCAAGTTTGGTCTAGAACGACCTTTTATTTGCTTTCTGAGGGTTCCGATCTAATTCTGAGGCTCGTTATTGGATTTGGCTTAAAACTCCACGTGGGTACGGGACTCATGTTTCATTCAAATGACCTCGTATGGAAATTTTGAATGTTCTATTGAGTTTAGAAGGTCAAATTTGGTGGGGTATCATGTCTCGCTCACACACACGGGATTCCAAATGAATCCCCAGCACCCCATCGGAGATTTGGAAATTGGCCAAAGTGATGTTGCAACATTTTTTCCCTTCATGTTTGCGGGCGCCGATCCACGTTCATGGAAGACAAGGGCATTGTCCTCCACGTTCGAGAGGCTCAAACCACATTCACAAAGTCTTGACCACTCCTTCTCCGCGATCGCGTGGCCTGAGCCCCATTTGCGGAGCCCTGTTTCATTTACCTTCTAGTTTGTGAGCCTCTAAACCTGTTTGTAAAGGTCAATTCTTGTGACCTACGCATTCGCATGCCACTTAGGCCCATTCGCAAAGTTTAATTTTGGCCAGTCACTTTGAATAAAAATACCACGCTATCAGCCCTTTGTTCATAACTTCAAATAGCCGTATCTTAAGTAGTAGAGGTACAATTTAGGTGATTCAAAGCTAGTATTGCGGGTATGTTTTTGAAGAACCCATGGTTAACTTCATAAAGTGTCAAGGAGGCAATATCACAGGTAAGTTTTGTGTTCTAACTGCTGCTCTTATGCTTTAATAGTGGAAATTGATGGATTCATTGCATGTTTGGTTTGAGGCAGTTTTAAGCCCCGAATTGTGTTTAATTTTGGAACATAAGTTTAGGGTAGCCTTTAAGGCCTTTTCATGGAGTTAATTACAAAATTACTAGAGCGGGTTTTATATTCTCTTTTTTAACTCTAAAATTAATCTACCTCAAAATTCGATAATTTTAGTGTCAAAATAACCGTATTAACATTGTATACCCATATTTGATAGCATGGCTGATTTTGGAGGCTGTTTGGAAGGGAAAAGCTCCAGTTCAGTAATTTTGAAGCACACATGATCGGCTTACAGGTCGGCTACGGTTTTCCCCTCTTTATATTGAGCTTGAAATATGATTGCTTTTTGATTTGTTGGAATACGGATTGGGTACTTATTGAATCATGCTTAGACAGTTAGAAATCATGTTTCAGGCCTATTTGGGGGTTCTATCGGGTATTTGTGAGCATGCTAGTTGCCTTTTTTGATCATCCATGCCTTGTGGTGTATTTGTATACTTGTTTTCGTATCTATTTGGAGTATGTTTGGCCTTAGCCTACTTTTAACTCGAGATTGCCTTAGAAATGCATGATTTAGACTCGATAGGCCTTAGTCTTGCCTTGATGTTGCTCCAGCTAGCTTAGATCCTTATAGACTAATGTAGCAGACTTAGTGTGAAAGTTTGGGGATTAGCTAGGTGATAAGCTTGCTCTAACGACTTTCTATCCTTACTTCTCCAATTCTGCGGCTTTATAAGTTTCGGCGAATAAAGTGACTTCAGTTTTGTGATTCAAGATTAGTTTGGGATTCAAATCAGATGGGTTAATTGATTGGCTAGATGTGGATGGTGATCCATGGAGATCAGTGACTATAGACCATTAGGAGTATTGGAAGTAGCTATATTTGACACTTTTTCTAGGTATCCAGATTCAAGATCTATCCTCGACCACATTAACACCTTCAAAGAGCATCTGTGTCTTGCCTCGGAAGGGTACCCTAGGCATGGCCGTCAATCAGAGACTATTGCTAGTCCGTAAGTGAACCACTTGGCCCATTCACATATTCATTCAATCAACATTCTATCAGCGAAAGACTTAACTCTTTAAGAAAACAACTCTAGATAAGGCCAAAAGCCAACAATCTAGCTAAATCAATTCAACAAGACTAGCATTAATGAAACTAGTCAAAAGACAATACCAATAAACCACATCAACAATTTAGTCTATGAAGCCTATATCACTGTCTAAGTGGTGCCAATAACATGTTCATGGCTATCTCAAATCAAAATAGAAGGACTAGGCTTTAAATAAGAATAAAATATATGGATCCTCCGGATGTAGGGGAGGACTCACCAATCAGTTGAAAAAGTGAACAGATCTTCAACAGTGTACTTCTTGATGATCTCTAGAACCTGCCATTGTATCATGAAATGATGTAGGTCCAAATGGATATCAGTACATAAAATGAACGAGTATGTAATATAGCAGTATGAAACATTCATCAATGTAGAATCAATCAACTCAGAGATCTCAAATCGAGAAGGTGAACAACTCAATCAAGTTGTCCTAAGTCTAAATAAGAAAACGATTTCGACAGAGATTATCATATATAATAAAATCTAATCTAATCTAATCCAATCCAATCATACCAGAGTACTATCAAGACCTATGTAGGATTTTATCTTATCCAACAACCATCCCTTAAGAGACAGTAATAGTACAACAAGCCGACGTTGTTGCCACGTCCGTTTAATACCTTGACAGGATAAGAATGAATCAACCAATCATGGATCAAAAACCAATCGAGTCCTATCATGTCAGGATAATAAATTAGGAAACATTTAACTTAATGGTTCAATCATCTCCTACGTATGGCGACGTAGTTATTGGATACGAGTTATTACTTACTATTATCCGATACGGTGCTCAATACTCCTCTCAAGACTCAAAGATCATAAGACAATCAATCCAAATCAAAAAGTCTCAAATAGAATCTTATCAATTCATCAATTCTATCAAATCGACTCTTTCAACCAATCAATTTCCCAATCATTTATTTAGGAGAAGTTTAGGCAATTATTTAGGAAAACATTCAGTTGAGACCATTCACTTGGGTTCAATTATGAAAATATATAGGAGTATCAAGTTCATCAACACTATCATGATGCTCACATCTCAATCACAATCATGAATTCCCAAATTCAAGGCTCTAGATTCAATCCTTAAGCATATACATCCAATATCCATCAATATGCTATTAGGGTTTATGAAATACGTAGTTCAAATCATTTATTCAACAAACTAGTTCGTAGAAAAGTATCAATTTCTCAATAATCAGTAAAACATGTTAAATTTAAGAAAGAAATTCTCAGAAAACACAATCCTGGGGACTCAATCCATTCACAGTTAATCTGTCACAATCATGGGCATATGGAGGAACAAAGTCCATATTTTAGCTCAGGCTTACATACCTGGACTTGAAGAACAATCGAAGACCTCAGTTGAAGACCTTGAACCCTAGCCTCTTTTTCTTCTTCAATCCTTTCTCTCTAAAAAACTAAGTGTTAATAAGAGTATAGAGTATATGGTAAAAATAAGGGAATCAAAGTAGTACCAAAATGATGATATTTTGAATTTTAAAAAGGTGAGAAAAGACACAAATACCCTTTATAAAAATTGACTCTGGCCGTCTATGGGTCAGTTCTACGAGTTGTAAATTTCTTGATGAGTCATAGAAATGAATCTTCCTCTAGGTCATTGAAACTCTGAAAAAATGAGTCTCTGAATTTTCTCATTACTATGACTTGTAGACTCTTAGACAACTTGTTAACATCACTTGTTGAGATGACTTCCTTTTCTGAAATTTTGTAAAGTGTCAAGGGGTTTTATGAGTCATTTCTATGACTCGTAGAAACCCTACGAATCATAAGGTCAGTCGTAGGAATAGATCTCAAATTTCAAAAACATTAAGGGTTGGAGGGACCTACAAGTCATCTCTACGACTCGTAGAACTATCTACAAATCATAGATGGCCCTCGTGGTCCACTGGTCAGTCTATTTTATTAATTTCCCTCATGGTCTCGAGTTTAGTTTTAGGCTAGGATGACATGGGGTGATACAACAGCTCCTCCTTAGGATCATTTGTCCTCAAATGAAGACTAAGATAAGGGTTTACTAATGGCACGAATATACTCAAGAACTCAACAATCAAACATTCGAACAATCAACTACTCAGACTCAAGAATACTTATAAAATACTCAAAGTAGGGATGAACATTGACTCAAAAAATAGAGAAAGAAAAACTACCCTTAGTATCATCATTTAGAGGCATAAATAGATGTGGGTATCTAACTTTCATATCCTCTTCAGTTTCCTATGTAGCCTCTTCAACAAACTGATTTCTCCATAGAACTTTGATAGATGCTACTTCTTTGGTTCTCAACTTGCGAACCTGATGATCAAGAATATAAACTGGAATCTCTTCATAACTCAAGCTATCTTTCACCCTAATATTCTCAGTCAGGACAACAAGTGAAGGATCTCCCAAACACTTCTTAAGCATAGAGATGTGAAATACGAAATGAATAGCTGTTAATTCTGGCAACTCTAATTCATAAGCCACATTACCAACCCTCTTCACAATATGATAAGGACCAATGTAGTAGGGACTAACCTTCCTTTTCTTTCCAAATCTCATTACACCTTTCATAGGTGAGGCTTTCATGTATACCCAATCATGTACTTCAAACTCCAAATCTCTCCTCCTAACATCAATGAAAGATTTCAAGTGACTCTGAGCAGTTCTCAACCTCTCTTGGATAATCTTCACTTTTTCCATAGCTTGATGAACCAAGTCTGGTCCAATCAATTCATCTTCACCCACTTCAAACCATCCAATTGGTGATCTACATCTCTTCCCATATAGAGCTTCTTAGGAAGTCATTTGAATGCTTGAATAGAAGTTATTATTCTATGCAAACTCAATAAGAGGTAAATGATCATACCAATTACCTTTGAAGTCGATGACATAGGCTCTCAACATATCCTCCAAATTCTATATCGTATGCTCTGCTTGGTCGTCCGTCTGTCATGATAAACCTATTATGAAGTCCATGTTGATCATCTCTCACTTCCATTCTATAATTTCTATATTCTGAGCCACTCCACAAGGCCTTTGATGCTCAACCTTAACTTGTTAGCAGTTCCAGCACTTGGACACAAACTCTGTTATATTCCCCTTCATTCTACTCCACCAATATACTTCTCTCAAGTCATGGTACATATTTGTAGAACCTGGATAGAAGGAGTACTTAGAGTTATGGGCCTCTTCCATGATCCTCTCTCGAATACCATCAATGCCCGGAACACACATTCTTCCTTGATACCTCAACACTCTATCTCCCTTTTTGGCAAAAGCCATTACCTTCTACTTGTGAACATCATCTTTCAGTTTGAGGAGAATGGGATCTTGATCTTTGTTTTCTTTCACCTCTACCACTAGAGATGATTCAACCCGATTCTGAATAATAGTACCACCCTCATTCGAGTCAATAAGTTAAACTCCCAAACGTGCAAGTCTATGAACCTTCTTGGCTAACTCTTTCTTCCCCTCTTCCACATGAATAGTACTCCCTATAGATAACCTGCTAAGAGCATTAGCATTAACATTAGCTTTACCTAGATGGTAGAGAATACTCATATCATAGTCCTTGAGCAGCTCAAGCCATCTTCTTTTTCTCAAGTTGAGCTTTTTTTGGGTAAAAACATATTGTAGGCTCTTGTGATCTGTGAACACATCATCATGCATGCCATAAAGATAATGACGCCATATCTTGAGAGCAAACACAACGGCTGCCAACTCAAGGTCGTGAATTGGGTAGTTCCTCTCATGAATATTGAGTTGTCTAGAAGCATATGCAATAACCTTACCCTTCTACATCAATACACATCCTAATCCATCTCTAGACACATCACAATAAATAACAAAACCATCACTTTCCGCGGGTAAGGTTAGCACTGAAGCAGTAGTCAACCTCATTTTCATCTCTTGAAAACTATTCTCACAAGAATCTGACCATTGGAATTTAGCCTTCTTCTGAGTCATTTTAGTCGATGGAGAGGATATAGATGAAAATCCCTCAAAATATTTACGGTAGTAGCCAGCCAAATCCATAAAACTTTATATGTCAATCGGTGATGTGGGCCTTATCGAGTCGTTAACTGCTTCAATCTTTCGCGAAACAACTCATATACCCTCACCAGATACAACATGGCCTAGGAATGCCACAGAAGCAAGCCAAAATTCATACTTTGAAAACTTAGCATACAACTCCCTATCTTTGAAAGTCTGAAGAACAATTCAAAGATGATTAGCATGCTCCTCCTTACTCCTCAAATATATCAATATATCATCTATAATATAATCACAAACATGTCCAAATACTATTTGAATACTATGTTCATCAAGTCCTAAATGTTGTAGGAGCGTTGGTCAACCCAAAGGACATAACCAAAAACTCAAAGTGACCATACAGGGTCCGAAAGACGGACTTTGGGATTTCACATTCTATCATTTTTAACTGGTGGTAGCCTGATCTAAGGTTTATCTTTAAGAAGCAAGTGGCACCCTAAAGTTGGTCAAACAAATCATCTATCCGGGGAAAGGAATACTTGTTCTTTATGGTGACCTCATTCAGTTGACGATAGTCAATGTACATTCTCAATGACCCATCTTTCTTTCGCATGACTAGGATAGAAGTGCCCCAAGGTGAGATACTCGGCCTAATGAATACCTTATCTAGGAGATCTTTCAGTTGTTCTTTTAATTATTTTAACTCGGCAAGACTCATTCTATATGGTGGAATAGAAATAGGTTGTGTATTAGGAAATACATCAATTCCAAAGTCAATTTCCCTATCATAAGGGACTCTGGGCAGATCATCAGGAAAGACTTCGGGAAACTCATTAACAATCGGGAAAGACTCGAGGGATAGAGACTCCATACTATTACATTTCACTCGCACGATGTGATAAATACACCCTTTCGAGATCAATTTTTTGGCCATAAGGTAGGAGATAAATTTATCCTTAGGCACAACCAGACTACCCTTCCATTCTAAGATAGGATTAATCGAAAAATTGAACTAAACAATCCGAGTCCTACAATAAGTAGAGGCATAACAAGCATAAAACCAGTCCATGCCAAGAATCACATCAAAATCAACCATGTCCAACTCAACTAAGTCAGTCATGGTATCTTTGTGATAGATAGACACATTACAATCTCAATAGACCCTCTTAGCTAAGAGAGACTCATCAACAGGGACAGATACACTGAAAGGCACAAGAAGACAATTAGAAGTTCTAGCAAATCTATTAGACACATAAGGAGTACAAATGATAACGTGGCATCCAAAATCCATCAAAACATAACAATTAAGAGTAAAGACTCAAATTATACCTGTCACAATGTCTGGGTAGTTCTCCTGATCTTGTCAGCTACCCATGGAATATAGACGGTTTGAACCTCCACCCATACCTGAAGTGGTACCTCTCTAATTACCTCTAGCTTGCGGTGCCTTGGTAGAAGATTGGGCTCTATTACGCTATGTCGGATACTCTTTCTGAAAATGGTCCATTTGTCCATATTTGTAACACCCATTACTTCCCTCTCTGTACTCTCCTAGTTGGATCTTACCACACTTGCTACAAGGTGTCTTTCCTTTTGAACCTTGAGCTACACTAGCTCAGGATTGAGAACCCTTGGCTCTAGAATTCTGGTGATACTATACCTATTGAGTATACCTATTATGTGGTGTAGGTTTACTTGCCACTAATAGAGCATAGTTGGAATACCTCTTATGAAAGAAGGATTTGTTTCCCTTACTCTACCACTGCTTATTCTCATGCCCAGCTGATTTTGCCTACTTGCTCAAATGCTCTTCCTTGTCTTTCCTTTTATCTTCATCTGCTAAGCATACACCATCAACCTAGAAATATCCATGTCAGAAATCAGCAATGATACTTTACACTCCTTTTTCACATGTCTTCCCAATTCAAAGACAAATATCCTCATCTTAGACCATATATTCTGGATCATCTCCAGATCATATCTAGACAGCTAGAAAAACTTAAGGATATACTCCTTCACCATCAGTACATCTTGCTTTAGATTTATGAACCCTTCTGCCTTTACTTCCCTCACCAGTGATCAAGGAATGCTCCATCAAACCCGTCCCAAATAACAGGCTCTACATCCTCACCTCTACCTTCCTTCTACTGGTTATTCCATATGTTTGCCACATCTTTGAGCTGATAAAAAACCAACTCACCCCCTCAACTTCAGGAGCATGCATTTCCTTAAGTATATTCTATATCTCATCAATAAAATATTAGGGGTCATCATTATCCTTAGGACCCATGAAAGATGGTGGGTTTATCCTGAAGAAGTCTCAGATCCTCGCCGAAGCTGATAGCTTTTGGGAGCTATAGCTGGGAGCCAGTGAACTCTGCCTACCTTTTTGGGCAGCTACCAATTAAGTGAGCAAAGCAATCGCTCCTTTAAAATCGACCACTAAACTCGGTGTAGGCTGAGTAATAGGCTCTTGGGGTGCCTTAGTAGACCTTGTAGGTCGGCCCCTAGTTCTCATTCCTGATAGTGGGGGCATCTCAATTTGTAGAACCCAGTGCTGGAAGTGTTCCTTTGGCTAATGATACATTTAGGAGGCATTATCTATAAACATGTAATGCACGAATTAGGAAGGAACTTTTAGAGTTAAACTCTTTAGCACGAACTTAGCCTCGGGAGGGTACCCTAGGTATGGCCGGCACTCAAAGACTATTGCTAGTCCATAAGCAAACCATTTTTCCCATTCACACACTCATTCAACAAATATTCTATTAGTGGAAAACTTAATTCATTAAGAAAACAACTCCAGATAAGGTCAACGGCCAACAATCTAGCTAAATCAATTCAATAAGACTAGCCTAAATAAAACTAGTCAAAAGACAATACCAATCAACAACATCAACAACCTAGTCTATAAAGCCTTTATCACTGTCTAAGCGGTGCCTATGACAAGTTCATAGCTACCTCAAATCAAAATAGAAGGACTAGTCTTTAAATTAGAATGAACAGATCTTCAATGGTGTGCTTGTTGATGATCTCTAGAACCTATCTCCGCATCATGAAATAATGCAGTTCCAAGTGAACGTCAGTACATGGAATATACGAGTATGTAATATAGCAGAATGAAACATACATCAAGGTAGAATTAAATCAACTCAAAGATTTCAAATTGGGAAGGTGTACAACTAAATCAAGATTTCCTAAGACTAAATAAGAATAAGATTTAGACAGGGACTAATCATATACAATAAAATCAAATCTAATCCAATCTAATCAGATCAGAGTACTCTCATCACCTATATGGAAATTTCTCTTATCCAACAACCATCACTTAAGAGCCAGTGATAGTACAACAAGCCGACGTTGTTGCCACATCTGTTCAATACCTTGCCAAGATAAGAATGAATCAACCAATCATGGATCAAAAACCAATCGAGTCCTATCATTTCAGTATAATAAATTAAGAAACATTTGACTTAACGGTTCAATCCTCTCCTATGCTTGGTGATATAGTTATTAGATTCGAGTTATTACTTACTCTTACTCAATTCAGTACTTGATACTCCTCCCAAGACTCATACCTCATAAGATAATCAATTCAAATAAAACTAAATCAATAAGACTCAAATAGACTCTTATTAGTTCATCAATTCTATCAAATCGATCCTTTCAACCAATCAACTTCCCAATCATTCCCAATAATTTATTTAGAAGAAATTTAAACAATCCTTTATGACAAGATTCAGTTGAGACCATTCACTTAGGTTCAATTATGAAAATATACAGGACTATCAAGTTCATCAATAATATCATCATATGCTCATATCCCAATCATAATCATGCATTTACAAATTCAAGGCTCTAGACTCAATCCTTAAGCATATACATCCAATATCCATCAGTATGCTATTAGGATTTATGAAACACGTAGTTCAAATCATTTGTTTAGGAAACTAGTTTGTAAAAAAGTATTGATTTCTTAATAAGCAATAAAACATGTTAAATTTTAAAAAAAATCTCAAGAAACACAATCATGGGGACTCAATCCATTCGTAGTCGACCTATCACAATCATGGGCACAGGGTGGAACAAATTCCATGTTTTAGCTCAGTGTTACATACTTGGAATTGAAGAACAATTGAATATAGAAGACGTCACTTGAAGACCTTAAACCCTAGTGTTAATGAGATTATATGCGTATAGGATACTGATAAGGGACTTGAAATAGTTCACAAATTATCAGGTTTAAACTTGAAAAGGGTGGAAAATGACACAAATACCCTTCATAAAAATTGACTTTGGCTATCTACGAGTCAGCTCTACGAGTCATAAATTTCTTGAAGATTCGTAGAAATGACTCTTTCTAAAGGTCATTAAAACTCTGAGAAAATTGAGCCTCTAAAGTTTCTCTACAGGTCATTGCTATGACTCGTAGACTCTTCGACGACTCATCAACATCACTCGTTGGGATGACTATTTTTTCTGAAATTTGGCTAAGTGCCAAGGGGTTTTACGAGTCATTTCTATAACTCGTGAAATCCCTCAGGAATCGTAATTTCAGTCATAGGAATGGATCTCAAATTTGAAAAATTCTACTAAGGGACGGAGGGACCTACGAGTCATCCCTACGACTTGTACAACTGTCTACAAATTATTGGTGGCACTCGTGTTCCACTGGCCAGTCTATTTCATCAATATACCTCATGGTCTCGAGTTTAGTTTTAGGCTAGCATAACACAGGGTGTTACAATCTAGTTAGAGGCCCAACACTGATCATTTGGATTATTATAATGAGTATCTGATTAGGGGTCCAGCCTCAGTTACTTGAGATTTTTGATCGGTTATAATGATAGCTCTTGTTAGCATCTGGTTAGAGCTCTGGCCACCGTCCATTCAGATTCTACTGGTTTAGTTTGAGGTTCTGGTTCTACATTCTTCAGTCTTAGGTTCCAATATTTAGTTCTTATAGTTATAGTTAATTAATGTACCAGTCAGGGTTATTGGGATTTGTTCAAATTTTTATTTAAACTTGTGCACGAGTGTACCTTCTAGGCTTGTGGGGTCCAATTAAGTATAGTTAGCTTGTAGATTACTTTAGTTAGGATATTTTCTACATTCACGTGCATTTCATTTCCTTACATTACTTTAGACTTCCACTCTTGACCTTGTTCGATCCTATTCCTCCTTTTCGTATTGCTTTTATATTTTAAGTTCATTCGATCTATGATACCTACTGGGTACTCATTATTTTGGTACTCATACTACACTCTACATTGTTTTTGTGATTCAGGCCTGAGCATGTGTGGACAACATTGATTTGAGCTTGCCGCAATTTGATTGAGAGAGAGAGGTGAACACTTAGCATTTTGTATTGATCCAGTCTCAATATATATATATATATATATTCTTTTTTTGAGACAACTCTTGTTTTCATGGTCCACTTTTGGGACATATACTTTTTTTGTTTAGTCAGCTCTGTACTTGTGACTTTCATGTTTTGGGAGGGACCTTTTGTATATATATTTTGTCTTGTTTCCGCTTATCTATTTCATTTATTTGTACATCTTAGAATGTCTTATTCTGTTTTAGTTTCTACCCTTAAATCCATTACGTGTTATTCTGGGTTACGGGTTGTCTTACATACTAGTGGGTCATAATAGGTGTCATTATGGTTGGATAAATTAGGTCGTGACATAGAGATCCTCAATAAGAACACGTTGAAGATCAGCTTTCCATCCAATTTTTGGTGAGACCTTCTTTCTAGCGGATGGATCTTTTCATTCTAGTTGATTTCCATTATTAGAGTAGTTTATTTGAGGTCGTCATAGGCCCGTCCCTGTACCTATTTAGACTCAGTTTAGAGGCTTCATAGACAATGACAGAGTAGAGTTGATGTTCCCTTTTTGAAACTTGTTTCGAAAAACCATTCTTATGATATTAAGTTGATTTGAACTGTTTATTTAACTTATTATTTTATTTAGATTTTGATTAGTTAGCACATTTGAGTGTCTTCTTGGATTTATCTATGTATTTCACTGAGTGATCAGACCAAGAGGTTCACTTGGGCCAACAATGGTCTCTTAGTGTCAGCCACGCCTAGGGTTCCTTCTCGAGCATGACTATTTAAACATTGCATGACCCTCTCGGTAATGCCATGTCATACTCTTGGATAATTTAATAGGTGCATGACACTCTTAGAAATATATTGTCATCTTGGTAATGCGACGTTATCCTCATAAATGATTTGAATAGTGCACAACCCCCTTGGCAATGTGGTATCATCCTCTTAGATGGTTTTAATGGTGCATAACCCCTCTGGCAATGTGGTATCATCTTCTTGGATAATTTGGATAATGCACAACCCTCTTAGCAATGCAGTAACATCCTCTGGGATGATTTGAATAGTGTACACACCTCTTGGCAAGTATCATCCCCTTGGGTGATTTGAATCTTTGCAATGCAATGTAATTTGAAGTTGGATTCAAACTTCTAATAGTACTTGATGGAGTTTTTAAGGTCTTCTTCAAAACTATTGTCCCAGATAGACAACTTGTCACAATCTCTAGCTATTGCTAAAATAATTTTGATATTCTTGTAAAATTTTTGAGATCTTCTCAAAAAAAAATCCCAATTGCATATACTGACATAATCTCCATTTTTTGACTTGCTGGAGATCGCATCTTTGTTGCAAAGTTTTGAGTTCTTCTAAAAAAAATCCCAGTTTCAACTATGAGGGAAAATAAAAATCTTACAGGGTACATGATGAGCTGTTATGGCACCTTCATATCTTGTTGGGCTAGGAACTAGGTCAAATGTGGATTTAATTCAATGGATGGGGAATACTGCAAATTTCAATATAAGATCATCAGTAGACATATATGTAATATAATCATAATGAAATAAATAATAATATTCCTTGTAATATTTAAGGCTTAAAAACATAAATATATGACACATTTTTGGGACAGACTGTAACGACCCTCGGATCAATTTCCCTTAATGTTGCCTTGTCATCATTTAGAGTAATCATGTAGTGATCTAAAAACATTTATGACTTGTTGTCACTGACCATTTAGTTGTCTGGTTGTTCATTTGGGTGTTAGGCCTGTTTCCCAATTTTGGAGTTTTTATAACTTGAATAGTTGATTTCAGTTATTACTTTAGTTAAAAAACCTCAGAATAGAATTCTAACAATCTCATCAACTCCATAATGGCTAAATTAGGCTAGTAGCATAGTTTGTATGAGTATCGAGAAAATTAGTGCTAATCTAAGGCTATTTGGCGTTTTAGCCTTTGAAATTTTGCCTAATATTGACTTTGGATAAAATGCTTAGAAAACATGCTCAGATGAAAATTCAGTCAGCATGGTTAGTTCTAAAATGTCAAGTTTGGCCTAGAATGACCATTCATTTGGTTCTCGAGGCTTCCATTCTAATCTCGAATCCCGTTGTGGAACTTGGCTAAAAATGGCACTTGGGTGTGGGACCATTTTTTATTAAAATGACCTCGTATAGGAATTTTGAATGAGCTATTAAGTCCAAATCATCAAATTTGGTAGGGTAGCATAGTTAGTTGGCACGCATGGGATTCTAAATGGATTATAAGAACCCAATCGGAGATTTGGCTTGGCCAAAGTGTGTTGTTGTAGCACTTGTTGGAGCTGGCTACCCTGACCTTCGCTTTCATGAAGACCTGGGTCGCACTTGCAAGGGCCCAATCCCTTGTGTTTTGCAATCGCGAGGACCCTTAAACGATCGCGATGGGTAGTTTTTCGGTGTTTCGCAATCGCGATAAGAAAATTTTTCTAGTTTTTTATTTTAAAGACAGACGTGAACCAGCCTTCTTTGAATATTTCATAGCCTCATATCTCTCTCATTTTTGGCCAAAAATTAGTGATTCAAAGCCTAGATTGTGGGTAATTGATTGGAGAACGTTATCACACCTAGGGCCTAGATATGATATGGCAAATGAAGCACCCGGAGGTACCGCACCTAAGCCTCTTAGCATTCATTAAGCATTTCATCATTAATAATAATCAAAACAAGAGAAAATAAAAGAGATAACGGTGCTAAGGGACTTCTCATACAAATAGAGTCAAATTCAACTTAACATCATATATTTGTCCAACCATACCTTCTACTTTAAGATTTGGCGGCTGCTAAGACAAGTCCCTAGCTCACCCCAAGATTTTAGTCAAATGCCAAAATGTAACTCAATAATCTATACATAACTTGAGCTAGAAATATAGGACTATTGTTCCTGGGTCATGGGAACTCACCAATAATGTAGCCTTCAACGATCAAACTTAGCCATGGGGAGGAGAGTATGGAGCGACGCTGGTTCTTACATGGTGATATCATGTAGGCAAGAATATGCATTATTACTTTGAATGTACTAAGTATGTGAGAATGCTATACAATGAAGGACATAAGAGACATTTATATATAATATGCATAGGTGAATGCATTCATGAGAAATCACTATATGAAACCTCAAAACATTCATTTTGTGGGAAGATGACCATAACCGAATTTAAGACCATGCGACCTGTTACATGGTATCCAACATAACCCCCTACGTTGGCATGGAAAGACTACTTACTAGATAGAACTCCATCAACTTTAATCATTTCTTTAACTTTAACTTTCATAGATAATTGTGGATCCACTAGCCTAACTAGCCGACAAAGGCCCTTATGTTGGCGCGTAGTTAATGCAATATGAGACCTTACTTAAGGACCCCTTAGGTCTAGTCCCTATCTACAATCTACATTCGGTGCTAGGTAAATCCCACAAAATACATTTAGATATCATAATAACATAAGCATTGCATGAATTAATCATCAAATCATCATTCAGTGGAATAGCTCATTAAAATATTTCATTTGATTCAACACGAGAATTGTCCTTTCACATCGAAACCTTGCTTTGGCTAAGAAGCCCTTTCATCATTCAATCATTTCATCATAAAACTCCCTTATCATAAACATTTGCTTCATAAACTTTTATTTGGATTCAAACTTTCATTTCAACTTTACTTTAACATAAGTAAAACTAGGTGGGTTCATTTCATAAAAACCTTCAAAAAAGCATTTAAAGAATTCTTACATGCACGAGAGTGAGGGAAATACACAAAATTACACTTCTTAAAGCAACCCACCATATACACTTCAAAACCACTTTCAAGCATTCATATAGGCACTTGAGAAAATCATTCATTTCATGAAATTGAGAGTCAATATACATCAATATAGGTAAATAAACTTAAAATATATCATAATCTATGAATTTTGAGTCATTATGTAAAAGCCCATGAGAATTCATCATTTAAAAATTGAAATATCAAGTAGGAAATCATTTGGGCTCCATAGGTGGAAGAACCAATGGATGAAACCCACATACCTTGAGGGAAACAAATCCCAAATGAAAACTTGGAAATAAATGGAGACTTGGAGAGGCCTTGAGATGAAACCCTAATCTTGCCTTGGAATTCTTGACAGAGCTTGAGAAGAGAGAATTTGTAAATCTTGAGCCTAAGTGTGAAGAATGAGGTCTTGGAAGAGTTTAGGGCTTTATATGGGTAAATTCTACCCTCAAAATGACACCACTTTGAATTAAAATATAGGAAAAGACCAAACTATCCCATTTAAAATTTGACCAGAACTGGCTTCGCGGGGTCCCTTCACGGTCTATGGTAAGGGCCTTGGAAAATATTTTAGAAAGGGCCTACAGGGTGGTCTCTGAAGTTTCATCACGGAACACCTTCACAGTCCGTAGAGGTCACGATGAGCCGTGAAAGGTAGTTGTGTTGCAGGTCCACCATAGGGACGCACTACGGTCCGTGGAGGTCATCCGTGGACCTTTCCTTGGGAAATTTCCTAAGGGTTTTATAGAGGGGTCACCACGGAGGGCTTCATGGTTCGTGATTCTCACCACAGTCTGTGGTCATCATCATGGTCCCTTCCTTGCAAGTTTGAGTCTCTGAATCTCTTCTACGGTTGCTCACCATGGTTCGTGATGCTTACCACGGCCCCTGATGGCTTCCGTGGTCAGCTTCTGGTGCTAATTTTCTGCACTCCTGAGAATTCATTCTTTGATCCTTGGGTTAGGACGTTCCATATTTTCCGAGGTCTTACACTATCTCCCCTTTAGGAACATTCATCCTCGAATGAGAATTATTAGCATAGAAGAGGATACGGAACGAGGACTAGCAACACAACTTGAACACAATGACACTTGAAATGCATCAAACATAGGATATTTAAACTTTAGAATAAAACATAACTTTAAAATTCAACTTCATGAATATGCATGTATATAAAAACTTGGAAAACTGAAACATAAGAGGCTTAAGTACCTGAGCATAAATGACTTAGTACCTTAGGATTGAGTAGAATGAAAGAGATGAGGGTAACGTTTCATCATATCCGCTTCTGCTTCCCATGTAGCACTTTCAACTTGTTGATTCCTCTAAAGGACTTTAACGGATACAACTTCTTTGTTCCTTAATCTTTTGACTTGTCGGTCCAAGATTTCGATCGAAACCTCTTCATAGGTCAAATTCTCTTCAACATTCCCTATATCCAAAGGCACAATGAAAGTAGGATCCCCCACATATTTTCTCAACATAGACACATAGAATACCGGATACACCATGGCCATTTCCAAAGGCAATTCCAACTCATAAGCAACTTTGCCAACTCATCCAAAGATTCTATAAGGCCCTACATACCTAGGGCTCAATTTTCCTTTCTTATTAAATTGAACTATACCCTTCATGGGTGACACCTTCAAATACATTCAATCATCCACATTAAACTCATGGGTCCCTTCTCCTAGTATCAGAATAGGACTTTTGATGACTTTAAGCCATCTTCAACCTTTCTCTAAAGCATCAGGTACCAAATTGGGGCCTAACAAGGTCATCTCACCTACTTCAAACCAACCAACTAGAGATCTACATCGTCTCCTATACAAAGCCTCAAATAACACCATCTCAATACTTGAGTGGAAACTATTATTATAGGCAAACTCGATGAGCGGTAGATGATCATTTCAACTCCCTTTAAACTCCAACACACAAGCCCTTAACATATCTTCTAGTGTTTGAATTGTTCTTTCGGCTAGCCCAATGGCTTGAGGGTGGAATGCGGTGCTTAAATTTACCTTAGTACCAAGGCCCCTTTGAAACGACCTCCAAAAGTGAGAAGTGAATTAGGTACCACAATCTGAAATAATGGTCAACAACATACCATGCAACCTCACCAACTCCCAAATTTATAACTTAGTATAGTCTTCGGCACTATAAGAGGTCTTGATCGGTAAGAAGTGACCCGACTTAGTCATTCTATCAATAATTACCCAAATTGAGTAATGACGCTTCCGGGTATGAGGCAAACCCCTTACAAAATCCATATTCACATCTTTCTAATTCCAAGTAGGGATTTCAATATCTTGGGCTAGGCCACCCGGCGTTTGATGTTTGTCCTTCACTTGTTGGCAATTTGGATATTTGGACACAAACTTTGCAATGTTCCTTTTCATGTTGCCACACAAATAGAATTCTTTTAAGTCTCGGTGCATTTACATTAAACCAAGATGAAGAGAGTATGTAGAATTATGAGCCTTCATCAAGATTAAACTCCTTAGGTCATCCACATTCGGAACACTTAACCGACCTTGGTAGTATAGAACCCCATATCCCCCTTGTGAAAAGACCTCTACCTTCTTTTCCTTCACCAACCTCTTTAATTCAACAATTGTTGGGCCAAGGTCTTGTTTTGATTTGATATTCGCCACCAAAGAGGATTCGGACCCATTATGAACAACCATACCACCACTATCG
Source organism: Solanum dulcamara (assembly GCF_947179165.1). Classification (NCBI taxonomy): domain Eukaryota; kingdom Viridiplantae; phylum Streptophyta; class Magnoliopsida; order Solanales; family Solanaceae; genus Solanum; species Solanum dulcamara. The sequence continues at coordinate 69,783,894 of NC_077237.1, forward strand.
ATGCCACTCAACTTTACCCCTAATCTAGCCAACCGGTGAACATCATTCCCCAATTCCCTCTTGCCTTTATCAACATGTGCAACACTCCCCATAGACTCTTTACTAAGTGCATCGTCAACCATATTAGCTTTACCCGAATGATAATGCAGTCCTTGAGGAGTTCTAGCCACCTTCTTAGCCTTAAATTGAGGTTCTTTTGGGTGAATAGATATTGGAGACTTTTATTATCGGTATACACATCCACATTCACCCCATATAGGTAATGCTGCCAAATCATTAAAGAAAAAATGATGGCCGCCAATTCAAGATCTTAGGTAGGGTAGTTACCCTCATGCATCTTCAATTGTCTAGAAGCATAGGCTATAACTTTATCGTTTTGCATCAAGACACACCTCAAACCAATCATTAAAAAATCGAAATAAACCACAAACCCTTCTAACCCTTCCGGTAGAGTCAAAATAAGAGCGGAGGTAAGTTGATTTTTCAAAGTTTAGAAACTCTTGTCACACGTCCGTCCATATGAAATTTGTCTTCTTTTGGGTTAATATTTTCATAGGAGATGAAATTGAAGAGAAACCTTCAACGAACCTTCTATACTGACCAGATAGACCCAAGAAACTCCTAATGTCTGAAGTAGACAATGGTCTAGGTCAATGTAACATCCCCTAAAAACGTTGTATATGATATTTCAATTCTCGCCTAAACATGATACAGCCTCTGTCTTTTAGGCATAACTTTTCCTAGGAATATCCAAATAGGGTAATTCAAATTTCTAAGTAACCACAAGATCATTACCTACAACTTGTGTGAATACCATATTTTAAGTTTTGGATGTTAAGTAGGTCAACTAAATTAATTTTTGTAAGGTAGGATGTTGTAACGGAAAGGAGTAATTATAGAAGAAAAATCATATCTCACTGTTGGTTTTTCCAAATTGGTTGATTCTTAAACGATATGAAACTAAACGTCCATATCTACAATTCTTATTAAGACACCAAATCCTAATAAGAAATTTATCTTATTCAAACGCATCTCCAAAAAAGAGTATTCTGTTAAAAAGAACTCATCTCACCTACAATGGAAAGATCTAGTAACATTTGACATCACTCATGACATAAATTGTCCTCCATTTAACATCATCCATGACATCAATATATTCCATTAAATTTTTAGATTTTTCTTAATAATTATTTTATTTATTGTTAGGTCCCTCTTTCCCACCTATAAATACCCACCTTATTTCCTCATTTTATTCATCAATCTTTCTCAAGCAAATCTTCTCTCTATACACTTCTTTACACATTCTCAAATATAGTTTTAGTTCTTAGTAGTGAAGAAATACTATTCCGGTGATTCATATACTCCGGGTAGTACACAAAACATTCCAGCGAGGAGAGAAGCTAGGACTCAAGAGTATTCATTAAGTCTTTCGGTACCGACTAAAGCTTCGGATTCCAGGTATGTAAGGCTTCAATGAGAGTATTCCTTCCACTCTCATGTCTAAATTATTTTGATTATATGATAAATTATATTTATTTTCTTTAAGTTTTACTCTAAGTTATGTGGGTGTTTATCCATGGGTTCTTCCACCCATGTAGTCCAAAAACTCTTTCAATTAAGTCTCTTAATTTCAAGTAATGTTTTCTTATGGTAATTCTTATTTTTACTTAATAGTATGAATAATGGTTAAACTAATAATTATTGGTCTATTTTGATGCGACATAATTTCATATATATGAATTGATGGTTTGCAAGTAATTCCTTTATTTATCTATTTAAAGGTTCTTGAAATTCATGGTGGATTATTTAAAGCATAATTTTTAATTAATGAATTTCAAAGTATTTATGTATATTTATTTACATACATATTTGCACGTTGAAGTGATTTGAACCCACCTAGTTTTACTATGTTTTTAATAAAGTTTGACTTGAAAGCTTTGACTCAAAATAAATATTTATGAAAGCAATATATATGATCAAAAAGGAGTCTTATGAAACGAAAGAATGATGAAATAATATGAATGATGGATTCTTTATGCAATAAGGACAATTCTTGCATATTTGAATTTTTAAATGTTTTAATGAGATATTCTACCGAATATGATGTTTGAATTCTCAAGTTATATGCTATGAATATTTTGAAGTATTAAACTATTCCATGGGATTGACTTAGCACCGAATGGGGCATTGAGGTGGGATTCGGTAAGGGAATCCTAGTAGCAACCCCTTGTCTCATTAACTATGTGCCAATATAGGAGCCCTTGTAGGCTTAGGCTAATGGATCCATAAATAGCTCTTAAAGTTAAAGTTAAAGAAATGAATGAAGTTGACGGAGTTCTACCTGGCAAGTAGTCTCCCTGGCCAACGTAGGGGGTTATGTTGGATTCCATGTAATAGCTCGCATGGTCTTAAATGTCGGTTATAGTTAATTTCCCACAAAATAAATGTTTTAAAGGATATATATGTGATTTATTATGCATACATTAAATTATGTTCCATACTACATAAATGTTTTAATGTTTTCTCAATGTTCATGCATCCTTACATACTTAGTACATTCAAAGTACTAACGCATACTCTTTTGCCTACATGATATCACCATGTAGGGATCAGTTCTCCTCCTCGTTCTCCTCCACGTGGCTAGTTGAGACTTCATTTGAAGACTACTTTTGGTGAGTTCCCATGTTTCGGGAATAATACTCCTTTATATTTCTAGCTTATGATATGTTGAGATATTTTACTATGATATTTCTTCTATTATTATTAAGGGTGAGGTAGGGACTTGTCTTAGCCCTGCTAAATCTAATAGTTAGAGGTATTGTTGGACATATGTAAGTTGAATATTTACTATTATGATTTCCGCTTATTTATTTATCATCATTACCTATGAAAGGCTAAAAGAATGCTAAGAGACTTGATTGAGGTACTTTCCGGTTCCTCATTCGCCATGTCACGTCTAGGACCTAGGCTTGGGTTGTGACAGTTAATTCTTGACCACCTCTATTTTCTTAGGATCAACCTTGATCCCATCACCGGACACACTATGACCAAACAATGCCACCTCTTTCAATCAAAATTCATACTTGCTAAATTTTGTGAATAATTGTCTATCCCTCAACGTTTGGAGCATAATCCTCAAATGATTCTTATGTTCTTCCTCACTCCGAGAGTAAATTAAAACATCGTTAATGAAGACCATGACAAAAATATCAAGGTGAGGTTTGAACAACCTATTCATTAGGTCCATAAACACTGTCAGTGCATTCGCCAACCCAAAACTCATCACTATAAACTCGAAGTGGTTATACCTTATCCGAAAAGCAGTCTTAGGGATGTCACACTCCCTCACCCTTAGTTAGTGATAGCCGTACCGAAGATCGATCTGGAAGAAGTGACTTTGCCCTTGCAATTGATCAAACAAGTCATCTATTCTACGGATTGAGTACTTGTTCTTAATGGTCACTTTGTTCAATTGACAGTAGTCATGCACATTTTAAGTGACCTATCCTTCTTCCTTACAAACAACACGGGAGCACCCTATGGTGAAATACTTGGCCCTACGAACCCCTTTTCTAACAAGTCTTTTAGTTGTTCCTTCAACTCCTTTAATTCCATCGGGGCCATTCGAAAAGAAGGAATAGAGATAAGTTGGGTATCGAAAAAGATATCGATATCGAAATTGACTTCCTTTTCAGAAGGGATACCGGGAAGGTCATCGAAAAAGACATTGGGGAACTCATTGACTATGAAGACTGACTCAAGAGGAGGACTTTCGGAGTAAACACCCCTAACCCTCATAATATGATAGATGCAACCCTTAGCAATCAACTTTCAGCCTTAAGACAAGAAATGAACTTATCTTTTACTACCGAATCATGACCCTCTCATTCGAAAATGGACTTATTTGGAAATTGAAACTTGACTCGACGAGTCCTACAATCTATGAAAGTATAAGATGCATGTAACAAATCCATCCTTATTATAACATCGAAATCTACCATGTCAAGCTCTATGGGATCACAAGGGACAACTTTATGTAAGATGGATACGGGAATACCCTTATAAACCTTTCTACAACAAATAAGGATCTACTAACATTTTGGGAAATATATCAAACCTATTAGCTAATAATGGAGTGACAAATGACAATTTTGTACCCGGATCTAACAATACATACACATTAAAAGTCTTGCCTAACATACTGGTAACAACATTCAGTGTTTTCTCAACTTCTTACCTCCCATACAAGGCATAGAAGTGGTTGGTGCATTGACAACCTAATTGAGCTTGTTGGCCATGAGCAACTTGGCCTTGAGGCCTACCACCACCACCACATCTATAATCCCGAGAATGATGACCCAGTTTGCTACATTTGAAGCATGTATTGAAACCTGTCAAGCACTCCCCTTTGTAGGTGCTCCCACACTTTTTGCAAGCGGGGAAATCTTGGTCATCAATATTTTCTGTTAGGAGCATCGGATTAGTACTTTTTTCCTTTTTGAACTTGGAAGGAGGAGTATTGGTAAAACCTTGTCCCACAAACTGTTGTCCACCTTGGTCCTTGCCATTGTTACCATAATTGGACCTTTGAGGGTTGAACTCTCTACTATACACTCTAGCCTTCTTGAACCTTTTTGATTTGTACCTCAACTTCTCTTCTTCAATTTTCTCCACGTAAGTTATTAACTGGGAGATGTCCATCTCCTTGACCAATATGGCCATCTTTCACTCCTTGGACACCAAGCTTAAGACACCAGAAATGAACTTGCTCATCCTTTCTCGGGGGTCGGAGACCATGAAGGGAGCATACTTTGACAAGTTAGTGAATTTGAGGAAATACTCTCTCACACTCATGCTCCCTTGGTGGAGGTTGATGAACTCTTGGATTTTGGCCTCCCTTAGCTCTAATGGAAAGAAGCGGTCCAGGAAGGTACCCTTGAACTCTTCCCATCTTATCGACCCCATTTCTTTATCCCTCTCAACAACCCATTATTCGTACCAAACTCGTGCCACACCTTTGAGTTAATAGGCCACCAACTCGACCTTTTTATATGGAGGCACACCTATGATAGACATAATCTGGTACACCTCATCAATGAACTCCAGAGGGTCTTCATTTATTTTAGAACCATCAAACTCGTACGGATTCATCCATTGGAAATCCCGAATCCTAGAAACCAAATTTTGCATTTGAAAAGGAGGAACACCTTGATTTTCTTAGTTGGCTTCGGCCTGAGCCAATAACATGATGATATTATGAAACTCCGCATGTGCTACCCCTTTCTCAGGATGTGGGACATCGGAAACTAGAGGAGTTTGGTCCTCATCATCAATCCTTACTCTTGGAGATGCTCTTCCTCGAGGCATTATCTAGAGAATATAAAATGGTTCTTTAGTTAGAGGAAAACTTAGGACACTCTAGGGCCCGACTTGAATTTGAAAGAAGTGAAAACTTTCCTAAATGTCCCATAGTCTCCTATTCATAGTTGTGGCGCGCTTTACAACCATGAATAAGACCCTATTTGACGCAGCATGTTGGACTCTGAGGATCATTTCTAAACCTCAAGCTCTGATTCTAAGTTTGTCATGATCAAAGTCTAAGGCCTGATGAGACACGATGAATAAAGCATTCAGAGGTACCTCACCCAAGCCTCTTAGAATTCATTGAGCATTTCATCTGTAATAATAATCAAAATAAGCAAAAATATAAGGAATAACAGGGCTAAGAGGCTTATCATACAAAGAGAGTCAAAGTCAACTTAACATCATATATTTATCCAACCATACCTTCTACTTTAAGACTTGGCGGGTGCTAAGACATGTCCGGAGCTCACCCTCAAGATTTTAGTCAAAATGCCAAAATATAACTAAAGAGTCTATACATAACATGAGATTGAAAGATAGGAGTATTGTTCTCGGATCATGGGAACTCACCAATAATAGTAGCCTTCAACGATCAAACTTAGCCACAGGGAGGATAGTATGGAGCGATGCCGATTCCTACATGGTGATATCATGTAGGCAAGAGTATGCATTAGTACTTTGAATATACTAAGTATATGAGAATGCTATACAATGAAGAACATAAGAGACATTTATAAGTAATATGCATAGGTGAATGCATGGATGTGAAATCATTATATGAAACCTTAAAATATTTATTTGGTGAAAAGATGACTGTAATCGACATTTAAGACCATACGAGCTATTACATGGTATTCAACTTAACCCTTTATATTGGCATGGGGAGACTACTTACCGGATAGAAATCCATCAACTTTAATCATTTTTTTAACTTTAACTTTAACTTTAATGGATAATCGTGGATCCTCTAACCTAACTAGCCGACAAGGGCCCCTATGTTTGCGCATAGTTAATGCAATATGAGACTTTACTTAAGAACCCCTTAGGTCGAGTATCCATCTACATGCTACATTCAGTGTTAGGTCAATCCCACGGAATATATTTAGATATCATAATAAAATAAGCTTGTATGACTTAATCACCAAATCATCATTCATTGGAATATCTCATTAAAACATTTTATTTGATTCAACGCGAGAATTGTCCTTTCACATTGAAACCTTGCTTTGGCTAAGAAGTCCTTTCATCATTCAATCACTTCATCATAAAAGACCCTTATCATAAACATTTGCTTCATAAACTTTCATTTGGATTCAAGCTTTCATTTCAACGTTACTTTAACATAAGGAAAACTAGGTGGGTTCATTTCATAAAAACCTTTAAAAGCATTTAAAGAATTCTTACAAGCATGAGAGTGAGGTATATACACCAAATTACACTTCTTAAAGCAACCCACCATATACACTTCAAAACCACTTTCAAGCATTTATATAGGCACTTGAGAAAATCATTCATTTTATGAAATTGAGAGTCAATATACATCAAAATAGATAAATAAACTTAAAATATATTATAATCTATGCATTTTGAGTCATTATGTAAAAGCCCATGAGAATTCCTCATTTGAAAATTGAACTATCAAGTAGGAAATCATTTGGGCTCCATGGGTGGAATAACACATGAATGAAACCCACATACCTTGGGAGAAACAAATCCCTAATGATAACTTGAGAAGGAATGGAGACTTGGAGAGGCCTTGAGATAAAACCCTAATCTTTCCTGGAATTCATGAGAGAGCTTGAGAAAAGAGGATTTGTAATTCGTGAGCCTAAGTGTGAAGAATGAGGTATTAGAAAGGTTTAGGGTCTTTAAATGGGTGAATTTTATCCTCAAAATAATACCACTTTGAATTAAAATGCAGTAAATGACCAAACTGTCCCTTTTAAAATCTGACCGGAACTGGCTTCATGAGGACCCTTCATGATTAGTGGTGCTCATCACGACCTGTGGTAAGAACTTGGAAAATATTTTGGAGAGGGCCTGCAGGGTAGTCTTTAAAAGTTTCATCACAGAACACATTCATGGTCTGTGAAGGTCATGGCGGGGCGTGAAAGGTGGTTGTGGTGCAGGTCCTGTAGGAGGCCTGCAGAGTGACCACCTTAGGGATGCACCATGGTTTGTGAAGGGTTCTATGATCCATGAAGGTCATCCGTCGACCTTGCCTTGGGAAATTTCCTGAGGGTCTTAGGGAGGGGTCACCACGGAGGGCTTCACGATCCATGATTCTCACCATGATCTGTGGTCCTCATCGTGGTCTCTTACCTGTAGGTTTGAGTCTCTAAATATCTACCACAATTTCTCACTGCGATCTGTGATGCTTACCACGGCCCGTTATGGCTTCCATGGTCAGCACCTAGTGCCAATTTTCTGCACTCCTGAGAATTCATTCTCTGATCCTTGGTTTAAGACCTTCCATATTTTTTGGGGTCTTACAAATGTGTGGGTAACTTTAGAAAGTGTCAGAGAGGCATTATCGGTGGTAAAATTTGTGAAATAGTTGCTACCATTATTGTATCTTTTAGCTTAAATAGTGAATTTTATGCATGTTTTGTTTTCCACTGATTCGAGCCCCCAAGTGTGTTCCATTTTGGAATATAGGTTTAGGGTAGTGTTTAGGACCCTTTTACAAAAGTTCATTTTAAAATTTCCAAAGTGGGTTCCACATTCCCGTATTTGACTCCAAAATTGATCTGTCTTCGAATTTAGTAAGTTTAATGTCAAAACGAGCGTATTAATATTGTGTACTTATTTTTGATAGCATGACAGTGTTCAGAGGTCGTTAGAAAAGGGAAATCTCCAATTTCATGATTTTAGAGCACGCCTGATCAGTCTACTGGTAGGCTATGATTTCCCCTTTTTTAGATTGAGCTTGAGAATGTAATTGCCTGTTGAATAGTTGAAATTTGGGATTGGGTAATATTAAATTATTCTTAGACATTTAGAGATTATGATGTGTCTAGATTTGGATTTGGTTGTGTGTTGATGCAGAAAGGAAATAGCTTATGCTTCTAGATAGCTTAAGATTCATGAGAGGAATTATCTGACTCATGATCTAGAGTTGGCAGCAATGGTGTTTGCTCTCAAGATTTTATGTCATTATCTCTAAAGCGTGCATGTAGATATGTTCACTGATCACAAGAGCCTTCAATGTGTATTTAGTCAAAAAAAAAGTTGAACCTGAGATAGAGGAGATGGCTTGAAGTGCTCAAGGACTATGACAAGAATATTCTATACTATTCATGTAAAGCTAACGTTGTTGCTGATAATCTTAGCAGGTTGTCCATGGAAAGTGTTACTCATGTTGAGGAATTATTAAAGAAGTGCATAAACTTGCATGTTTGGGAGTTTATCTTGTGGACTCTGAAAGGGAGGTATTATTGCACAGAATGGGGTTGAGTCTTCATTAGTTGTTAAGGTGAAGGAAAAGCAATACTAATACCTTATTCTACTTCAATTGATAGAAGATGACCATATGCCCATATTTCCAACAAGTCAAAGTTGAGCATCAAAGACCTTGTGGTGTAACTCAGAATATAGAATTGTCAGAGTGGAAGTGGGAGATCATTAATATGGACTTCATTACAGATTTACCACAGTCTCGCATACATCATGATTCGATTCAGGTGATTGTGGATAGGATGACCAAATCAACCCATTTCTTACCCATTAAGACTATAGATTCAACATAGATTATGCAAGGTTGTACATTAAAGAGATAGTCAGCTGGAGTTCCCTTGTCCATTATCTCAGACATAGGAAATTAATTCACTGAACTATTTTGGAAGTTGTTTCAGAAAGACTTGGGTTCCAAGGTGAATTTTAGTACCACTTTCCATCTTATGATAGATTATCAGGAAGAGGGCATAATTCAGACTCTTGAGGATATGTTGTGAGCGTGTGTCATTGACTTCAAAGATAATTCGGATGACTATTTGTCGCTTATTGATTTTCCTTACAATAATAACTTTTATTTGAGTATTCAAATGGCTTTGTATTAGGCTCTTCAAGGTAGAAGATGTAGATCACCAATTAGCTAGTTTGAAGTAGGTGAAGCTGAGTTGATAAGGCCAAACTTAGTTCATTAAGCTATGGAGAAATGAAGATCATTCAAAAAAGGTTAAAAATTGTGCAAAGTCGTCAAAAGTCATACACTGGTGTTAGGAGAAGAGGCTTGGAGTTCGAGGTAAATGATTGGGTGTATTTGAAAGTTTTGCCCATGAGGGAGTTATGAGATTTGAGAAGAAAGGGAAGTTAAGTCCCCGATATATTGGCCCATACTAGATTATCAGGAGAGTTGGCAATATCTCCTATGAGTTAGAGCTTCTATCAAAGTAAGATGGCATTCATCCAGTGTTCCATATCTCCATACTTAAGAAATATTTGGAAGATCCTTCACTCACTATTTCTACTGAAAATATTGGAGTGAAAGATAGCTTGTCCTATAAGAAGATTCCTATCCAAATCCTTGATCGTCGAGTTCATAAATTCAGGACCAAGGGGGTCACTTTAGTCAAAGTTTTATGAAGAAATTAGTTTGTTGAGAAGGCTACATGGAAAGCTGGGGAGGATATGAAAGACGAGGAGCCCCGCACCTATTCGTCCCTCCTAGTGACAATGTTGAAGGTAATACTCCTATTCCTATCTTTGAGTTATTACCTTCTTGAGTTTTAGAATTTGAGTAACTTATTCTTGACTTTGAATCTTTAAGTTCTTGCATTATATTCGTGCCTTGAGTAAATTCTAGCTTAATCATCATTGAGTACGAATGATCTCAAGGGGAAGATATTGTAATACCCCATACTATTTTAACTTCGATAAATTCTTAGAACCAAGAGACAACATGAGAAAAAATGAATGTTAGTAGTCTACGACAAACTCTATGGCTCATAGATTGTTCTATGAGTCATGGGAAGGATTCGTAGGATCCTTTGACACTTATCCAAATCTTCAGAGTTTAGATTAATTTCTACGAGTCCATTTATGACGCGTCAAGTCTTCTACGATCTGTCAAATCCATTATAGAATAGAGTGTCACATTCTAGTAGCTATTGAAATATGCACTATGACCTTAAGACTTGGTTGATAACCCATACAAAGTTTTACGTATCGTAGAACGGTCCATAGTTCCTAAGATCCAATTCACCAGTTGAGTTCTACGATGAGTTTCTATGAGTCGTCATAAGGTTTGTGACCTGTAAAGAGGGTCTGTAGACACAATGCACCTTGAACTAGTGAATCCCTTTTTTGGCACCAGAGTTCTACAACCAGTATTCTATGGTCCGTAGAAAGTTATATAGTCTGTAGAAGGACCCGTAGACGAATCCCAATCTATTTTAATGAGGGGTAGACTTCTCTTTTCCCCACTTTACCAAACTTAATCCAAGCCATTTTCGAACTAAAATTAGTCCATTATCAGTACCCAATAGGGTTTTACTCTTATTAACATTTAAAATCTTTAGAGAGCAAGAATTAGAGAGAAGGAGAAGAGCTAGGGTTCAAGCATTTCAAGCAATTCCTTCGAGTTTTGACTAGATAATCGTTGTTCCAAGTATGTAAGGCTATCCTAACATTGGACTAAGTTCGTCCTTGTGCCCTACATGTTCATATAGTCAAGTTGAGTTTTGAGTTTAAGTTTCAATTTTGATAAAGTGAATTCTTGAGTTATTATGTAAATTCTATTGAGTTCTTATGTATTTTTAAATATACATTGATAATTTTCATGAATTGAATTCTTGATATTATGACTTCATATTTTCATTCACATGAACCCTAGTTGAGATTTGTATTAAGTATTTTATGCATAGTTTTGAGTTAAAGAATGATTTGTTTCATCCTTTAAATGAGAAGGAAGTTTAAGCATAAGCTATCACTTGAATTGTAAAGTCTTTGTTTCACTGATTTTAAGCATGATTTTTATCAAGTCTAAATAAGTTAAAGTATTGAGCATAAATAGTATTTTGAGCATGAGATTGAGAAAGAAGTTTGATGAGTATGAGTTAAAGATATAAGAAAGCGAAAAGAAGTATTTTGAGTTTTACTCACAGTTTAGTAAGATCATTACATTTCATATTTTTGGGAGTAGTATTGAGCACCGAATTGGATGAGAGTCAAATAACTTTAGTTTCATATACTACGTAGCCAGTGTAGAATAGGATCGTATCGAAAGTCAGGCGATTCCTCATTGCCTCTGAGAAGGCTCATAAGATGGATCCATAAGTTAATTTTTTTTCCAATATCCCAGCAAGGTATAGGATGGCTCTGGCAATGTGACAAAATATTGTATCATCACGAAGCTCATAGGGGTGGTTGTCGGTAAGAAAAACTCTCCAAGAAAGTAAAGTATATTTTTTAATGTCTTTCTTTTATTGCATATTTTACATTGAGTAAGTTAAATTGATTGTTTACTACATAATCATAGTATTTTGCATATTAGCACTTCAGTTTTCAGTTCATCTTACTTGTTTCCTTTCTGCCATAATACATACTGTACATTCTATGTACTGGTGTCATTTGACACTACATCTTTTCATGATGTAGACACGGGTGATAAAGATCACCAATAGGCATACCGTTGAGGATCATTCTTCTTCAGCTATTGGTGAGACCTCTTTTCATTCAAAGGCGCTCTTGAGTCTTTATTTTCTGTCTTTACATTATTAATATTTGAGATAGTTGTGGGGATATCCTAATACCTATTGAAAGTCAGTATCTAGAGGCTTCATAGACTAGACAGACAGTATTTGAGTAATTCAGCTTTTTCATTTGAGTTCATGTTTTGAAAACTTTGAGTTATATTATATTGATACTTATAAATTTGAGAAGTTACATTCTTGTTCACACATATGCCCATCTGAGTAATATCTTTATGAGTTAAGTCTTTCGCTTAAGTGAGCTATCCAGGCCAAAGGTTCGCTTAGGAACTAGCAATGGTTTCTGAGTACAAGTCACGCCTAGAGTGTAGACTCAGGGTATGACAACATATCATTTGCAATCCAAAATCTTAGCCAATTAATGCATTCACCCAAATAATCTCATATGGAGGCTACTACTAGAATTCTGAGATACATAAAACAATTACCTAGAATGGAAATCCTCATGTCATCTACTGTTTTTGCAAAGTTGCAACTTTATAGTGATGTTAACTGGGGATCGTGTCTAACCAATAGAATACTAATAAGTGGCTATGCCGTGAAGCTTGGGGATTCACTTATATCTTGGAAATCGAAGAAACAGTTGTAATAAGCTTGAGAGTCATTTTTAAAAATTTATGTGAAATTACCATTTTTACCCCTATCATTAGTGCCCCCGAGTATTATTTGATCGGTTTGTGTAGTTGAAAGTGTAAAAATCTTAATGGTTTGTAAATTGTGCAAATTCTTGAGTTTTATAGAGTTAAGAGGTGAAAAAGTGATTTTCGGTGCCAACCGGAGCTATGGGTCTCAGAACGGAATTTCGTCAATTCCAGCAGCTCTCAAATGTGGAAATTGGTCTAGGAGAGTTTACAAAATTAGTTTTGGAGTCGTAACAAAGATTTTAAGTCTTGAGTTGGGAATTTAAGGAATTTTAGGCCAACATTTGACTTTGGTCAACTTTTGGAGTTTCGATACTTGGAATGGAATTCCGATGACTCCGTTGGATTCGGGGCATGGTTTTTGGTCTAGAAGAAGTGTTGGCTAAATTTTTAGAGGTCCCGAGCCCATTTTGATATTTTGAAGGCCTAAGTTGGTTTAGTTGCGACTTTTTGAGTTTCGGGTCAAGAAGACCTCAAATTCATATTTTGATGGTTCCTTCAGCTCCGGAATGGACAAATTAGGCTAGTAGCATTATCGGCATGACTATCGAGATAATCGATACGAGTTTGGGGTCATTTGGCGCTTTTGACTTTGAAAGTTAACCTATGGTTGACTTTGGTCAACATTCTTGGAAAACGCACTCGGATGAAAATTCTGAATACGCCGTTGAGTCCGTAATATCGAATTTAGTGGGGTAGCATATCTGGTTTATTTTTATCGAGTTCCGAACGAATTCTTAGGGTCCATTGGAGACTTTAAATATTTGCAAAACCAGAAAAATCTGGTGCAAAAAATAGAATTTTTCAGACTTTTCTCTCAACTTTGAACCCTCATTTCTTGAGCATTTCAACTCCAAATCTAGTGATTCAAGAGTCTATCTTCAAGATATTTTTGCGAGGAATCCATTGGTGAGCTCAGAATCTTGATTAGAAACTTCGTTTTAGGTAAGATTTAATGTTTTAGATGCTGCCTCGACCATTTTTGGATTCAGATTTTTGTAAACTTTGGAAGATGATTTCTTGGTCATCTTAGATCCGAATTCAGTGATTCAAAGCTCTAAATTGTATAGTTTTTCCATAGGAATACAGTGGTGTAATCATAAAGTGATGGGGAAGATTTATTTTAGGTAAGATTCGCGTTATAGCAGCTGCCCCCTATTTTCGGATTAGATTTTTGATGAACTTTGAGATTTGATATCTTGAGCATTTTGGGTCTGTTTTCAGTGATTCTTGAAGCTAAATTGCTGAGTTTTTCGTAAGGATCGTTGTGGTGTGATCATTTTTAGCTGTAGAGGCTTCATTCCTGGTAAATCATTGTTCAAAGTTGCTGTCTTTTTCCATTTTCGTAATGAAATTGTGGTGATTTTTAGAAAATTGTATTTTCATGATTTGGAACTCGATTCTTACTCAATTTTAATGGGATTTTCAGCCACGAATCCTACTCGATGTGTAGAACATAATTTTCAAATAAAATTCCATATTTGACCCTTTTCGAAAATAAATATTTTTTTTGGACAATTTTACCCCCAGTTCCGAAACCTATCAATATGGGTGTCATTGAACTCCTTGTGATGTGTATGTTTTATTGTTGATAGTGAGTTGTTATTCTGGGCATTGAATTCGAGAGTTTCTTATTCGGTGGAGGTGTTCGAGTGTGGTTTCGGCAATTGAGGTAGGTTTGGTTATTCTTCTTTGAGACTGAAATGGGGCAATTAGTCATTCATATGTTATAGATTTTGGGATGGGGTTGAGAATGTTATACATATTGTGATGTCCGTGTGGGGGCTTATTTATTAATATGTTGCAGTGTGGGGTTTATTTGTATTACATAGCCGTGTGGGGGCCTTATTGGTTATCTTATTTGCTTTGAGAGCATGTGATTCATGATTTTCCTAAGAGAGAGACTTGAGTATATTATTTGACTTGTAATGCCCGCTTGATGGGTTGAGTTGGAGATTTTGAACATTCTTGAGTATTGAAATATTGTTGAGAAAGGGGTGAATATTTAATTTAAGTATTTCCTTCCCATTACTATCTATTGAGGGTGAATATCACGTGTAGGTTAAGTTTTGAGAACTTTGAACCTTGTACCACATTTGAGTTGAATATTACTTTCATGTCATATGTGTTTTAATGCATTCATCCTCATTCATCATATCATGAAATATGGGAAGTTGAGAAATAGGAAAATTCTTTTTGAGAAAGAAAATGAAACACCTTTTAAACCTTTGTATCTTGAGTCCCTGACCGAGGCAGTTTTACGGCAGGATAGTGGATGCATTGTGATCCCTTGACCACGAGGAGGTGGCAAGGATGATGAGATATTTTGATTGAGGTATATGGTCTGCGAGACCCCCATGGATCCTGCTTGGTAGCACAGCTCGGCAGGTGTATACGACAGGCTGTGCGACAGTCTTGATTCCACCGTACCACCACATCATTGCATTATCATATTGTATTGCATTGATATTTGTGCTGCTTGAATTATTTGATTAATTGTGATTATGAGCTGTTATTATGGGTTTACTTTACTTGTGCCACTATATATATAAACTGGCGGCACCGATGCCGAAGTGGGACTTTTCTGTATGCAGGTGGAAACGTTCCTTAGTTTATTTTATAGGTTTGATTAATTCCTTATACTCAATCAGCTAAAACCTACTGAGTACATGTGAATTGTACTCACCCCTAATTTTGTATCCCTTTTTGATGCAGATACTAGTCGGGGTACCTCACGTGGCAGTTGATACTCTAGCGGATTGTGTACTCTCAGATTAGTGGTGAGGTCCCAGAATTCGGATCGTCACTAGTCTATCCTTATTTTTCAGTCTTTTGTATTATTCACAGACTTATGTTGTGTCTTCAGATTCGAAGCTTGTATTAGATGCTCTTTATACTTATGACACCAGGTTTTGGGATAATTTTTTCATTTTTTTTCTTTTCATTTAAATCGTGACAATGATTTTTGGGTCGTGACAACAGTCTACCGTCTCTAGAAGCTAGGTAGAAGCAGAGTATAGGAGCCTTGCCTCAACAGTTGCTGAAGTAGTTTGGCTCATAGGTTTGTTCAAAGAGTTGGGACTGCTCATTCAATTGCTAGTAAATGTGTCGTGTGATAGCAAGTCAGCCATCTAGATAGCAACCAACCCAGTAAAAGCGTGCAAAACGTATTAATATTGATTGTCATTTTATTCGCGAGAAGATTCAACTTGGATTGATTAACACAGTTTACTTGGCTTCTGCAGAATAACCAATAGATACACTTACTAAGGGATTGCTTACTCTCCAACATGCCCATTTGACATCCAAACTAGGTCTTAAGGATATCTTCATATCTCCTAACTTGAGGAAGGGTGTTGGATATATTACAGGTATCACTTAATTAGTTATAAATAACCATTAGTTAGGTTATAGTTGTTAATTAATTAGTGATTTTAGTTAGTATTGTTGATAGTTTGTTAGTGAAGATGACAGATCATTTTGCACAATCTTGTAATTCATGACTTTCAATTTCAATAATATTTTTCTCCCTATCTTTTTCTTTCTTATTTTCTCCGGATCCATGATCATGGAGCAGTAAGAAATCAATGGAACAGTGTTTGTTTACACTTAAGTCGTTATATGTATCTGTGTTAGATTAATTTATGGTGTATTTAGCATTAGAGCTTTTAATCCGTTACATTTGACATATTCTTTGAACATTAGTTTTGACAATAGTATATCGTATTTTTTTATGAAACTAGTTTATTGACCAGCGTGATGTGTGTGCACACATCAATATGATTTTGTTTATTTTATTAAAATGCATTTGGCTTATAAAATCTTTTTAAATGAAAAAAAATATGAGTTTTCAAAAAGGGATGAGGCATAAGTACCCCTAAACTATGACTGAAATCACACTGACACAACTTAATTTAACTAAGGTAATATTATCCCTTAAACTATTTTTAAAATAAAATAAATACACCCTAAATGTTAACGTGGCATAGAGAGAGTGCACTCGCTTGAAGGCAAGTGAACAGCGAAAAAATTGGACACGTGTCTTTTTTTTATTGGTCAATTTACAATTAATTAGTACACATATTTATTGACATTAAAACTTATATATATTTAATTATTTTTATTTCTTTCTTTGTAAAATATTTATTTTCCTCCTCACTTTAAACTTTTTTCTCTTTCATTAATTTCTTATCTTTTCACTTTTAATTTTTAAAAAATATATATATATTTTTTTTAAATATAGTAATATTTTTTAAAAAAAAGTGTCCTTTAATTTTCTTATGTTTTATTTGATTTTCTTAACTTATTTTGATATCCTTATGAATTAATTCATTTTAAATATAAGACATTAAAAATTAAATTTGAAATCAAATCAAAAGAAAAAGGCAAAAATAAACTTAAAAAATCAATAAACAAAGAGAAAAACAATGAATGATGGTAAAAAAAAAAAGGAAAAAAAATAAATACAAGGCAAAAAAAAATTAAAAATTATGTGTATAAATACAGGATAAAGAAAATAATAAGATTGTAAAAAAAAATGTCTTACACACATGGTGTTTGCAACGCGTGTTATACAACGCAGTCAACTTATATGGTTGAAGGCACCACATCAATACAAAAGGTACATAAATATATTAAAAAAAATAGTTCGAGAGAAAGTAATAATTAAAATTTATCGCTAAAATTCCGATCATGATTTAAGAAGGTACTTATGCCTTAACCCTTTCCGAACATGATGAAAGTTGATCTTGTTTAATTAACGTAACTCAATAAAGAAAAAATAACTCTATCTCACAAAAGTCTCCTTATTGTTATTTCAATACTGTATTATGTGGTCAAATTAGAAGCATTGTAATAATATGTATTGACTTATATTTGTATTACTTACAATAATATTTTGTCATTTTATTGTCTTTACACTTCTTTAAGAAAATACAACTATAGACATCGAAATTTTGTAGAATTCTACGAGACGAATTCTGTTTCAAGTAGGGTTTTTTAGAGACTATTCTATTCAAAACCCTAATTCATACCAAGGATATTATATTCTCTTAAAAAGACATCTCGAATATTCCACAAATTCATAAAATATTCACAAAGACATCAAATTCAAATCTCCTAGTTCGAGAAATATGTCACTAACGGACCTTCGAATCAGGGAACAAACAGATTTGTACCCGCATATTTTATCAATAAAATTATGTTCTTCATATTTTATTTATAATTGTAATTTATTCTTCATCACTTTAAAATTTATTGCAAACAACGATAGAAAGGTCAGCTTAACAATCTTAGGAAGCATGTTACATATATAAGACTGTTCATGGAATGACAAATAGGAAAACAAAGGGAAGAGACAATCTGAAAATGGCACAAGTAGTTGATGTGAAGATGAAGGAATGCTTCAGGGATAACGCTGAACTTTTATAAGGACTCGCATGATGAAAGTTGTTTGAACCCCCATTTGGTCCCCTTCCTTTTTTTCTCTTCCCTACATGAGCTATCAAATACTTAGTTTTTAACTCAAACAAATGGAACTTGCCTCCTATTCCTGTGCCTTCACCCTCATTCTCTCTTTCTTCCAGTACTCTAGATACATGTTTTAAGATGTGGATGCCTCTATTTCTTGATTCATGAGAATTTTCAGATGTCAAACTTGTTAAGGCTAGAACACATAACAAGATTATGAAACAAGAAAGAAAACCAGTAGTTATTTTCATTGGATGGAGCTAAATGCCTTTGCTAGTCTGTGTGGTCTTATCCTTTATAAGTGGCCAGTTGCAAGAAGAGACAGAAAACAGAAAATGTTGGCAAGGGGTGAGGGAGTGTTTATGAATAAGTTTTTTAGCCTCGGCTACTCTCATCAAAGGGTGTCTATATAACACAACTAAGAATGTGATCTAGAGGTCAATGAAGTGAGTAAAAATTATAAAGAACCGTGACTCAAATTCCAATAAAGATAAATATTTGTATTGGGAAGTAATAAATAATCGATGGAATATTTGAGCTACACTTAAGCAAACCTAATAACCGCTTGATATAAAGGGAAAAAAAAGAAGTAGAGAATATGATCTTCAATTCTTCTAGGTGGTTGTTATAGTTACTTTAGCTCAACTTGATTTCTTTTCTTTTGGTCCGCATCCGTTTTATAATGGTATATGCAATCCACAAGAAGATATTGTCTGTCTCACCTTTTGACATTGTCATTGGCATTCTGGCCCAACTTGTATTATAAACAACTAAACCACTGTTTATTTGATTTGGCTAAATATTTCATTTTATGCTGACTAAAAACTTGAGTTCTTATGATTCCAAAGAGTTTTGCTCCCTCTCTCCCAATATAACATTATCTTTTTTAGTCCGACTCAAAAAATAGACACATTTTTATATTTAAAAAGTAGCCAACTTAGCTAAACATTAGTCAAAACAATTGGAATCCTCTTTTGAATCCATTATATTTTAAGGTTGTTAACTCGAGAATCCCTTATCCAACAAGTCCCTATTGGTTATTTTACTAGTTTCTGGAGAAAGTGAAATATTGTCTGCTGTTTCTTCAAAATGTTGAAATGACAAATACTTTTGACTTTTGGAGGAAGGAGACAGACATATCTAATTATCTATTCATCTCTTGGGTAAGAATAAAAAGATAAATTTCATGATTTAGTAAGTAATCACTGTATTTGTCTGCGCTTTATGCGGTTTAAAAAATTTCAAAACAAACTTGGATAATTAATGTATTATTTGATAAATATTCTAATAAACGTGGTAATAAAAGAGAGAAATACAACTGAAATTACATCAATTGCCTGTTCAAAAAAAATGCTAAAATATATCCAGCTACAATTTTAATTTAAAATTTCTGATAGAAACTGAGGAAAACATGAAAGTCGATGTGAAAAGCTTCAGTTAATTGGCAATTTAATTATTATAGCTTCATACAAAATTTAATAATTATTATAGCAATACTATTGATTCAACTAATAATATTATGTTTATTGATCCTAAATTACGTGACTTTCTTTATGTACAATTGACTCTGTAATTAAAATAAATAAATAAAGATATATTTGTGATAAATTAGGGCAAGGAAAATACTTGAATTATATTCTAACATAATTATGCACGAAATTTCAAAGTTAGAGAGATTGTTTCTTTATTTCTTTCTTTTTGATATTCGGTGCCCATATTGACACTCATCTAATGCATATTTGTATCCCATAAGATTCAGTAATATTAAGGATCTCATATTTAAACTCTGAGAGAAAATTAAGTTGTGATAGTGAAACAATACTATGACGTTTGAGCTGAGGGATAAAATACATAGTCATAAAAAGGGCAGCCCGGTGCACTAAGGCTCCCGCTATGCGCAGGGTCCGGGGAAGGGCCTGACCACAAGGGTCTATTGTACGCAGCCTTACCTTGCATTTCTGCCAGAGGCTGTTTCCAAGGCTTGAACCCGTGACCTCCTGGTCACATGGCAGCAACTTTACCAGTTACTCCAAGGCTCCCCTTCAGGATAAAATACATAGTCATGGGATAAAAAAAAATATTCTAAGGATAAAATTTTGATGTCTCATTTGGTTGTCAAGTTTAGAATAACTTACTTCACCATTTATTATCCCATATACATAGTGGAATAACTTATCACTGAATAATTAATTCCGCAATAAGTTGTTCCCAACCAAACGACCCTAGCGATCTCAACTGCTGATGGGGCTGGATGTCCTGATACTTCTCAGTTCACTACTGGTTTTGCAATCTTCCTAGGTCCAAATCTAGTTTCTTGGTGATCCTCTTTTAATTTGAAGCTGAATATTTGTGATGTTGTTTATTATATACCTACTCAACTTCATCTAGCAGACATTTTCACTAAGAGGTAACAGTGGAAATTTGAGGGAAAATGAAGATAGACAATTATGCATCACCAATCTTAAATATATGTTATCACATACATCTTTTCACTTACAAAACAACAAAATAGTACTAGAACAGAACATGAAATCATTAACCTTAGAGAGTCACAAATCACAACAGCAGCAATACAAGAAGAAAAGAAGACAATCTGAAGATGGCATGGGTTGTTGATGTTAACATTGAAGGCTGTTTCAGGGACGTTGCTGAATTTTTATTTGGATGTGGCCGACGAAGTATATCTGCACCACCATATGGTGCCCTTCCTCCCTTTGTTACATCAACTATGGAATGCTTAGTTTTGATTTCAAACTTGCTATTCTCACCTCTAGTATCTCTGTTTATGGGCACATGAGATTCTTCATATGCCATGCTTGTTAATAAGGGTAAAACAGATAACAGGATGATGAAACAAGGAAACAGACCAATAATTGTCATTTTCATTGATGGGGCTAAGAAAAAGGTTGGAAAGTAAATGTGGGAGAGTAGTGATGCATATACAATAATGTACTTGTGGCTACTCTTGATGATGACCTAGCATTAGAGGGTGTTATATAGGAAGGATCATCTTCTAAATGCTACTCCCTCCATCCGTTTCTAACTTTCCTTTTGATATGTCCCAAAAAGAATGTCCTGAGGAAGTTTTTCAATTTCAACTTTAAGATCACAAGATTTATAGAACTATACACATATTTATTTTAAGATCACAAAATGTAAAAAAAAAATTCTTAATTTCTTAAACTTTATATTCAGACTAAAACACATAAATTAGAATGGAAGGAGTAATATTATATATAGTTAACTTTCGACTCACCTTCTGCGTTGTTTTTCTTTTTTCGAGTCCCCATCCACTACTTTTTGGTATATGGCCAACCAAATACTTTAGAAGTTCCCCACCATTTTAGCTTTGTCTATAAACAATCTAGTCATTGTGTATCCAATGGAGAATTTCCTTATCTGATTAAGTCCCTGTTGGTTCAACGAATATTTCCAGCTTAGCTGAAATAATAGATCCTTGACAAATACTACTATCAGGGCCGGCCAGTGATGTTTTTTTAATTTGGTGTTCACTATTTATATAGAATTTTTTGATTTTGAGACACACAAGGCTGATTGAATAGGAAATTAAAGTTCTTCTAATTAGCAAGGCTCGAACCCAATATCAATAGTTAAGTAAAATTGAGTCCCAATTTTTATCTATAATAGATTTATATATTAATTTTTCTTTTAAAAAATATTAAGCAGTTTTTTATCAATAAAAATTAAGTTTAGGCGCTAATTATATTGAGCCGCCCTAACTACCCTTTCAAGCGAATATGATGCTCTCATTTCCTTTCGAGAAAATAATGATTAATTATTTGACTAATTTTCACCAATCCAAGGGAATATGATGCTATGCCCTCAGAAGCTAGCACATATATACGTAGGGCCTCACAAATCTTCTTGTTCTGATCAATGAGCAACATAAAAGAATAAAAGATTGTTGTCCAATATAGGCCTTAAACCTGGAACTAGGGCTGAACACGAAAAATCAAAAAATCGAACCAAATCGATAACTAAATCAAATCGGAAAAAAGACCCGACATTTATTTGGGTTGATTTGGTTTGGTTTTTAAATTTAAAAACCGACTATATTTGGTTTGGTTTTGGTTTCAAGTCTAAAAAAAACCGAAAAAACCGAACCAAACAACCAAACCGGCTTTATATATACATATTTTAAAAATTAAATTTGTATATATATGTGTGTGTATTTTAATTTTTTTATGAAAAAAATATAATTTATATTGAGTTTTTATATTTTTGATCTTGGGCCATTCTTTTGAATTATACTAAATAAAGTAAAAATAAATAAAATGTGGACTTCATACGCAGAAAAGCTACTCACAATTACAAATAGTAAAACTTTAGGTGAGTCATTCTCTATTATTAAACATGTATGCGTCAATATTGGATAGTAGCTACTGGCTACAATGAAATTTATAATAAGAAAATACTTTTGAAATTTATTTTCTGTTTATTCAAATAGTGACTATAAGGTATTTTAAAACCGACAAAAACCGAAAAAACCGATAAAAACCGACAAAAACCGAATAGTAAAAACCGATATAGTTTGGTTTGGTTTGGTTTGACAATTTGAAAAACCGACTCAATTGATTTGGTTATTTTTTAAATAAAAACCGATCCAAATCGAACCGTGAGCACCCCTACCTGGAACCAATGTACTTGGCAGACAGCTCTTGAGGAATTAATTCAATTGAATTGCTTTTCTTTTTATTATTACATAAACTAATAAAAACTAATTTAATACATTGTTTGTTGGTGAAATTACAAGATTATAAATTATAATTAAAAAAAATAAATTCACCTTCTTGGCTGAGGCGCGGATATCTCGCTTTCTTTAAGGAGATTCAAGTTCACTGCAGCAAATCTTTTCACCGGTCCAGCAGTAGTCCGTTTGACTTGTCCCCTTCAGGATACAACAACCTTATCACAAAATGTAACTCAACAAACTCTGGACAAGAGTTGAGTTTAAAGCTCCACAAAAAAGAACACCTCCCTTCAACTAATAAGAACTCTTTTTTTTTACAAACTTAATGCACTCAATGTTTTCTTCCATTTCAAAACAAAGAAGACCTCTCTATTTATAGGAGAGGAAGTCATACAAAGATGAAAAAATAATGGAATGTCATCATTATCATTTAGTGCACCATTATGATTTAGTGCACCACTTATTAGTGATAATTAGGTTAAAAATACATAATGGAATGAATAATCTTGCACTAACTAAAGATGATAATGAAATGCATTTTTATGCACTAAAGAGAGAATTATAACATATGTCACTTATGCAAATTAATATCACTCAATATTGATATTAAATTGCTAAAACTAACAATCCCCACTCATTTTAATATTATATAAGAGAGTTTATCAGCTGAAGGAAGACTACTATACATAATAAAGGTGTGCTCTGCATTGAACCTCCATTTAGTGAAACAATAATATTTACTCCAGAGTCGTAGTAGTCTCAGACTTGAACTACTACTGCTTAAGGGACATAAAATATTACTACTCACACATAGTAATCAAGGTGTTGTCACGAGCTTTATAAGCCAACACATTACGGTGTTGTGTTATCCCGGTTTTATAAGTGCTTTTGAGAATAAGCCCAATTCTCATAGAAAGCGGCCTACTTCCACACTCACATAGGTGAAATCTATCGAGAGTGCTCCTGTAAATTTAACACTCCACCCATACGGGCTACAGATTTTCATTAAGAGTTTTTTTTTAAACTCAACCTCCACAATTTACTACAGGAAACAATGCACTCACATCATAGGGAGGGAATAAAAAATAGTGCATTTTTTTCACAACAAGTCATCATATAATTCGTTTTCCCATTGAACCTGGTTATAGAATCTCTAGTCTCCAGGTTGGGTTTCCTCATATATGACTCATGAATTTATAGACTTCAATCACATCCCTCTCGATGTGCTCCAGACCTTTTCTCTTGTTAAGGCCTTAGTAAAAGGATCTGCAAGATTTGACATAACCAACATTAATGGTACCACTTGTCAAATATGATCTTACATTACTGTGTTTCCTCCTTATAGGTCTAGATTTACCGTTGTAATAACGATTTTGAACTCTACCAATTGATGTTGTGCTATCACAATGAATTAAAATTGGAGAAATTAATTTTTCAAGATAAGGTATTTGATATAATAAATCTCTTAACCAATTCGCTTCCTCACTAGCTGAAGCTAAAGCAATTAGTTTATCCTTCATGGTAGAGTTAGCAATTATAGTTTGCTTTTTTGATTTCCAACAAACAGCACCACCACCCAATGTAAAAATATAACCAGTGGTAGAACAGGAATCACCTGCTAAAGTGTTCCAATCTGTATCAGAAAAGCCTTCAAGTACAGCAGAATATTTTTATAGAACAAATCACAAGTTTTTATTCCAATTAAATATCTCACAACTCTTGTTATAGCATGTCAATGTTCATTACCTAGCTTGCTTGTAAACCTGCTAAGTACTCCTACTGCATATGCAATATCAGGTCTAGTTCAATCAGTCACATATCTCAAACTTCCAATTAAGCTAGCATACTCCTTTTGATTTATCACATCATTTTCACTTTGAACAGGAAACAAGTATACACTTGAATCAAAAGGAGTTAAAACATGCTTGCAATAAAGAAAGTTACATTTTTTTAAAATTTTCTCAACATAATGTGACTGGTCAAGGAAAACTCCATCACATGTTCTAGTAATTTTTATTCCAAGAATAAAATTTGCTTCACCAAGATCTTTCATATCAAAATGGTTTCTAAAAATGTTCTTAGTATCATCAATAACATTCATATTCGAGCCAAAGATCAATAAATCATCAACATATAGGCAAATAATAACATGTGTATTATTCCAAGACTTATAATATATGCACTTATCACACTCATTTATTTTAAAATTATTTTCAGTCATGCAGGAATCAAACTTTTTATGACATTGCTTTGATGCTTGTTTCAAGCCATATAGGGATTTAGTAAGTTTACATACTTTGCTTTTTTGGCGTGCTTCAACAAAACCCTCAGGTTGTTCCATATAAATTTCTTCATTAAGATCTACATTTAAAAAAGCAGTTTTTACATCCATTTGATGAATAATCAAATCAAAAATTACAGCCATAGCAATTAAAAGTCTAATGGATGTAATTTTAATAACCGGAGAAAAAGTATCAAAAAACTCTAGGCCTTCTAGTGGCTTAAATCTTTTAGCAACTAGTCTAGCCTTATATTTATCGATAGATCCATCCGGTTTTAACTTTTTTTATAAGACCCATTTGCAACCAATTATTTTACAACCTGGTGGTTGTAATACCCCCCAAAATTTTTCCCTAAGATTCGGACCTTTCTTGTATTCGTGTAGGGTCGAACTCAATTATTGTAAAGCGTGTGCATGAGTTAGGATGAGTTCCTAAGTAATTAAAGAGTGTTAGAGGTGATGTGGGGTCATAAGGGATCCTTAGAACCAAGCTAAGTCCAAAAGAATTCGTCTTGGGTAAGTTGTCGAAGGAGTTTGTATAAGGGTCGACCTCTAACGACCATATAATTTGAAATATGACGATCTAGGTGGCCCACGACCTATTAAATTAAAGTTCGTCAAGTCTTCTTTCTAATGCCACCAAGAGTGTAATTTTTGGAGTTCGGAGTCGAAAGATATGACAATCCTAAGACGGACGGGTACTGAAGGAATTTCAGGCTTGGGTTGCAACTGATGGAAATCTGGGCTTGGCGCCACAGTGGCGCGATGCGCCACAGTGGCGCGATGCGCCACTATCGCGCCAGGAACAAGCTTCAGTACTTTGGTCTCTGGTGCGGTGCGCCACTACGATATGTGCAGGGTTTTCAAGCCTATTTTCTAGAACCCAGAAAACTTGGGCTTGGCGCTGTAAGGGCGCGACGCGCCACTATCGCGCCATAAAATAGCCTCAGTAGTTTGGTCCTTGGTGTGACGTGCCACTATTAGATGTGCAGGTTTTAAGCCTAAATTCGACTTGGCGCCGCAGTGGCGCGACGCGCCACTATCGCGCCAGGAGCATTTTTAGCCTATTTTCCAGATTTTTGAGAAAGGGCAATTTGGGTATTTCCCCAAATTATATATACACTATCCTTGGACATTTTGGGACCATTTTCAGTCTCTCTCTCTCTCTCTAAAAGCCCTAATATTTTCCCTCTCTTCTTCTTCTTCTTCTCCAAATCCTTCTCCAACAAAAAGTGCCTCCAAGAGCTTCAAGATTCAAGCTTTCCATTGAAAACCCAACATCAAGGTTTTCTTCAAGTCTTCACAAGGTATGTAAGTCTAACCTAAAATATGGATTGAGTTCTTCCATATGCCCATAGATGTGTTGGATAGGAGTTGTGAAAGAGTTGAACCTTCTAGGAAGGTTTTCTTGAAAGTTTTCCTAAACTATAGAATGTTTTAGATACTATTGGCTGATTGATGATTTTAATGACTTTAGTTACTAAATAGTTATCCTTCATATTATTGACTACAAATGGATCTTTGGATATAGATTTATAGGTATTGACGGTATTCTTGAGTTGAGTTTTGTTGGGAATATGGATTCATATTTCATTCACATGAACCCAAGATAAGATTTCTCTGTCATAATTGTCTTGAGGTTGAGATGGATGGTTTTGTGCATATGTGTATTGATTGGAATGAAAAGAATTAATTGGATAGTTAAGAATGTCCTTTTGCTTCTATAAATTGAACATAGGACTAAAATAAAGATTGTGGAGTAGACGTTTGATGTTGATGTGATGATGATATTTGACAATGAGGTGATGATAATAATTGATAATGATGTGGATGATGATGTTGATAATGATGCGAATGGTGATGTTTTGATGCTGGTGTGAATGATGATGTGAATGGTGATTATTTAATATATGTAGAATGATTGATGAAGAGATTATGTTGATGAGGAGGTTGTGTGATGAAATGGATTGGAGTCTAATGTGATTATGTGATATGTGATTTACCTAATTTGATGTGGTTGGAGTCTTATGAACATTTTGAAAATGAATGATTTTGGAAACATTTTTGCATAAACTATTTATATACTATTTTGAGTTTAAAGAGTAATTATTTTCATCTATGATTTAAAAAGAGTTTAAGCATGAGTTGAGTTTGAGGAGTCTTTTAATTATTTTGAACACGAGTATTTTGAGTATAAGTGAGTTGAGTATTTTTACTTTAAAATGTCGATTTTTGAGATTGAGTTGAGATTGTATAAATTTTAAAGAGAAGAGTTTGACGATTTGAGATGAGTCGATTTGAAAGAAGGTTCAATGAGGCCAGATTTGAGTTGAGTTTTTGAAAAGAGTCCAATGAGACTAAATGTGTCACGACCCAACCCCGTAGGCCGTGACGGGTGCCCAACCGGGCACACACGCGTACCCCTACTACCTATACATAACCTGTCTCCTGTTTATACCCAAAATGCATCAATGTATATGAAAACATACAAGCCGACAAGGCTGTATTACTATATATAGGGTCGTTCCATAACACACATATACGCAAGCCGACAAGGCTGCCACAATACAGGGAACGCCCAAAATCATAGGTCATATCAGTACAGCTGTACATACATATATATATATAACTCAGATCCCACTCATATACAGGCACAACCCACATACGTATCCACAGACCTCTAAGAGTAAGAAAACAGTGACATAAGGCGGGACAGGGCCCCCACCGTACCCATAACCAAACAAATATATACACCACGTTTAGTACCAAAATCAGGCTCCAGCACAATGGAGCACTTCTGGACTGCTGAGTGGGACTCCTATGCTGGCGGATCCCCAAACTGTGTACCTGTACCTGCGGGCATGAACGCAGCCCCCCAGAAAAGGGGGTCAGTACGACATATGTACTGAGTATGTAAAACATAATATGGAATAACTGAACACATATCTGAAACAGCGAAGCAGGGGATAACATATCATATGAAAACTTATACCTGTAACCTGTGAAGTATCAAAATATGCATGTTCAAATTATATCGTATAGCCGGCCCTATCAGGGGTCCGGTGGATACCTCTGTAATATCATCACAGCCCAATGCCATCACCACCTTATTACCATATATCATCATATATATATATATACACGTATCCCAGCCCTCTAGTGAGGGACTCGAGGAATAATACAGTGAGTTGCGCACGAGAACATATCCTGGCCCGGGACTCAGGGAAAGATGGGTCACAGTATACACGAGTAGATTAATGAGCAACTATATGCAATTTAAATCATTATCGAAGACTCAATCGTAGAAGAAAATTAAGCTATTGTCTGAGAATCAGGATTGTAATGTAATCACCTTAAATGCCCTTTAAATGACATTAGGGGCTATACTAGTTAGTGTTTTGGGGTCCTTAGACACGTACTAAGATAATGCTAACTGCTTAAGGACTCCAGAATACATGTTTTTATATAGTCCTTACAACTAGGAGCCCGTATATTCATTAAATCCTTAGTATAGGTAAGGCTCAAGGAAAGTAGCTTAACTGTTATAAAAGTTCATTACCCAGAAGTGAATAAAAGACACTTAGAAATGGAATTACTTCAGAGATCACATCATTCTTTACT
Organism: Solanum dulcamara; assembly: GCF_947179165.1. Taxonomy (NCBI): domain Eukaryota; kingdom Viridiplantae; phylum Streptophyta; class Magnoliopsida; order Solanales; family Solanaceae; genus Solanum; species Solanum dulcamara. The sequence continues at coordinate 69,812,691 of NC_077237.1, forward strand.
TACCTCTACGACATGCCAAAAGAAGAGAAAGAATAGGCTTTACCTACCTCTTATGGATTTCCCGTAATCGTGTCCACGTCGTTGTCTTCGAAACCTATTTAACATGGAAGTAAGGCAAGTATTAACAACCTTAGACTTTTCAGCAACTTAGACTACCTACGAGTATTCATAGAGCTCGTCCCCTCGCTCGCACCCTCGACTAGTTCCTTAACCAGTTTAAGAAGTTAACAAAAAATCGGGCAGCACCTCCCCTATAGCGTGCCCTATCCAAATCCAAAACCATGTCCTTAACACCTGTAGCTAACCAACAACATAACCAGCAGCCCATACATATACATATTACGACAACATTACACCATATAAATTCCCAACAATTCACTCCACACTAAAATACCAAAACTAGAGTTTTTAATCTTTCTTTCGCGAAATTTTTAATTGCAAAGCGGAGGGTCGTGTGGCTGAAACCAGCAGCCACCCACGCCCTTAGCAACACACATTCCAGCACCCTAACAACTCATCACACGACCAGCAGTCACATACCACAAGTACGAGGCATTATTCGATTACAATTAACTATAGCGATTCCAATTTCGCTTATTTCAAACGTCGAACTTTTGAAGCCTTTTACCCAACTTACAGCAGATAATAAGGTGTATAATACACTCCAATTTAACATCATAAACTTCAAATTAAAGGGGAAGGACTTACCTTTCCCGAAATTGGTTAAAACTAGCCGAAATTGTGCCTCGGAACTTCTTCAATTTGCTGAAATTGAGCGGGCTGCTTGTGGTACTTCGTCGCTGCCCCGAATTAAATTTTTAGGTTATAAAACACTAATATACAACTTAGGGACACGTCAAATAATTAATTCACGGAACGAAACCCGGAAGCTTACCTAATAAGGGTCAAATCCGTAACCCTCTCCCTTGCCCCTTTTCACGTTTTCTCTTTTTTTTTCCTTCCAAATTTCAGTTGCAACGCTGGAGTTTCAGTTCCATAAACGTCTTAAAACACATATATACGTATCCACGTACTTAATATACACCGTATATAATTAATTCACAGAAGAAAGTTGAGAAACTTACCTTAAAATTTCAAGAACCAAAGCTGCCTCTTTTTCTCTCTTCTACGTATTTTTTTCTAAGTCTAGGTTCTGTTTTAGGATATGTTAACAGCTGAAGCATCACCTATTAATATATATATATGGTGACACGTGTCAGCCCCTAAGGGTGACACGTGTCAGGCCATCATTGGGCCACCTCAACCATGCGGCCAATGGGGTGCTGCCACATGGCAGCGGGGGCCACCTCCCCCAAGCAGGTGGGTCACCTACTTGACCCCAAGTAGGTGGGTCACCTGCTTGCTTAGGGCTGCCACGTGTCACTCTCCTATTGGCTGCCCCACGAAATTTGTTTTCTTCCTCGTGGGTTCGTAATCTCGTCTTAGTTTAAGAGCCTATGTCATTCATGCTATGGAAGCTTGGGGTGTACTCAAATAGCTTTAGGTAAGTAAACTTCTAAGTTAGAGGCGTACGTAAGCAAATCAAGTCCTACGACTCATCGCTTGGCCTTCAACTTCCTCCGACTTCTCTTGACCTTATCTCCAATCTTCCCTACTATGGGATGTCACATTTTCCCTTCTTAGAATTGTTTAATAGTGTCGTAACTTAGGCGGATCACATGATAGCTTCTAAGTAGCTTTAGGAACCTTTCGAGTTCAAGAATGTGGGGTGTAACAAAATGAGTATTTTGAGTATCTTACTCACTTGATAGATATGAGCATATTGAGTCTTGAGAGGAGTATCAAGCACCGAATTGGGTAAGAGTATAGTCCATACTCGAACCAATAAACTACGTCGCCAAACGTAGGAGGGGATGAAACTGTTAAAGTCGGATGCTTCCCATTTTATTGTCCTGACATTATAGGACTTAGTTGGATTGGATCCATGATTGGTTGATTCGTCCATACCCTGGCAAGGTATGAACGGATGCGGAAACAACGTCGGTTTGTTGTACTATCACTCACTCATATGGTGATGGTTGTCGGTTAGAGAAACTTCCAATGGAATGGATTATACTTGATATGATTGGCTTATTTGTGATTGTAGATGATTGAGTTGAATTATAAAACATTGCATAATTTAATTAGCATATTTATTGAGTTGAGTCCTTTGAGTTGATTGTTGAGTTGATGGTATATGATTGGATTGGGTTAGACGATTTGTGATTGGATTGTACATGATTTGGTTGGATATGTGATAGGATTGGATTAGAGGATATGTGATTGACTTTGAGTTAACGGTATATGATTAGAGTGGATCGGATGATATATGATTGAATTGGATTGAATGATTTAATTGAATTGTATCGTACATGATGAGACTGGATTGGATGGTTTATGATTGGTCTCTGCCTAACTGTGTTCTTACTTTCAACTTATGATACTTTGATTGAGTCTCTCTTATCTTTCTGATTTTGAGATATTTGAACCAATGTTATTCTTCCTTGGGGTATGTTTCATTTTGCCATATTACATACTCGTACATTCCATGTACTGACTTCCATTTGGACCTGCATCATTTCATGATGCAGAGACAGGTTTAAGAGATCGTTAATAGAAGCACCATTGAGGATCTATACACACTCAGCGTATTGGTGAGTCCTTCCCTACATCCGGAGGACACCGCTTACATCATTCTTGCATCGAGTTAGCCCTTTTCATTTTGATTTGAGGTATCCATGAATATGTCATTGGCACCAATTAGATAGTAGTGATAGAGGCTTCATAGACTAGATAGTGATGGGTCGATTGAACATTTTATTTCCTTGAAATTTGTTTTTGTCAAACTATTTTAAATGTCAACTATTGGAGTTGATTTGTTGGCCCATGGCCTTCACCCTTTGAGTTAGATTGATGATTTGAGTTGCCCGCCAAATATTCTCTTTATCTTAAGTCTTCCGCTGATTGAATGAATGAACGGATGTCTGATCAGGCTATGTGGTTCGTTTGGGAGCCAGAAATGGTTTCTGAGTGTCGGTTACGTCTAGGGTACCCTCCCGGGGCGTGATAGTTGTAAATCAACTAACTTTTAAGTTTTATTAGAAATTAGTGATTCTATTTCATCATTTACAACCTCTTTCCAGAAAATAGAATCATGTGAAGATAAAGTTTCTTGTAAAGTGATCATCTCCAACATTAAAAACATAAAAATCAGGACCAAAATCTTTTTCTACTCTAGCTCTTTTACTTATTCTTAACTCAAAATCATCAATTTCTTTATTTTTTAAAATGGAAGAAGAAGACTAGGTAGTGATAAAATATTTGTTCGATCCTTTGACCCCCACTATTTTTAGAATCAAAAGTAAATTTATTTTCTTGAAAAATAGCATCACCTGATTCTATTACAATACTATCTTCAAAATTAAAAAATCTATAGGTTATACTATTTGAAGCATAACCAAAAAAAGCACAAGTAGTAACTTTCTTATCCAATTTTGTAAAAGTGGGATCTATTAGCCTCATAAAGGCTAGACAACCCCAAACTCTTAGATATCCCAAACTTGGCTTGTGGCCTTTCCACAACTCAAAAGGTGTTAGTTTAGTCTTTTTATGAGGTACTCGATTTAACACATAACACGTAGTCAAAATAGTTTCACCCCAAAAATTTAAAGGTGCATTTGACTCAATAAGTATGGGATTAGTCAATTCAACCAAAGTTCTATTTTTCCTTTCCGCTACACTATTAGATGAAGGAGAATAAGGAGGAGTAGTTTCATGAATTATTCTCAATGATCTAACAAAAGAATTAAACTCATTTGACTCATATTCACGGCCTCTATCACTTCTAATTCTTTTTATTTTCTTTCCAAACTGATTTTCAGTCTCATGGAGAAAAAAATTAAAATTTTCAAAAACATCACTTTTATTTTTCATCAAGTAAACATATGTAAACTTAGAAAAATCATCAATGAAAGTGATAAAATATTTATTTCCTCCACCAGTTAAAATTCCTCCAAGTTCACAAGTATCAGTGTGAACTAATTCTAATAAATCAGTTTTTCTTTCAACTTGAAAATAAGGCCTTTTAGTGATTTTGGCTTTACTACAAGCTTCACACTTTTCAAAATTCTTTTTAATCACTGGGATTAATCATAAACTATTCATGATTCCAACATAACGATCATTAATATGACACAAACGAACATGCCAAAAATTAGTAGAAGAAAGCATGTAAACAGAAGTAGAAACTTTATTCATTTCAACATTCAGTTTAAACATCTCATCACAAGCATACCATTTTCCCACAAAAATATCCTTTTTCACAATTACATATTGATTAGATTCAATAATTTGTTTAAAACCTGCTTTGATAAGAAGAAAACTAGACATCAAGTTTTTTCTCATGGAAGGAGTATAAAGTACATCTTTCAAAGTTAATACCCTTGCAGAGGTAAAAATACAATTCGACATCTCTCATTCCAAGCAATTGAGTAGTATGAGAATCACCGAGCATGATGGTTTTGAGCTCATCTTTGTCATAACAGACATGACGGTTTGCACCAGAATCAGCCCACCATCCATCAACATTCTCAACCATGTTTATGTCTGTAATCATTGCCACAAAAGGCTCTTCGATAACGTTTGCCTGAGGTGTAGGACCACGTTTCCAGTATCTGTAAAATCGAGCAATATGCCCACTCTTGCCACAGACAAAGCACGGTCCTTTGCCATAAACTTGTTGATTTTGTGTTTGGCTATTTTCACCATTATTTTTCTTGAGAAGTCTACCATTATTTTTCTTGAACATTTTCTTCTTAGGTTTCAAAGAGGTATTTTTGTTAGATTCAGGAGTAGCATTTTTTGAAGTAACTAAATTTATCTTCGTTGTGATGTTGCTCTCTTCATTTTGTAAAAGTGCATCTTGGCCATTTGCCTCCTCTTCCATGCGGATTTTCATTATCAAAGTCTCAAAAGAGGTTTTCTTTTGTTTGTGGCGCATAGTTTTTTGAAACTCCTTCCATGAAGGTGGAAGTTTGTCTATTATGCCACAAACAATAAGGTTATCTCCAATTTTATCTTCCTCGAACCTGAGCTCTCCAACGATCATTATAAAATCTTGAGCTTGGTCTATCACTGATTTGTCATCCACCATCTGAAAATAAAAAAATCGGCTAGCAGCATATTTTTTTCGCTTCAGCTTCTTCGGTATCATATTTACTCTGTAATGCTTTCCATATTTTCTTTGCACTAGAGTAAGTTCTATCATAATAATCATAAAAATTATCAGATAGACAATTAAGAATATAATACCGACACTTGTAGAAATTATTATTGTACTTTTCCATTTTCTCTTGATGAGTGCAAAAACCGAGATTTTAGTAGTAGGCGGCATCCCCTCTTAGTTTTGAGTAGGCGGAAGCATTCTGTTTTGGTTCTTCTCCACGGGTGATCCAGGAAATTGATCCATTAGCGCTGATAGCTCCATTTCAAGAGATTGTTCTAATTCGCTGCCCTAGTCTTTTTCTCCGAAGTTGATAAAGACGGCGCTAACAAGCCCTTCAAATATTATCTAACCTATCGGACCTGTGAAAGTCTCATTTTTGACTATAAGTTCATCATTATCCATGGAGAGGATGTCAACTTTATTAGGATTTTCTGAGTTAACACATATGAAACATTGAGAAGACTTAAGTAGAAACGTACTTTACCCTTCCATCTCTTAAAATGATTACCATTGAACCGAAATGGCTTATTTAGATCTCCCATCTTGATATCCGCGGATTTTTCAATTGTAGCCAAATTGAATTCTCCTTAAAATTATTGGTGAAATTACAAAATTACAAATTACAATTAAAAAAAATAAATGAAGAAAATAAATTCACTTCTTGGCTGAGGCGCGGATATCTCGCTTTCTTTAAGGAGATTCAAATCCACTGCAGTAAATTTTTTCACCGGTTCAGCAGTAGTCCGCTTGATTTGTCCCTTCAGAATACAACAGCCTTATCACAAAATGTAACTCAACAAACTCTGGACAAGAGTTGAGTTTAAAGCTCCACAAAAAAGAATATCTCCCTTCAACTAATAAGAACTCTCTTTTTTTAGAAATTTAATGCACTCAATATTTTCTTTCATTTCAAAACAAAGAAGACCTCTCTATTTATAAAAGAGAAAATCATACAAAAATGGAAAAATAATGGAATGTCATCATTATCATTTAGTGCACCATTATGATTTAGTGCACCACTTATTAGTGATAATTAAGTTAAAAATACATAATGGAATGAATAATCTTACACTAACTAAAGATGATAATGAAAGACATTTTTATGCACTAAAGAGAAAATTATAACATATATCACTTATGCAAATTAATATCACTCAATATTGATATTAAAATGCTAAAACTAACATTGTTCTCACACTTGCACTCATCTACACTTGTGTTTGTTTGCTTTTTCTTAAAAGTAATGACAAATTCCTAATCTTTTAATCAACTTCCTCAATTTTAGGCCCTGCACCACTATTTCCAGATCCATAATCAGCACTCCCTCCTCCCATTGGCACATCTCCACCAGCACCTGCATCACCTTGATACATTTTTCCAATAATTGGATTGCACAGCTTCTCCAAATCCTTCAGTTTGTCTTCAAATTCATCTACTTCAGCCAGTTGATTCCTGTCCAACCATTCAATTGTTTCATCAGCAGCCTTCTCAATCTTCTGCTTGTCTGATGGATCCAACTTCCCAGAAATCTTCTCATCTCTGACAGTATTCCTCATGTTATATGCGTAGTTCTCTAACGCGTTTTTCGCCTCCACCTTCTTCTTCATTGTCTCATCCTCAGACTTGTACCTCTCAGCTTCTTGAACCATTCTCTCAATCTCTTCTTTACTTAACCTTCCTTTGTCATTTGTAATAGTAATCTTGTTCTTGACACCAGCAGTCTTGTCCTCTGCTGACACATTGAGAATACCATTGGCATCAATGTCGAAACAGACATTGATCTGTGGCACACCTCTTGGCGCGGGTGGGATACCCTTTAGCTCAAATTTACCAAGAAGGTTGTTGTCCTTTGTTAAGGATCTCTCTCCTTCATACACCTGAATTAGCACACCTAGTTGATTGTCAGAGTAGGTTGAAAAGATTTGCTCTTTCTTGGTTGGAATGGTAGTGTTTCTTGGAATCAAGACTGTCATCACACCACCAGCAGTCTCAATACCAAGACTGAGTGGGATAACATCAAGAAGCAGCAAATCTTGAACCTTTTGATCACCTTCTCCACTCAAAATTGCAGCTTGAACTGCAGCTCCATATGCCACAGCTTCATCAGGATTGATACTCTTGCAAAGCTCCTTACCATTGAAGAAATCTTGTAACAATTGCTGCACTTTTGGAATCCTAGTGGAACCACCAACAAGAACCACATCATGAACTTGGCTTTTGTCCATCTTGACATCCCTCAAACATTTCTCTACTGGTTCCATACACTTTCTGAACAAGTCCATGTTAAGCTCCTCAAATCTAGCTCTTGTAATTGTAGCATAAAAATCAATTCCCTCATACAGAGAATCAATTTCAATCGTTGTCTGACTAGTTGATGAAAGAGTCCTCTTAGCCCTCTCACAAGCAGTCCTCAACCTCCTCAAAGCCCTAGCATTGTTAGTGATGTCTTTCTTGTGCTTTCTCTTGAATTCTTGCACAAAATGACTCACAAGCCTGTTGTCAAAATCTTCACCACCTAAATGTGTGTCACCAGCAGTTGCCTTGACTTCAAAAATCCCTTCTTCAATTGTAAGAAGTGAAACATCAAAAGTTCCACCACCAAGATCAAAGATCAAAACATTCTTTTCACCACCCTTTGAAGCCTTCTTATCCAAACCATAAGCAATTGCAGCTGCAGTGGGCTCATTAATAATCCTCATTACATTCAACCCTGCAATAGCCCCAGCATCTTTAGTAGCTTGTCTCTGAGAATCATTAAAGTATGCTGGAACAGTAACCACAGCATTCTTGACAGTTTGTCCCAAGAAAGCTTCAGCAGTTTCCTTCATTTTTATCAAAACCATTGAAGAAATTTCCTCTGGTGCAAACTGCTTCTCTTCATTCTTGAAATTGACAACAATCATAGGCTTGTCACCAGGTCCTGGCACAACCTTAAATGGCCAATGTTTCATGTCAGCCTGTACAGTTGGGTCAGAGAAACGTCGACCAATAAGACGTTTAGCATCAAAAACAGTGTTTTGTGGGTTCATAGCCACTTGATTCTTGGCTGCATCACCAATAAGCCTTTCATTATCTGTGAAGGCTACATATGATGGAGTTGTCCTGTTGCCTTGATCATTAGGAATGATCTCTACACGATCGTTTTTCCATACACCAACACAACTATAAGTTGTGCCAAGGTCAATGCCAATTGCTTTTCCTTCAGATTTAGCCATTACACAGATTCAAGAAACAAAAAGACTTGATTTTTTTCTTTAGAAAGAATCTCTTTTTGTGCTTGTTTTTAGTTAGAATGGTGAAAAGGGTATTGCAATGTGGGTATATATAAGAATTTGGAAGAGAGGTGAGGGGATGGATCGAGGGAATTCGAGTGAGGCATAGAAGGAAAAGGAAATTCATGAGGGGAGGTGAAGGATTAGATATGACTAGAGAGTTCTGGAAAGAGCGCAAACTGATGACTTGTTTAAATGGAAATTAGGCTATGGAATTATTGGGCCCAAAATAGGGATTCTTTGATAATAAAAAAGTTCAAACAAAATGGTATAAAAGGGAAAGGGGTAACTATACAACTCAATTTTTCGATTTAGAGCAATATATATACTCTAGTTGTTTAATAAATGATGTATATTTATTTTTTTATAAATAATTTTTAAATTTTAAAAATATTTCGTGGCTTAAAAAAATTACCGTATTTATTTTTTTACCCACCTAGACCCGATCCAATTTAAAAAATCTCAATCCTTTATTTATTCAAATTCGATCTAAATCCATATATGACTGAATAAAAAAGGAATTGAATTTTTATTTTTGATAACTATCTCTGTAATTTTTAATTAAACGGTACTTGTTCACTAATTTGAAGATTCTCATTGAAGCTAAATATTTGATGCGAAAATTTTGGATTATGAACAAAGGAAAAAATAGAATGAATTTAATTGTAAATAAAAAGGCTTTCCTTAACTCATGTATAATGATTCATGGTTTAATGTTAAAATAATCTTTGTGATTTTGAAAAAGAAATAACCTAGACAAAAGAGAACAAACACTTTATTACAGATGTGAATTCAAGTGGACATCAATCAATACACAACTTACAAACAAAACAATAAATAAGAAAATAATTGGTGAATGCCTAAAATAATTTTCTGCACTTCGCTTGCAATAAGTAAGGCCGAATGGTCATAATTTTAGTAATAAATAGTAATTGAGATATTCTGAATAAGAAATTTTGATTCAGTGAATATTTTATCTAATTTTACATAATTATATGGGTGATCAATTAAAATTTCAATAAAAATGGCCGCAATTATATGTAAATCCATATTATATATAGCGTGTAGCCATGTATATATAATGTATAATTATATATATATGAAATGTATATGCATCTATATTCTTCAACCAAAAATAGATGAATAAATAGGTGTTGTTGTAAATCAACTAAAAACAATCTCAAATCTGCATTAAAATTCATCAAATTCGAGATATAAGCTTCTCACAATATTTTCGATCTTTTGAAATAACCCTAACTCAAATCAAAGCTCGTTTATGCCAACCTAAAATTTGAAATTCGACTTCGAAGCTCCAATAATGATTATCAAGGTATTCTTTAGCTACTTGTTGTAAATCAATCAAAAATCACATCAAATCTGCTCTAAAATTCTTCAAATTCAAATCAGTAGCATGCTCAAGTTCATTCAAGAAGATTATAGAAAAATCAATAGAATGGTTAATGTCACGATCTGAACCCGCATGTGATGACACTTGTCCAATACCATCGGAACAAGTCAGCCTAAACCCAATCAAGTACGAAAAATAATGCGGAAGCAATTTAAATAAGATAGATATCTTTAGCTACTTGTTGTAAATTAATCAAAAAATCCACATCAAATCTGCTCTAAAATTCTTCAAATTCGAATCAGTAGCATGCTCAAGTTCATTCAAGAAGATTAAAGAAAAATCAATAGCATTCACAATGTGTCGATCCGAACCCGGGTGTTATAACACTTGTCCAATTTCATCAGAACAAATCAGTCTAAATCCAATCAAGTACGAAAAATAATGCGGAAGCAATTTAAATAAGATAGATTTATAAAATTCAAAGACTTAATCAACTATAATAACCCCCAAATACTGATTGTCACATTACAAGCCTCTAAATAAAATAGAAATGAAAGATAAGTATAAGTCTCAATGTCTTCATTTCTCAAATAGAACAAAACATAGTAAAAGGGACAAGGGAAATCTCCGGCATCAATCAGCTACCTCTCAAGTCTCCTAGAAGCCTCGAATAAGGAAAAGGGAAATAGTATCACGATGCGGACTTAGAAACTACACAAGTGTAGAAGCCAGGAGTGAGTACCAACAACACGGTACTCATCAAGCCAACTAACAAAACAAGGTAAATCTAATATAACACTAGAACTGCTTTCATCCCAACCAAACCTCCTCAACTATAAACCTGTAGAGAAATCAACCCAATCTAGAGTACATAGTTCATTTGGCACATAGATCACTGATAGCCCTCAACATCACCAAATAGATCACATCAATATCAAGTATTTCAACCACAGAGATGACAAGGGTTATATATACACAACTTTACAATGACAGATCAGATGTAATGAAATGCAATGTGATGTCAAGTAAAGTGATGCATGTCCGTCCTAATGATACACATACAGTGTAACTCAATCTGGAACCCATGGGGGACTCACAAGGTCCATGTATCCGCCAGAACTATTGTTCATCGGCATAATCATCACTTGTTGGAATCATTTTCCATCGGCATAATCATCAATCGAATCTCATCACAGTTTTTCAAAACCAATGCAAATAAGCATGTTCACACAAATAATGAGAATATGATAGTGTCCATAAACACAACGCAATCCATATCAAGACAATTCACGTCACAATGTCAATAGTATATTAACACCAATATTTACATCAGTCACATCTATATAAGTCATCATAATCTCTGTTTTAGTTGGCACACTTTGCTGAAACAACGTCAAAACACCTAAAAAGCTTAAAACTCACCAAAAACTCATCCTGAACTTTCTGAACACAAATCAAATATGCTACTAGCTTGAAAATGCTATTCTGACTCAATAGAACCGTCAAAATTTGAATTCGAGGTCCCCTTAACCCGAAATTCAATTAGTCGCAACTAAATTAACTTTAGGCCTAAAAATACCAAATCGAGCTTGGGCCTCTAAAAAATCAACCAAGACTACTCCAAGGCCTAAAATCATCCCCTGAATCCAACAGAATTGTCAGAATTCCATTCCGAGCATCGAAACTTCAAACGTCCACCAAAGTCAACTCTATGATCAAAAATTCAAGAATTCCAACTTAGGACCTCAAATCCACGTTACAACTCCAAATCTAATTCCTTCAAGTCTTGTAGACCAAATTCCACATTCCGGAGCTGATGAAATTGACGGAATTTCGTTTCAATACTCGTAGCTTCAGTTGATACCAAAAATTACTTTTGAACACTTTAATCCTTCAAAATTTCAAAACTTTCAAAAACTCAGTTTTTCAAAGAATTTCCAAAAATTAACTTCGAGAACTGATTGATTATGACTCGGGGAAACTATTGGACGGGGTAAAATGGTCATTTTGTAAAATTTACCAAAAATGACTTTCAGGGTCATTACAATAAATTATTGTACATTACATGACTACACAAATATTTAAATCTCTTTTATTGATTATAGTCTTGAAAACTTTTTTCAATAGAATTAATTGTTATATAAACTATTAAAATTATTCTAAAAGTATTTAAAAATAAAAGAGATAGATGCCAAAAATACACCTAAACTTTCCAGTTTTTTGTGTTTCATACATAAAGTATTGGGAGTGTAAGTTTCATACCTAAACTATCACTTATTAGTTTAAAAGACACACATATCTCTTTTATTCACTCTCATCATGGTGTGTGTATTACACTCTCTCTTTCATTTAAAAATATTTATGACATCACACTTCACATGAACGAAATATTCCATCTTAACAAAAATTAAATATATTATTAGAATTAATCAAAATTAAAAATTAAAGTATTACTATCTCTCGCCAAAAAAAATTATAAAATAAAATATAAAATATTTTTCTTACCTCACTCCACCATTTTCTCACACCATACCCCCCCCCCCCTCCGAAACTCCATTTTTTTTAGTTTTATTGTTATTTATTAAATTTCTTTTATAAAAGTTCTTAAAAAGTTCTTACTTCATGCCCCTCCACCTACCCCCCCCCCCCCCGCTTTCAACTTTTTCTCTCGTTTGTGTTAGATATATACATATAATTTTAGGAAAAATATTTTTTACTTATCACAGGACTTTTCTTAAACTAGTTTTTTTATTTATGTTATATTTGATATGCAAGAAGGAAAAAATATTTCCCTAAAAATTTTTATTTCTGTTATATTCGGTACCTAAGAAGAAGAAAAATATTTTTCTAAAAATATATGTGCATATATAACACAAAACGAGAAAAATATATTAAAAAATATATTAAAAAATATATAAATTAAGAGCGGAGGGTTAGACGGGGTGGGTATAATTTCATTTTTTAAAAAAATAATAAAAATAACATTTGTTAGGAAGGACTGGGGGAGGGGGTGAAGTATGAAGTTTTTAAAAATATTTTATAAAAGAAATTTTAAAAAATTTTACAAATAAAAGGACTGGGATTATGGGGGGGGGGGGGGCAGGGGGGAGGTGGTGGAGTGTGTGATCAAAATAAATTTATTTTTTAAAAAAAATTCTTTTTTTAAAAAAGCAATTTGTTTTATGAAAAAATAATTTCTTTTTTGGGGATAAAAATACTTTTGTTTTTAATAGTTTATTTAGTTTTTGTCAAGATGAAATATTTTATTCATGTGGCAAGATTTTTTCAAAAAATAGAGAGAGTCGAGAGAGTGTATTACACACACCACTGAGGCGTGTTTATCAAACTAATAAGTGATAATTTAGGTATGATAGTTTATTTTAGGAAAATTTCTCTGAAAATAAATAAATTTTGTTTGGATCTAAATATTATTTTAACTTTTTTTAAATATAGATTTTAAAACTAATTAATAACTCTCGATTGATTGACTACCTGAACTTCTACCTTATTGGTGAGTGTTCGACTCTCCACATTGTAATCTCCTCAATTTAAAATTCAAATATCGGATTAACATTGTCTACATAATAATAATAAGAAGAATAACAACAACAACAACAACAATAATAAGAATAACAATAAAAAAATAATAACAATAATAATAACAACAAAAACAACAATAACAATATAATAATAATAATAACAATAACAAAATAATAATAACAACAATAACAACAACGACAACAACGATAACTATAACAACAACAACAACAACATGATGAATTGAGTGTTAGTGGTTTGATAAATTTAATTTGAAAGTTTTCTATATAAAAATGTTAATAAGAACTTAAAATGAAAATTTGATAAATTTTTTATATTTGAATAAGATTCTAAGACCACATTTTCTTTATATTACTTTTCATAGGATTTTATATTTTGAAATGACTTTTTGGTTATAATAATCTTTTACATATAACTTGCTTGATTTCTAAAATATGTTAAAGTCCTAAATTTAATTTTATCTTTATTGGTATTTGAGTAGAACAACTCTCTTTTAAAAAAGATGTTTTGAAGTTTAAAACTTCTAAAATTACGATAAATTGTAATCATCTTCAAAATTAAATTTATTAAATTTTAAATCTTTATATTTCAATATTATTTTTATCTTGTAGTTTGATTTTGAAAAACTCTTTTTCAAAATTGTATATTTAAATTTTAAAACTCCTACAATCAAGAAAAAGTGGAGAAGTTGTAACCATCTCAAAAATGTTTAGTATTAAATTCAAATTTTAAACATTAATTTTTCAATTAATTTTTTTTAATCATTTCAAGATAAAATATTTGTTGTTAAACCAAAATTCAAAGGCAGATATATTTTTAAATTAAAGTTTTGAATTGATTAAGATTTAAGTATGAAATAGAAATATTTAGAATATATGTTCAGTAAATAAAATGATGAAATGAATTTTTTGAGATGATAGGATCTTTTCTGAAATTTGTATGGATTTCAATTTAATTAAGTGTGGATTTTTCAGTCTTAGAAGGCTTTCGTAATTGTTGTAGAACGATTATGTACGTTTTATTTTCACAAGTTTAAAGTAAAATTTCAATGTATTAATTTAATATTTAAATTACACAAAATTTATTGATTTTGATGATAATTGGGGGGTGGAAGGGGGAGGGGGAGGGGGTCCATGATGACATTCATACAAATATACTACATTCACTTTTGTAGTGTTGTTGGTCTACTATACTAAATAAATATGAATATATATATATATATATATATATATATATATATATATATATATATTTCTTATTAAATATTGTTATTCATTTTCTAATGAATAAGATGACTTATGATAATTAAGGATAATATAGTAGTATTTTTTTATATTAAATATTAATTTTATATGAAAACATTTAATTGATACAAAGTCTAAGAACAAAAAAACTCTCATTGATTAAGTTTATTTAAATTGATTTACCAATATGAAATGTAATGCGAAATTGTCATATAGTGATTGCAGTGATGTTAACCAAAATAAATATGCAGTGTTAAACCTCCTCACATGTATCTTCTTCTTCTAATTTTTTTTAATTAGTGATAAATGTTATGTCAAAAAATGGACAAAGTGTAAAATTAATTTCATCTTTATAAGAAAAAATCAATTTTAGTAAAAGAGGAGTACGAGGTTCATATTACTATTTTAAGAAGGTTTTAGCACTTAAAATAGCCGCTAACATGCGGTTGTCCGATGATTTGAAAATTATTTGACTAACTTTGGGAAAATGTGTTAATTTGAAAGAAAACAAAGACTTTAAAATTATTTTTTTAGAAAAAATGATCAAACTTAAACATTAAAAATAATATACATGTATATATAAAAAAAAGATTATCAAATGACTAAGTAAAGGTAGAAAATCATTTAAAGCGTAATATTAACATGAATTGGTTTATCTTTAGGAGAATCTAATTAAGTTAAAATAAATTAAAATTAATATTTGAGCAAACATATATAACATAAGTAAATAAATTATTACAATCCGAATCAATATAAATACAATAAATAACACATGAAAATATGGCCCGACACTTAGTTTCTGTACGCCTGGATTAAGCTGTTGGGCCTTCTGCATTTTGAGCTTTAAGCACAATTCCACAGTATATCGCAATTGTATATACACTATATATCGGACTGTATATACACTATATATAGTGTATACAATATTATTTCTGTATATCAAACTATATACACACCGTATGCCACATGTTTGTTCCCTGTATATGTTGTATATCACTATATATCACTATTATACATTGTATACCGTGTTTTCTCCCTGCATATATTATATATCACTATATATCATTGTATATAAGACTGTATATACACTATATACAGTGTTTGTTCCCTGTATCAACTGTATATTACTGTATATAAGACTGTATATATACTGTATACAGTGTATACAATGTTATTTTCCGCATGTATTTTATGTATACAGACCAATATCAATATTTAAATCATGAATATTACCTTCTTTCCCATGTATCAACTTTTCAACAATTTGAGCAAGATGATGGGAAAATCAAAACTCAACGATATGCAAGGATGGAGACCAAAGATGAAATTGAATTGTATCACATGTACCAAAATAAAATTACAGAAGCATCTACATCATTTTAAACTAAACAAAGGAATATATCATGATACGTTAATGTATCAAATTGATGGGCATCCTAGAAGTGACTAACAACATACTAACTAACTTAATTTTAAAGAAAGAATTAAATCAATTAGGCCATGAAATTTCTAATTAAATAACAACTTTAAGCATATTTTATTATCTAAATCATGTTAAAAGAAGAAATTAAAAATATGAAAATCTATATTGTCAAGAAAAACTACTTAAAAAAATAATGAACAAAACTAAGTGCTTTTATGAATTAATCCTAACATATGCTAGCTAATTAATCTTAACACATGCTAACTATAACAAATTTATATCATTAATCTAATTATTCTTAATACATACTAACTAAAAAAAAACAAGACTATGAATCAACTAAATATAAAACATGAAGTAAATAAAGCTGAGAAAAGATTTTACCTCTTTCCGAGCCACGAGATGGAAGACGATGAGCGGAAGACATTCACCACCATCCAAGAGTTTGATGGAACTTCAATCTACAAAAAAGATAAAATAAAAGATTAAAAATTTAGACTCGAACCTTCGTGGGTTCGACGTTATAAGAACACTGTTCTAAGCCTAAATTTTGACTTCAATTTCCTATTTTCCTTGAAGAAAAATATAGATTGAAAGTTAGAAATTTTCACAACTTTTAGGCTGGGGACAAGAGTCCAAAAATCCTAGTCAAGTTAAGAAAATTTCTAACTTTGGGGTGGCTAAAAAACCTGTCACCTCTTCCTCCTTAATAAGAATATGAACCTTTATATAGGCTCCAAAGACTTCAAATTTTCATACAATTTTTGATGTGGGAGTTTTTTTTTTTTTTTTTTTAGAAAAAACCAAAATTTTCAAAAATGCAAACTATAATTAAACTAACCTAACATTGTATTTAGTAAAAAATAAAATCTTTTGAGGTGATTTTCGAATAACCACATAAATATTAATCAAATATATAGTTATATAGAAATATGTATATTATACTAAAATTTATAAAAAGATAAAAATAGTTAAAAATAATATGAAAATATTTTTATTTTTTATAAAAGCTAATTATTTCAAAATGTTCGAATTCAAAGAAACTTGATAGCTAATTTGCGTTGTGGATGGTCAAAATTGGGTGTCAACAATTAATATCTAATTAACATTTTTAATTTCATACTTTGTCAAAATATAATTTTTCAAAGTTTTTTTTAAAAAAAATCATCAAAAAGTAAATTACCTTTATATAATAAGTATGCAAGGTCCCAAAATAATATGTAGTAATACATATTTGTATTTGAATGACTCATAACATTTCATCAATACATTTGGTCTTTAACTCAGGCGAGATTACAATAAATATAATTTATCTTAAAAAATCTGAAAAAAGAAGAAGAAAATATTGAATTAAATTTCACTCTAACAAATTAAATTTTTACTGTTGAAGCAACATTTATTTTATGAAGAATATCCTTGAGATTAACTTCTATTATATAAATATATATCATTGAATGAGGAATAGTTAAAAGAAAGAAGCCTAACCTAGAATATCCTTCAAATATCCATTAATTTTTTTTATAGATATATAACATAAAAAGTACATATAAAAAATCATTACAAAACTTAAAAATATTGCATCCCTACCTAAAGAGAATTCTAATGGGAGTGAGAGCCATAAGTTTGTAAACAACAAAAAATTAAATTATGGCATGCTATAATTTTCCGCATAAATATGACTTGCATTAAAATAAACTAATTTTAAAAAAGAAAACTTACTTTATGATCTCTTTGAATGTATTTATGTGAAATTCAGAACATAGACATTGAATTACAATAAAAATTAAGGTAAGAAGATAACATAACATAAAATCTCCCTAATCGAAATAGAAACGACTAATTTGGTGAATAAATAATCAATTTATCTTTATCAAAACAATAGAAAAACATAAATAACATTAATTGTTCTCATTCCATTCCACCTCCCCAATAATACTACTTGGAAGGTTGATATGCAATATAATAAAGAAAAAATTGATGATGAAATAGTTTATTAATATATAAAACTGAAGTTATATTATTATTTTTATCTTGATCCAAGCTAATTAAGTTCACTACTTTATTTATAACATCAAGTTAATTGGACCACAAAAATACAAAAGAATTACGACTAACACATGATAGGGGCAGAACAAAATATTATCAAGTCAATTTTTACAATTTGTTTTTTGAAGAAAAAAATCCTATAAAATATCAATTAAATTTGATACACGATCAAAAGCATTTACAAACACCAAGACTCACCTTCATCTTTTAAAAGATGCAGGATATTGAAGAAAAGAGGATAAACACACTAAATGCACTTTGATATCAATAGAATTTGTTGGATTTGTGGACAATCTGAAAATAAGATGTGGGAGATGGAGTTAAGGGCAGTTGGCAGATTTATTTGGTTTGTTTATTTTTAGAATCGTATTTTTTAATTTATTTTCAGAATGTACATTTTTTTTTTTTTTAATATTTGGAATTTTCTAGTGCTTACATGTGACACTTTTACCTCTTATTATTATATATAGATAGAAGATAGATACGTGTCTTTTAGTTTTAAAATAATTAATGTTAAAAGTAATTAATTAACAATAAATACATAATTTTCTTTTATATTATACTTGGGTATTTTGTTTGATCAGATCTGGTTGTCTGTTTTATGTATGTATCTCCTTCATCTTTTGTGTGCTCAGTGCTTTTGGTTCTTCGTTTAATCTTTCCTCTTGCTGGAATTTTTGTGCATCTTCGGTATGTTTTCGTAACTGAATTTGGGGAGGTTTGGTACTTTGGAGGCCCTGATTTTTTGGGGCCTAAAGCGACTGCTTTAGTGCCTTTAGCCGCCCTTGGCATCAAGCAAATTCTGTTTAAATTCTCTGTTCAGTGCTGCTGGCTTCATAGAATAACTCTGTTCTTGTAGATAAAAGGATTACGATAGAGAAAAAAGTATTGTGATACTGTACTGAGGCATCTAAATTTTGTGTAATCTAATTTCCTTTAGGGTTCTTGGAGGCCACCCTACGCTAAATCTTAGCTCATGCCTATATAAAAGGTAACATATTGGCATCTAGAAAATTCCATAAATTCATGAAATATGATGTGGCCGAAATGTTTTGACAATCAAATACTTCAAGAAATCAACTTCTTTTATGGAAATGAAATAAATCTCAAAGAGTTCCACATTATCCAGTATGCCATTAATGGTAGAAGAGAAGAATTAAGAGAAAACATAATTGTATCCTTATCAATGAAAATATGTTTCATTATATTTTATTTTTGATTGTGATTTATTTTTCATTACTTTTAAATTTGTTGCAAACAATATTATTCTGAGAAACAGAAAAAGGATAATGATGCATAATATTCTTTTTCTTTTATGATCGAGAAATTTGTGTGGGGCCAACCACAACCTTCGAGACTCAGGGATCCTTTACCCTTCTCCAATAAAAACCAGGCTTAGTTTGCATGATACATAATTTTAATTTAATTTTATTTCCTTTTGGAGGTTTCGTAGTGTATAACTTTGAAGGAGTTGCAACCTTTTCTAGTTGTTAAATGTTAGAACCTGGGTATTAAGACATTAATCAAAGAGTGTCCCCTCAAAGGTTATTAGATTCAGTACCTTATTTAGTATCCCCTCGTTCAATTTTATATGAAACTTTTTCGTTTTGGCCGGATTTTTTTGATGCAATTCCATGTCTATACAATATTCACAATTTTCAAGAATTCAAATTCTCTAAACTATTCAAATCTTAAATGCTTTCTTTATCATGGTAATTTCAACAATCACTTCAATAGTTTCTTCCAATATCAACAACAACAACAACAACAACCCAGTGAAATCCCACAACGTGGGGTCTGGGGAGGGTAGAGTGTACGCAGACCTTACTCCTACCAAGGTAGGACGGCTGTTTCCGAGAGACCCTCGGCTCAAAAAAGGCATAAAAGGGGGTCAGATAAGGTTAAGAAATTCAAAGCGCTATAGAAAAATAAATAACGAAGGCATCACAGATAAAATAGAGTAATCAAAAGTACTGAAAGCAATAAATAGTAACAGAAATAGCAGAAATGAGAGTACAAAGAATTGTAATGTGCTAGTGCGCCTATGAATAGGGAAGAATAACGAGACTATGTACTAGCCTTCTACCCTAATGTGGGTCCTCCACAGCCTCCTATCTAAGGTCATGTCCTCGGTAAGCTGTAACTGAGCCATGTCCTGTCTAATCACCTCTCCCCAATACTTCTTCGGCCTACCCCTACCTCTTCTGTAACCATCCATGACCAACCTCTCACACCTCCTCACTGGGTCATCTGTGTCTCTCCTCTTCACATGCCCAAACCATCTCAGTCGCATTTCCCGCATCTTGTCTTCCACCGAGGCCACTCCTACCTTGTCCCGAATAGCCTCATTTCTAATCCTGTCGCTCCTGGTGTGACCACACATCCATCTCAACATTCTCATCTCGGCAACTTTCATCTTTTGAATGTGAGAGATCTTAACTGGCCAACACTCTGCCCCATACAACATAGCCGGTCTAACCACCACTTTGTAGAACTTGCCCTTAAGTTGTGGTGGCACCTTCTTGTCGCATAACACTCCGGAAGCGAGCCTCCATTTCATCCACGCTGCCCCAATACGATGTGTGACATCATCGTCAATCTCCCCGCTCCCTTGCATGATATACCCAAGATACTTAAAACTACTTCTCTTTTGAATGGCTTGGGCACCAAGCTTAACTTCCACGCCAACCTCCTGAGGTGTCTCACTAAACTTGCACTCTAAGTACTCTGTCTTGGTCATACTCAGCTTAAACCCTTTAGACTCCAAGGTATGTCTCCAATCCTCCAGCTTAGCATTAACTCCACTACGAGTCTCATCAATCAGGACTATGTCATCCGCGAAAAGCATACACCATGGCACCTCACCTTGAATTTGTCGCGTCAATGCATCCATTACCAAGGCAAATAAAAATGGACTTAGAGCTGATCCTTGATGCAACCTCATCCCAACTGGGAAATGCTCTGAGTTCCCTCCTACTGTCCTTACCCTGGTTTTGGCTCCCTCATACATGTCCTTGATCACCCTAATGTATGCCACAGGTACATCTTTAGCCTCCAAACATTTCCATAGTATCTCTCTTGGAACTTTATCGTAAGCCTTTTCTAAGTCGATGAATACCATATGCAAGTCCCTCTTCCTCTCCCTATATTGCTCCACCAGTCTCCTCATAAGATGGATGGCTTCTGTAGTTGAGCGTCCCGGCATAAATCCGAACTGGTTCTCTGAAATAGACACGCCTCTCCTCACCCTCATCTCCACCACTCTTTCCCACACTTTCATAGTGTGGCTTAGTAACTTGATACCTCTATAGTTGTTGCAACTCTGGATATCCCCTTTGTTTTTGTATAGAGGGATCATTACGCTCGACCTCCATTCTTCGGGCATCGTTGCCGTTTTAAAGATGACATTAAATAACCTAGTCAGCCACTCCAAACCTACCAAGCTGGCGCTCTTCCAAAATTCCCCAGGAATCTCGTCAGGTCCGGTTGCAAGTCTATTGACATTTTAAACTTCGAGCCCAATTAATCTTCTTCGTACAAAATGGGATGGATGTGGTAGTGTAATTTTGTTTACTACCATGTTTGGTGTATCTGTTACATTTTTACTAGAAGATTCTTGAACAGCCTTCTCTATAGTACCTGAAGGATTTGAAAATGTTATGTGTTTTTTGTTTAAGTGTAGAATTTAACCATCCCCCCCCCCTAGTGTATGTGCTTAACATCTCTGTGTATTTACTCTATTGTGTGCTTATAGTCTTGCGTATTTTCTATATTATGTGCATGTACTAAGCGTATTTTCTATATTATGTGCATGTACTAAGTTATTTGATAAGAGGTAAAAATTTTAGTCTTAATTCTGCATGTAAATATGTTTACTGTATGGCTTCCATATGCAGGTCAAGATGGGAATATATTTGAGTAGTCCTAAAACTGAAAAAGTGTCCGAGGATGGTGAGAATGACAGACTAAGATATGGCTCGTCATCAATGCAAGGATGGCGTTCAACCATGGAAGATGCTGTAAGTGCATGCATGTGTGCTTCTATAATCCTTCAACTTCTGTACACCATTTGTTGACAGATGGTTCCTTTTCCTTTTTTAAAAATACAAATCGTCATCCCTTTCAGCCATCATGGTTTGCCAATTATTATTTATCTGACATGATGGCGACTCCCAAGTAGCTTTGGATTCATTTGATTAATTAGTGTCCTAAGATCATGCTTAGGAATTGCAGTGAACAAGAATGCTAATTTGAGATTTTATATAGCATGCAGTTTATCCAAATTTGGACACTTCCACTTCCTTCTTTGGTGTTTATGATGGCCATGGAGGTAAGCATCCTACTCTTCTGATATAGGACGTTATAACTGTCTTTTGATAGCATTGCTAGTCTTTGTTTGTGTATGCATATTAGGTGGCACTTGATATTCACTACTTATGTTTTTAACTCTTGTTCTTTCTTGTTTGGGCAACATATGAGCTTTTGGTTTCCATGTTGTTACTTTGACCAAAGTTTTGTACTCTTGAAGATAATGTTCAGTTCTCTTTTCTACTTCACTGAAACTTTGAGATTTGATAATGTTTTAGTTACAGATATGACGAAATTGAGGAACTTCTATCTTTTGACTACATGTGTCATTTATTGTTCCTTTACATCTTTTTTCTTTTCCAGATTTCCCTGCATTGAAGCAGGAAGTCATTTTAATGGTTTGTTAAATATGTTTACTTGTTGTCTTGTAAACATATAATTACATTAGTTGCAGGGTGCAGTTGTTTATAGAAAT
This sequence comes from Solanum dulcamara, assembly GCF_947179165.1. Lineage (NCBI taxonomy): Eukaryota > Viridiplantae > Streptophyta > Magnoliopsida > Solanales > Solanaceae > Solanum > Solanum dulcamara. Next base: position 69,835,589 of record NC_077237.1, read on the forward strand.
CTCATCTTATCAATGACATCCAACTAGATGCCATCCAAAAACTGGGAAAAGAATATGACCATGTATCTAAGGGTATCTCAAAGAAGTAAAATGAAAAGGATAAGAATTTTAAACTTCAGTATCTGTTTATCCTTCACTTTCTCCTCAGAAGTTGGATGTCCTCTCTTTCCAAGGTTCTTTAATATCTTATGAAGGGGTTATTATCGATTTTTGAAGGGTTCTTCAGTTGCCTTATCTTGTCCAAGGACAGTGGTTATATAGTTCCATTTTCAATTGCTCAATTCCAATTACTTTCTGTGATCTGCCTTCCCATTAAGTTTTATACATCATGAACCTCTTGCAAACAACAATCTTTTAGCTTGTCATTCTTTCTCCCTCCAAAAGGTCCCCAGCTCCAACAAAGTTATAAAAAACAAAATTGGACATGGATGATAATGCTGTGTAATAGTTACAAACAGCTTGCATGTTCATGCTATTCCAAGTGAATCAGCACTTTACGGGTCTGTTTGGAAAGCCACTTGGTAATTGGAATTGGTGTAATTATTAGGGTAGTAATTACCAGCCTAGTAATTACATAGTCTAGTAATTACGATGACCTGTTTGTTTGCCACAATGTAATTACAGTATAATTACAAGTGTAGTGTTTGGTTGCACAAGTGCAATCATAAGGTTATATAAATTTTAAAAATAGAAGTTAATTATCGAAAATTTAAAATTTATATTAAACAAATAAAGACCTTTATAAATGATATTAAATTAAATATTTAAGATATATATTGTCTTCTGAAAATATATTAATTAATAAACATAAGTTCTCAACTAATATTATAAAAAATATTGATTTATATTTTTCAAATTAGTAAATTTTAATTAATTTAACATAAAAACTAAAAGTATAAGATTTTTGTGAACATCATAAATGCATGCTTGAAAAAAATGTTAATATTATAAATATACTGTCATAAAATTATTAAAACATTTGGAAAAAAGATAATCTATCAAGTCTAATTAAAAAATAAATGGCTTGCAATGTGAAATATCAAGTCAATACTACTAAAACAAATGAAATTGAAAATACTCCCTCTGTTCATTTTTACTTGTCACTATTATTGTTTTTGTCTTGTAAAATTTGCAATGCTTTTCGTTTTTTTGCCATTATGCTATATATATATATATATATTGTTTTTCTCTCTTACTTGTGACTGTGACTTTTGAGCCGAGGGTCTTCAAAAACAACCTCTCTATCTCCACGAGGTAGTGGTAAGGTTAAATTTCAACATAACAAGCATAAATATGATTTAAAAGAAAAGAAAAATGTAAGTATATAACCTTATTCAATAATGAATTCTACGTTAAAAACTAGAATACTAACAAAATCATGCAAATGAAAAAAATGATAATAAATTAATAAATAGATAAAATGAAAAATTGCATGGAATCACATGAAAAAGTAAAGGTTCAGAACGAGCAGGAAATGAAATATAAATAATAAAAAATAAAAAATATAGTTTTAGATAACACTAGAATACTATAAATATTTTTTAAAAATAATAGAAATAAAAAATAAATATTAAAATAAAAAAATACAAATAGAAATAAAAGAAAGAAAAGAATTTCAAAAAGTTTCATTTAATTATATGGTGTAATTACATCCAATTTCTTACACTCCCTTGGGAATTGAAAAGGTTAATTACTCCCCTTCAATTACACCAAATTCCTCTCTTACCAAGTAATTACTTGGTCTACCAAACATGTCAAAGAGTGTAATTTCACTCAATTACACCAAATCCCAATCCCATTGTGACTTTCCAAACAGGCCCTACATGAACATTCTTCTTATCATCAACTTGACTAAAGTGTTGTTTCCGGCAATTAACTTTTCACTCCTGCTTCCATAGCAACTTGTCCTTGGGCCATTTCGCGTGTTGAATGCCTTCACCACTATTTCCTACAGTGGACCAGTTCTTATTACTAACTTCTGATAACTATATTCACCCAAAAATAGTCCGCTAGATTTTGTGTCAAAATCCGCACATGCCCTTCTCTCGCTGGAGAAAGTTCTCATAAAAGTGAGTTGGTATCCATTTCTTCCGTTTAGAGAAGAACTGATCGTCATGTTTTCTATTGAACTTGGTAATTCATGTTCCTGGTCCTAAGTAGTATTGAGAGCATCTTCCATGACCCATTTTTCCTCATTTCCTATCTGGCTTCTCAACATGGCACTTCTTTCGAGTCCAGGACCTCAAAGTCTGATAAAAATTTCGTATGTTCCTCCTCTTATTATCTCCTTTGTTTTTCTATTTATATTTTTTTGGGCTTTGCTAAATATGCACCACCTTCGTTATTTCAGATAGCTGCTATAGAGTGACTTTTGAAGTATTTCTGTGTAGCTTACTGGATGTAATTTCATTGTTTTCTTTTTGATCACTTTCAGCGTCGACTTTGACATCTAAATGAAGTATTATCTGCATAGTTATTGCCCTGAAAGAAGTTTTGAGAAGAAAGGGACTCAATTTGACATGTCTCCGTGCTCTTTCCTCATTTTCTTTTTGGTTGTTTCAGTATGTCCCTATGCTCTGGTATCCATCACAGAAAGCTGTGTCAGCTGCAAATAGTAGTAGTTTGAGGTCACTTTCACACTGTCTTGCTGCAGTTAGAATTTTTTTTCTTCAGCGAGTCTTCATAGGCCATGTATTCCACAGTCCTCTGCAGATTATCATTTTCTTGAACAGGGTGCCGTGTCAGGTTATTCTCAATAATTCATTGGTTCTTTCCTTGATCAGAGCCTTTAGGCATCCTGTTGAGAAACAGCTCAATTTTATGACGCAATTTTAAATTAATTTCGAGGCCGTGAGATCCAGGAAAATCCTGCGTCTATTCACCTTTTTTTTATTTTTAAAATGATTAGAAATTTATTGCTGGCATCAAGAAGATGTAGAACAGTAAAAAAGTTAGGAAGATGGCAAAACATCATTAGCTCAATTATAAAAAGACTAAACTAGTACCAGGGAGCGAACAAAGTTCAAAAAGTTCTCGGGGGAATCTATCGGTGAAAGATGCCAACTATGTAGATACAAAAGACATCTAGCTCTAAGGGAGTGATTTGGAGTTTATAAACCTTCAAAACATCTGTTGTTCCTTTCTGACCATACACACCAAAAGATACTAGAGGTATCATCTTCGAGATTGGCTTGATGGCCTTATCAACTCTCCAATTGCACCAGCATTGAAAGGCCTCTTTGGTGCTATGTGGAATTACCTAATTAATACCAAATATAGACAAAAACATAATCCATAAGTCAGCAGCGACTTTACAATGTACAGATAGATGTTTGTTTGACTCAAGGTTCTGTTGGCACATGTAACATCTATTGGCAATCTGAAATTTTCTTTTCTTAAGGTTCTCTTGAGTGAGGCAGGCTTCATGAAGAACTGTCCGGCTGAAGCTTATGATATTTGTTGGGAGCTTAACTTCCATGACCAGTTATCAAGCACTTCATTAGGACCACCATATGAGTTTGCATAGCCTGCTTTCCCTGAGTATTTACCATCCTTGTCACTGCGCCACCTTAACTTGTCTGCTTCCTGGACATTTATCACCTGGCCTTCTAGCCTAGAGAACAGGTTGATCACTTGCAATGAATGATTACTTCCTTCAAACAATACTGCTGGATTTCAAGATTTTTTCACCTCCTCATAATTGCAACCATGCTAAGGGAACAGTTCCCAGTTCCACTCCGTTGTTTACTTTATTAAGTAGCTTGCTGTAGTAACATTTTTCTTTCACCCCATATTTATACTTAATAAGGTCCTCCATTTTGTAGGCGATGAAGTTTCTAAATTTTGTGCCAAGTTTCTTCACCCAGAGGTTCTTAATCATGAAGCATACTCAGCTGGGGATATATGCACTTCTATTCAGCATGCTTTTCTCAGGTCGCCCCAGTACTAGTCTTTTCAAATTTAATTTCACGTTTCATCTTGTGCCGCAATGTAATCATTGACTTAGTCTACACAAGGCAGCAGGAAGGCGTCATTCTCGTGTGATTTTCGTGTTCTCATCACCCTGGGATTCTGAGCAAGGACAATTGCATATTCAAGCAACTAAGTTTTTTGATCTAAGAAAGTATGAGGCATGTTGGGATGGGCGTATATTTTGTGCTTCTATGAGATTTCTTTCGATCAATGCTTATGATTAAATTTTCTCCTTGACCAAAGTTGAGCATTTTCATTGCTAATAGGTTTCTAGCATTGATGTCCCTTTGAGTCCTCCAGATATTACATGTTAACAACTAGCTGTTTTACTTTTGCATTTGTCAAAACATTTTCTTTTCCACATTTTTCTTGAGCTGAAGGTTTGTCGGAAACAGTTTCTCTACCCTATAAACGCAGGGGCAAGATCTGCTTACACCCCATCCTTCCCGGACACCACAATGTGGTATCGTAATGGATATGTTGTTATTAAACAACGAGCTGTTGCGCTTGAACTTTTCTACCATTATTTGTCAGTATGAGAGTGTTAATGTGGAAATTTGTTATGGCTTTTACTGTAAAAGGGGTTTTCCACGTTATTATCATAGTTTTTTTTTCAGTGTATGAGCTTCTTGTCTCTTTGTTTATGAGTCTGATCTTATGTATGTTTCTCCATGCAGAATGGATGAGATGATGTGTGGACAAACAGGTCAGAGAGAATTAGCCGCTTTGACAGAAAAGAACCAAGCTAAGGACATAATAGAGGGTTTGTTATCGCCTCCCAAGCATGGTGAACCCAAGGGGCAAACAGATGGTGGGTCTTCAGAGGAGGTATCAGTCCTGGCCTTTATTTTTTGTGTCGACCTATAGCTACAAGGTGCATTACACTTGTTTGTTGCTATAAGCACATTCTTTGCTATTAATGCATTTTAGGGTCCTATTCGTCGGAAATAAATTGAAGTAACTGACTTTTTGGAAGAACTTTTCATCTTTTGAGTACTTCAATTTGTTATTTCCTGCATCTTACTCCAGGTTGCCATGTCATAGCATGTCTAAGTCAGTCTTCATGTTCTATTATGAATGTAATTGATGGAATCATCTAGAAGGGTATAACTGGTCATGGCGTTGAAGATCTAGTTGGAAGGCTTTTCTCTTCTGGGTCTGCACCTAATATTTGTGAATCTCGGGTTTCCTCTTATGATTATCATGGTCTGGCCATGGATCTGTGGAGTACTCTGGCGGTGGTTCAAGGTGGATCTTTGGATGGGAAATATAGTGTTTAAGTTGAAGGATAAGAGATGAAAAGGCTTGTAGCTAAGGAAGCAAGCCTGACACATGATAACCTGAGGAGACGGGGAATACAGTTGTGCTCAAAATGCTATCTCTGTGGGAAGGATTCAGAAAGTATTAACCATTTTTTCCTACATTGTGAGGTAACAGATCAGTTACGGCAATTTTTGTAAGCATGAAAGAGATCAAATGGGTCATGCCAAAGGCTACTGGAGATCTATTAAAATGCTGGAACAACATGGGAGAGACTGTGAGGCAGGAGACATGGTGGAACACAATTCCTTCAAGTATCTGTTGGACAATAGGAACTTGAGATGTTTTGAAGGAAGAAATAGCTATCCAGAAATTTAAGATGAACTGCCTTTTTTACTTCTCATTTTTGGTATTAAGAACTCTTACGAGATGTTGTTTCCCTGTTAGATATTATTTGATCCTTGTAAGAAAGGATGTATACTTTTACTTGTTTTGAGCTTTTAGATATGGCTTCCTGCTTAGTCTTTGTGCTGAAGATTTACAATACTGTTACCTTTCTCTCAAAAAAAAGGAGAAGAGAAGAAAATGGAGGGCCGGCTGGTGGAGGTTTTCTTCAGTGATGGAGGAAGAAGATGAAGATGTTTGGTGTTAAAATTGTTCTTTTTCTGATGAGAGATCCGACGGTCAGTAGTGAGGAAGAGAATGGAGCGATTCTGATTTTTCCTTTTGGAGTTCAAGACGATGGTTTATGGTGAGTAGGGAGGAGAGGTATGGTGGATGAAGATAAGATGGTATGAAAAGCATGCCTAACACACGAAGTTTTGAAGAGACAAGGGGTCATCATAGTTTCCAGGTTTTTCTTGTGCAAAGAGAGAGATGAAACCAATAGCCATCTGTTTTTACACTGCACATTCACCGCACAACTTTGGTCCTTATTCCTCAATATAAACATAGACAAGTTGGACTTTGCCTGAGTATACTGCAGATCTGCTTAGCTGCTGGATGAAAAGAGGAGGTAGCAAAAGCCAAAAGAAGTGGTGGAGAATTATACCACAATGCATTTGGTGGACAGTTTGGAGAGAGAGAAATGGGAGATGTTTTGTAGATCTTATAGTGTTTTGGTGGTGGTGAATGTGGAAAGGGGCTGGTGGCAGCCATTGAGTGTGTAGCCTTTGGAAGATGAAGAAGGAAAAGTTGGAATTTTTTTGCAATCAAGGATTGTAATTTCATCAGAGCGTCTCTCACCTTGTACTTTTCAAACCTATTTTCAAATGTTTTGTTGAGCCGATGGTATATCGGAATCATCCTCTCTCTACCTCACAAGGTAGGGGTATAGTTTGCATACCTCTTGTGGGATTACACTATGTATGTTGTTTCTTCTAAGTAGGAAATGCTATTCAATTACAGGAATTGAATCTTCTATATGATTCCTGATTAGTTCTTTGAGTCACCTATCCCCCCCCCCAAACCCCAAACCCCATAGTTGAAGGTTATTTGGTCTTTTGGTTAATCTAGTATCAATTCCGATCAAGTGTCGTAGTATCTCTATCATTCTAGCAGCATGACCGAAGCTTATTCTACTCTTGCCATTGTCTGACTTCTGTTGAACATTGTACTGAACCATGTTGGTTCATAATTGGGATTGAAGTACTCCTAGATTAAAGGAAATCTATTTCCAATCATATTAAATGCTTGTGCTCGTTTAAAATTCCACCCCCCTACAAATGACGTGATATATTTGCAATAAAGGAAAGAAGAGAAAAAAAACATACAGGAAGAATGAGAAACAAACGAGTCTTGAGAATATCTTCAGGCATATTATTATCAAGTCTTTTTATTCTCAGAGATCTAAGATAAATTTATCCAAAAATAAAGGGCATAAGAAGCACTAAGAGGTGTCAAAAAGTACTGTGAACTCCTAGTTTTGCAGTGGTCTGACTACTCCTATAGACTGTTCGGAGTTATAAATAATTAGATTCTAAAAATTTATTTTCCAACTATTTTTTAATCAATATACTGGAGTTCAATTTTTTAACCTTTTGTTTTTTTTCCAATGTAGGGGGCTAATTCTGATTACCGTGGGCCATCTGCAGGGAGCACAGCTTGTGTAGCAATCATTCAGAATATTCAACTTCTTGTGGCAAATGCTGGTGATTCTCGCTGTGTCTTATCTCGGAAGGGTCAGGTACCATTTATTTTTGAAGCAGGTATATGTTCTGGTCCAGGATTTTTTTTGATAATGACAAGGAATAGTATTAGATAAAGGATCAGCACTAAGCAAGCGCAAAAAGTGAATTTACAAATCGTGCAATCACCAATCATGTCTAACTTAACATCTACATCCTGTACAAAGATCAACTCGTACCAAAAAAATGCAAAGAAATAGCTTTAAGCTTAAGGCTAAGAATGGATCTATTGTTGCCTTAAAAAATTATGTTGTGCCTTTCTGTCTGTACTGTCCACCTCAACCAAATAGCATGGGGTATGGTATCCCAAATTTTCTGTGACTTTCTGTTGAGTCCAGCCTTGTTCCAGCATGAGAGGAACTCAGTTGTGGAGTTTGGCATGGTCCAGTGTATGCCAAGAATGTTAAAAAAGAATCACCACAGTTGAGGAGTGGTCCTGCAGTTAAAGAAGAAGTGATTCACGTCTTCAGATTGGTTTTCACAGAGGGGACATCTGCCACAAATCTGAAAACCTCTTTTCTGAAGGTTATTTCGGGTGAGGCAAGCTTCCCTTGCAATTAACCGGGAGAAACATGAGACTTCTGGAGGGGCATTGTTATGCCAGATTTTCTTCCAGGACCATGTGTCGACACAGTCTTGAGATGTCAACGGGTAATAGCAAGATTTCACAGAAAAAAGACCCTTTTGTGACCTTTCATACAATGGAATCCGGTTTCTGATTACCTATCTAGGGAGATGTTAATGAGCAATGTAAGCAGATCACAAGTTCTTTGCACTTCCCAACCATTTAAATGTCCTATGGGAAATAAATATAGGGCATAAATTCGAGCCCTGCTCAGATAGAAAGTCAGCAATTGTAGCATTGTAAAGGGAGGAAATGCTGTAGATGTCTTGAAGAAGTTCTTTGAGAGGTGTTGGCCCAACCATGCGTCCTCCCCAAATCTGATTATTCTACCATTGCCAAGTAAGAAACTAGAGTTTTCCATGAGCGAATATGTTTCCAAACTCCTGTTCCATGCGTGCGTTTGACTCTTTGGTGAACCAAGGATTTCTCAAAGAGAACTTTTCGATTAATAATCTTCTCCATAAGGCGTTTTCCTCCTTGTTGAATCTCCAATGCTGTTTTAACAAGACTTCCATTATGGCATTTCAAGTTCTTGATCCCAAGACCCCCGTTCTTTCTGTTCTTGGAAACTTTGTCCCACCTGACAAGACAAAAGGAGTTATTCTGCTTGTTTCCATTCCATAAGAAATCTCTTCGCAATTTATCCATTCTCTTTAAGATTGTGGACGCAATCTCTCGGTCTCCATGAGGTAGGGGTAAGATCTGAGTATATTTTGCTCTCCCCAGACCCCACTTGTGGGAATAAACTGGGTATTGTTGTTGTTGCTGCCTCAAGATTGAGGACGGTGTTGGAAAGAAGGACATGGTATAAGTAGGAAGAGCATCAAGGACACTATTGATAAGGGTGAATCCCCCCTCCCCGAAGGATAAATACTGTCGGTTTTAATTTGCCAATGTGTTCTTCTCCGTCTTCTCTAGACCTCCATTCCAGATACTGATGTGTTTTTGCTTTTCTCCCAAAGGTAGGTTCAAATAAGTTGTGGGAAGAGACCAATGTTGTATTGGAGTATGCTAGCCAACTGGTGTATATTAGGAACCTGATTGACTGGGAAAATTGAGTTTTTTGAATAATTGATGTGATGACCAGAGATGGCCCCACAAGCATTAAGAGTTATTCGTAGAATTATCATTTGGTGCTCCATGGTATCGCAAAAAAAACAATGTATTGTCAGCGTACAAAATATGTGAGATAATTAACCTCTTAATATCTCTAGAATCTGCCGGAAAACCAGAAATCCAGTTTACTTCAGAAGCCTTGTAAAGCATCTTACCAAGTCCTTCCATAACCAGAATACAAAGAAAAGGAAAGAGAGGATCTCCCTATCTTAATCCTCGTTGTGTAGGAAAGGAACCATGGTATGCCATAGATAAAAATGGAGAACTTCACAGAAGAGATATAATACCTGATCCAATTGATCCATTAGTACCAAGACCCATTTGACTCAATAGATTCAGTAAGAAGTTCGACTTTACATGGTCAAAAGCTTTTCCAATATCCAATTTACAAATAATGCCGGGCTCCCCAGTTTTCAGTCTCGAGTCCAAGCATTCCTGTGCAATCAAAACTGCATCTGTAATATTTCTATCACTGATAAAAGCCATCTGAGAAGTGTGTTGACTGGTTTGGTGATCATTCTTTTGAGTCTTTTTATGCAAGTGCTTTAGATAAAAATTATAGAAGCAACCAATCATGTTGATAGGTTCGTAGTCCTTGAGCATTTTTGCACCATTCCTCTTGGGAATAAGAGCAATGTATGAGGCGTATAAACTCCTTAAAATTCAGCACTGTGGAAATGGTTCAAAGAGTTCAGCAAATCACTTTTAATGGTATGCAAACACGATTTTAAAAAACCCATTTGTAAAGCTATCCTGTGCCGGGGTTTTATCACTGTCACAGCTCTTGATAACACCAGGATTTCCTCTTCCTAGAGTGGTCTTTGAAGCCATCCGTCCTCCTTCCTAGAGATGCAAGGAGCATCTTCATAAAGCCATTGAGGTCTCAGATCTGCACCTTCTTTATTAAGATTTTCATAGAAGTGTAGTATCTCACTGGTTAGGACCTCCATTTCATCTTGTAAGAGTGCCGTCAATTTCCATGCCACCTATTTGATTGTATCTTCAATGAACATTTATCATTTATGAAAAAACCCCAGTGTTGTTATCATCTTGTTTCAACCGTAGCCATGAGATCTGTTCCGATTTGATGGTTTCCTCCAATTCCGTTTGTAAGTTCGCCCTTTCAATCAAAGTGTCATCCATAGGAGTTGAGCCTTCGGTCTCTTGATCAAGATTCAAAATTTTGTTAAGCATGAATGATTTCCTGCTCTCCAAATTACCATAGAGATCCGATACCACTCCTTGAGCTTGAATGTCAACATCCCAACTTTCCCGGCAAAGATGAAATCCAGCCTGCCATGGATGTTGAAAGAAGTCCACCACTCTTTCACCAAATCCCCATCAGCCATATTTTATTTAGCTTAAAATAGGATGGGTTTCTTGACCACTGTTCATATTCAGGCAAAAGTGGTGAATGATCTGAGAAAACACGGGGAAGAACTGATTTTTTTATGGTGTGAAAGTGATCATTCCATTTGGTAGTGAAAAGAAATCTGTCAATCTTTGAAGCCACGGTGCCAGAAAATTTTCTGGTCCCAGTATAACTTCCCCCACATAAAGGGGGAGACAATCAAACTCAAGCATAGTCTATAAGTACAACTGTGCTGTTTTTTTCCCCCCAGGCACCTTGTAGTGTTAAAATTCCCCAATAACCCAAGGTCCCTCCGATAAGCCTCTGTCAGACGCTAACTCGAGCCATAGCAAATTCCGGGTCAGTCATTTTGTGGGAGCATAAACTCCTGTCAGGTTCCAAGAGAAGTTGTCTATCAAATTAGACAGAGAAACGGAGATGGAATGAAGACCCTTGAGAATTATATTTCCCCTCCAGGTCCCCTATCCCACAGTATAATAATATCCTCAGAGTCGAATGTTACATAACCAGCCTATCGATCAAAGAGTAATTGCCCAGCCAACTTAGGAGACCAAACCTCAATTTGTTTCTGGAAGGGCAACATATATCAATTTCCACTTGAGTGGGAGAGTTTTGATGAGGTTGGTGAAATCATTCATCCCTCTAACATTCCATGATAGCATTTTAAGGTTCATTTATAAGAAGGTGAGAACTTCCCCTGACCCCTTTGCGGCCTGTTCACAAATTTTACACTGAATACCAGATTCTTGACCTCACTTGCAAATTTTGCACGTGGAGAGGAGGAATCTTTTGTTGAAGAAAACTTTCTGCATGAAACCTTTCTTTTCTCAAGGTTTTGCAGAAACTCCATAATCTCTTTTTCTGCCCCAAGATATTTAATTCCCAGCAATTTGCAGATCTTTGGAGTGTGTCTTCGTGTCCAAGAGGATACTTTTCTTTCATCAAAATGTTCTGGTCCGGGATTGTTAAGTGATTTTGCATCAGTGTACTGATGCTTGTCTTTCTTCCAAGTAGGCACAGTTGTATTAAGCACAAAAATGTTATGCAGGCATATGATATGTCTAGGGACCATAAGCCTGACCTTCAAGCTGAAAAGGAAAGGATTACAAATGCTGGTGGATATGTCCGGTGTGGACGGGTCAATGGGACTTTAAACATGTCAAGAGCAATCGGTATTTGAAAATATTGCATTTTCTCAAATATACTATAGTGAGTTCCCTTTTTCTGCTTGTATTGCCGGTTTGATCAATTTGATGATTTCAGGAGACATGGAGCTGAAACAGAACAAATCGTTGCCTGCTGAAAAACAAATAGTGACTGCTAATCCTGATATCCGCACTGTAAGTAAATTCAATGGCTTATCAATCCGTAGAAGTATGTAATGTGGGGAGGAAAATTTTGTACTGTATATTTTGTGTGTACAGTGAGATGAAAGGTTGTCTCTAAAAAAAATGTCTTCTTTTGGAGCATTATTGCTTTGCTTAAATTATTAGCTGATCCGAATGGAGATTTTCATGTGTTCCTTTCTAGCTGAGGATATGATTTGTGCATTTAACATTTCCTTTCCGAATTTTTCTCAAACTAGGTTGAGCTTTGCAATGATGATGATTTCCTTGTTCTAGCTTGTGATGGCATATGGTAAGAATATTGTATCATTTTAATTTTATCTTCCCAGTGTGGTCACTGTATTTGAATATCATTCGATGATTTTTAGGGGAATACCAGCTTATGTTTCTTCAGAAGTTGTTAGATTACTGGGCTTAGAGTACTTGAGTTTGCATACTGTTTGCTAGTAGGTTCACATGATCCACAAGGAAAAGTATTGGTATGGGTTTTTGTTGCTCTTTTGGAAGTTAAATGGTCGTTTATGCACATTGTTTCCATACCAATGCAACTTATCCCAAAAAAAGGAAAAATTGGAGAAGTTGGAACTTACATCTTTTCAGTGTAATTAGAAATTCTCTGCTGCATGGTTATTTTCTCATACTTAGGACTTCAGTTTACGTCAGATGTGAGTACCTTTCCAGGCCTGTTTTCACCCCTTTTTTTGTTACTATATCATAACAACAGAATTTCATATCTGTATGTCTTGTGCATTAGGGATTGCATGTCAAGCCAAGAGGTTGTGGACTTTGTCGGGAAACAGTTAAAACACGTGAGTCTTTAATTATTTTGCTCGCTGTTATGATCATGCTTTTCAGTTTGTAAAAATCAATGATGTCACCATTTTTGCAGGAAAATAGGCTCTCAGCTGTTTGTGAGACAGTGATGGATAAATGTTTGGCCCCAGCCACGGGTGGAGAAGGATGCGACAACATGACCATGATCTTGGTACAATTCAACAAACCTTTCAAGATTGCCACATTGAACAAGGAGCAACCACTGGCCTCTAATCAAAATTCTGAATGTAATGGAAGCACAGTAACATCTAACAATATGCCATAGCAGGTCTCAATATAATGATAATGCAGCTAAAAAAAAGCCTGAAACCAGTGGTAACATTTATCATTGCCTATACAGGAAGAGTCATGCTGTCGCTGTAAGCTTTTGAAGTTTTGATAGATAAAAGGTGGCGTTTTAGATAATATCAGAAGATCTGTATATATGCTCAACTCCCCTGACCTTTTCAAGTGCGGGGATAAGCTTTTAGCTTCAAATGGGCAATAATGTACACGGGACAATTCCTCAGAGGAATGTTTTCAGTTTAGTGGAATTGATGAGTGTAGTATTTTCCCTCTTGTAGAGAGAACTATTAGTTGAAATACTAAAATGTGGATTTTGATTGTTTGCTCTGCTGAGAACGCCAATGCACAAGTAATAGCCATCTTTTTTGTACGCAGTAAGATGTCGATGCTGTTAACCTTTTGGGCTGGAAAGTGAGATGTCTTTTGTTAAACAGGCTACGGTCCTTCCAATTTACTAACTTTTTTGTTATGGAGATTTTAATTTGGTCATGTCAAATCTAACTAGCACAGGGAACAAGGATAGGCTTCCTTAATGATTACATCTACCAACTGATTCATCTGTTCGAATTGTTTGTAGGACTAAATACATTTTTAAGCAATTAAATCATCCAATCCTGGAACTATTTGCCATACTCTTGGATACAGAACTATTTGTAGGCCCAAACATCATTATATGTGTGAGACAAAATTCTCGTACAATGAGAGAAGAGATTGCGGAATCAAGGGATTATTAATAAAGATTATGTGCCTATTGATAGGGGTAATTAGAGTTAATTTGGTCTGCTACTTTTAGTGCAATCATGAAAATAAAATTGGTGAGTTGAGTAGTAGAAGTAGTAGACTAGACACTAGTAGTAGCACACCATTACTTTAACAGGCAATGTGATTGAAGCGTGGTTTTCTTTCTGGACGAAGCGTGCTGCTACATACTCAATTCTCACTTCTTATTTTGTTATTTTGCTGTCTGCCCTTCGTAAGCCAAACAATTGTAAAATAGAGAAGTAAAGCTAAGGTAAAAAAAAATATGGAAAATTCTCTGCTTGCATTAGTTATACACTCTATTGTGTATTACTAATATCATGGATTTCTAGGTATTAGTAATGCAAAGGAATTTAATGCATGCATTAACATGATTAAAGACCCAATTATCCCTCAAAATCCTTTTTACATCGTTTTCACCATAATTATTGAGGATATTTTTGTAAATATATATTTTTATGCAATGCATGCTATTTTAAATATACTAAACCAAACAATTTATAAAAAATATTCTCTATATAATTAATGCAAGCATTACTAATCCTGTTTAATTTCTTTCTCTTCATTCATGTAAGTGATTTCATATGTATTATATCCTTTTGTTTTCTGTATATAAGGATATGACAGAATGAAAGTATATAGAATTTGATTCTATACTGTTTATGATATGTATAGATCAACAGTTGATCTAAATCATATTAATCTTTTATAGTAATTAATCATACCATGATTTATGGTGTGTTGTAGGCTACTTATTAGTTTAAACAAGGCTTAAGTCATGTACGGTCTGTTAAAGTTGTTCATATATTTCACTTAGACACTTCAACTAGGACTATTACCTATTAAACATTTTTAACTATTCAAAACTTGTTCCTATTAGACATTTTTAAATAATCAGCAAAAAATACAAAGTGTGTGTGATACACTGTAATGACATGGCAAAATAATTAATTAAAAGCTGACATGTGTTACTTGGCCTCAAAAATTATAGAAAATGAATTTTCTATTAAAAAATAAAAATTATTTTAAATACATTTTCAATCTTTCTTTTATAAAAAATTAAAAATAACAACACATTTTACCCAGTTCCACAATACCCCACCCGCTATCTTCTTCATTTTCTTCCCAACAACATTTCCTTTTCCAAAGCACAAAACTCAACTTCTTCTTAAATTACTTGCAAATTTAATTTTTTTAAAAAGTATATATTTCATACATAATACGTGAGAGAGAAAGATATAGAGAGAGATTGGTATAAAAGTGATGAAGAAAGGGAGTTTGTTGACGGATAATCATTTCGAAATCGACTACAAAGAGAAATCAAGAAGACCCAAATTAATTTTATCGAATTCTCTGATATCATTTTTGATAGGTTTAATGGGTTTACATTTTAATTTGAGTAGTGATGTCTGTTCGGAGCGGCCGAAATTGGCGATGGACGAAGGTCTGCTAATTTTTTTTTACTCCAATGTTCAAAAATCTTTTTGCTTATTTGTTTTTGCAGATCCAATTAGTTGATTAAAAAAAGGACAATTAATTCAAAAATGGACATTTTCAGTGGGCTTTGAAAACCTAAATGGGGTGAAGAAGACGATTGAAAGCTGGGGTTGGGTTGGGGGCCTTTTTCATTTTTGGATTAAGAAATTATTACTTTTAAAAATATATTTTAAAAAATCTTTTAAGTTATTTATAATGCCAAACGATAACAGAAGAAGAAAAAGTGTAAGATTTTTCAATAAAAATAAAAATAAATATCATTCCAGACATCTTAAGGCGCCAAATGAAAGTGAAGAACACTTTTTTTGCCATATCAGCATTTTGTGTTTAATAGGTACACGTTTTGAACAAGTTAAGTGTTCAATAGTGATAACTTCATTGATGGAGTCTTGTTAGACGACTATATGAATCAAGACGAGTTAGTCAAGAAGAAGGATGGAAGAAGAAGATGAGAAGCTGCAGTGCAGCAGATGAAGAAGCAGAGGAGAAGTTGCAGAGAAGAGTAGTAGAGGAGAGAAGATTACATTGCTCTCTAAGTCACATTGTACATACACACACTCATCATTCATGTGGTGTGAGTGAGTTGTATTTAAAGAGTTTTAGTAGTTAGTTACAAGTCACTATCAACCTACAACTAACATCTAACAAACTTCAACTAACTCTAACAAATTATTAACCATGGTAGCTTGCCTATGGTTAACACTCCCCCTCAAGCTCATGGTTTGAACAAGTTCATGACTCCAAGCTCATTCACCAGTAGCTGATGTTGTGCCTTGCCAAGGCTCTTTGTGAGCAAGTCAGCTAGTTGATCCTTGGTGTGTGTGAATTCTGTTTTCAGCATTCCTTGGTTGATCTTTTCTCTTACAAAGTGACAATCGATGTCTATGTGTTTAATTATTTCATGGAAGATAGGATTAGCAGCAATCTGAATAGCTGCTTTGCTGTCACACACCATGGTTATATGAATCTCAATGTGTATGCCAAGTTCTTCAAACAACCCTACAAGCCATGTAACTTCAGCAACATAGTGAGCCATACTCCTAAACTCAGCTTCAGCCGAGCTTCTGGATACAGTCTCCTGTTTCTTAGATTTCCAGGATATCAAGGCTCCACCAAGATTGACCAAGTAGCCAGTTACAAACCTTTTTGTTTCCAGGCAGCTTCCCCAATCTGAGACACAGTAGGCTAGAAGCTTGTTGGTGTCTTCTGCTGGCATTAGTAGTCCAAGACCAGGGGCTTATTTTATGTACTTAACTACTCTCAATGCAGCTTCTATGTGAGACTCTTTGGGGCAATGCATGAACTGACTCAGAACCTGAACTGAGAAGGCTAAGTTAGGTCTAGTCATGGTCAGATATAGAAGTCTTCCTACTAGTATTTGGTACCTGCTGGGATCCTGCAATTTGTGATCTTCATGTCCCTCATTACCTGTACCTCTAATACACTCATCATATTGTGCAGATGTGAGCTTCTGATTCTGTTCCAGGGGAGTTGCTGCAGGTTTAGCTCCCCCTAGACCACACTCAGTTATCAGTTCAAGAGCATATTTACTTTGAGACATGTGGATCCCTTTGCTTGATCTGGCACATTCAATCCCTAGAAAGAATTTGAGCTCTCCCAGATCCTTCATCTTGAACTCCTTCTGTAAATCTTTTCTGGTGTCACTGATGATATCCTGGTTACTACCAGTGATAAAAAAATCATCTACATATACCAGCACAATGAGTATATTATGTTTATCATGTCTAGTGAAGAGTGAGTAGTCATAGTGACTTTGATAAAATCCCAACTGAAGCAAAGACTGTGCTAGCTTAAAGTTCCACTACCTTGGTGCTTGTTTGAGACCATATAGAGACTTGTGGAGTTTGCAGACTTTAGTGTTCTCCCCCTATCTAGCAAGCCCAGGAGGAATGGTCATGTAGACATCCTCTAACAGATCACCATTAAGGAAGGCATTGTGAACATCTATCTGATGGATGAGCCAACCCTTTGAAGTAGCAAGTGCTATGATGGATCTCACAGTAACCATTTTGGCCACAGGACTAAAAGTTTCCCCATAGTCGAGCCCCTCCTATTGGCTATAACCCTTAGCAACTAGCTTGGCCTTGTACCTCTCCACTTCACCTGTAGATTTGTATTTTACTTTGTAAATCCATCTGCAGCCAATAGGCTTCTTACTAGGAGGAAGATCTACCAGACTCCAAGTTTTGTTGTCCATCAAGACATCTATTTCCTGCTGCATTGCATGGATCCACTGAGGGTCAAGAGAAGCTTCATGATAAGAAGAGGGCTCTGAGATAGCTGAGAATGTCTTGATGCAGGAGCTGTAAGAAGGAGACAGGTGTTTGTAGCTAAAAAAGTCAGCTACTAGAAACAGACAAGAGTGACTTTTGGATTGGGTAACAAAATCCTGAAGCCAAATAGGAGGTTTGGTTGATCTGGAGGAATTTCTGGTAGGAACTGCTGTAGGAGATGGAAGTGAAGAATGGTCTTCAGGAGTAAGTGGTAGCTGAGAGTCTTGAGGAGTAACAGCAGGTGACAAGCTAGTAGGGGGATGATCATTATCAGGTTGTACTAGAGTTAAGATAGGAAATATGGGATTGGATGAGGTTTGACAGTCTCTGAAAGAAAACATGTCTTCTTTAAACACAACATGCCTATTCACAAATAAGGACTTAGTATACAGATCATATAAGAGGTACCCCTTTTGAGACAAAGAGTATCCCATAAGCACAACAGGTATGGCTCTAGGAGAAAACTTATCTGTGATGGCTGGACAAGTAGCATAACCTAGGCAACCAAAAGTTTTGATATGAGAGAGGGAAGGAGGATGTTGATACAGTAGCTCAAAGGGAGACTTATAAGACAAAAGTTGGAAGTCTATTAAGGATATAGACAGCTGTGGTAACACATTCTCCCCAAAACTGCAAAGGTACTGATGCCTGGAACCTCAAGGCTCTTGCCATATTTAAGATAGTTCTATGCTTCCTTTCTACCACACTATTTTGCTGAGGAGTGTATACACATGTGGTTTGATGACATATTCCCAGAGTTGACAGCATGGACTGAAAGGCTGTGCTCATGAATTCAGTCCCATTATCAGTTCTAAGCACTTTGACACAAGTTGAGAACAAATTATGAACTTGAGAAAAAAAATGTCTCATCACAACTATAGTATCAGATTTAGCTGTGAGAAGAAATAGCCAAGTGAATCTGGAGTAGTCATCTACTACAGTAACAAAGTATTTCATTCCATTATGAGTAGGTACTCTATATGGACCCCAGACATCATAATGTACCAAGTCAAAGAGTGCCTTTGAAGTGTGATTGCTTACAGGAAAAGGAACTTTTGTTTGTTTTGCTAATGGACACACTGTACAAGTTGAACTGTCAGAGATATCTACTCCTGCAAGACTAGAGGACCTTCTTATTACATCAATAGGAGCATGTCCTAACCTTCTATGCCATAGTGTACTGGAATTAGAACTACTACCATATACAGCACTAGTAGAAGAAGCTTGAGCAGTAGAAATACTGCATATCCTCTAAGTAGGATCAGTATGGTTGAAGCCTTCCTTGAGAATGTAGAGTCCTTCATCTTCTCTACCAATCTCCTTGACCTGTCCACTGTAGAGATCCTGAAAGACACAAAAATCAGAAAAGAAAGCTGCCATACATTGAAACTCCTTAGTTAGTTGAGACACAGATAAGAGGTTGCATTTGAAATCAGGAACAAAGAGGAAATTGTCAATAACTTGATCTCCAAAGACTTTTGTGCTGCCAACATGAGACACTAATGCAACATTTCCTGTTGGTAGTAGTACCTGCCTTCTTTCAGGCTTAGACACTAAGGTACATTTATCTAGTGATGACAACTGAGATGTCATATGGTTAGTGGCTCCTGTGTCAACTATCCACTCTTTATTCACATATTTGGACACTAGTGTTGATAAAACTCTACCTGCTGTGGCTGCTTTGGCTGAATGCTCTTCACCAGTGTCACTGCCTTTGCTTAGTAACTGCATTATCTGCTGATATTGATCTTTTGTGAAGAAAGCTGCAAGTGACTTATATGTTGCACTAGGTTTTTCATTGTGTGATAAGCCTGCACTTTAAGCAATTGTAACTTGGTTAGCAAATGAACTAGAGCTAGGTGTAGAACTACCAGTTTTCTTCTTGGATCTCTAGCCAACTGGATATCCTTTGACCTTGAAATATTGTTTCTTAGTGTGACCTCTATAACCACACACCTCACAGGTGATAACAAACTTTTGTGGGTTTTGAGGATTGAACTGAGCTTCATAGTGACTTCTAATAGGATTACCACCACCTCCACCAGGTTGATGACCAGAATTCCCATTACCAACACTATGACCACCTATTTTGGCTAAACAATACAGTACTTTCCATCAGTTTAGGAAGGCCTGATTCATAGTTAGTGTATGCTATATTCCTTTGACTTTCATGATCCATGACAAGGGAAAAAGCTTTGTTCAGATTTGGAGTTGGAGACTGCATCAAAATCTGTCCTCTAACTGCAGAGTAGGTCTCATTTAGTCCTATTAGGAACTCTAGTAACCTTTGATACTCATAGTGATCTTGAAACTTCTTAGACTCACGACATGAACAACCTGGACAAGGCATAATTGAATCATATTCATTCCATAAGCCTTTGAGTTTTGTATAATAATCTGAAACTGACATGGTTCCCTGACTTAGATCATGAATTTCTTTATGGAGTTGATACACATGAGCTCCATTTATCTTGTCTAACCTTTCTTTTAGATCACACCAAACCTTGTGTGCATCTCCTCCATACACCACAATAATCTTGGTTGAACTACATTCATAATCCAAGAGAGGATTACAACATTACACTTCTCCCAAGCATCAGAAAACTCAGGTCCAAACTTAGACTTAGGATATCTACCATCAATGAATCCAAGTTTACTCTTGCCTATTAATCCAATTCTCATGGATCTACTCCAGATCGCGTAGTTCTCTGAACCAACTAGTTGAAGAGAAATTAATGAGCTACCTGGAGTATCATTTTGATGCAAGAAGAGAGGATGATTGTGGTCAATATTTGGTATTACCAGCTCAGATGCTGCTATGTTTGAGTTGAAGTTCTCAGCACCTAGTGTTCCAGTTGCAGCTTCACCTAGATTCACCATTGAACTTGCTTCGAAACTGAGAATGCTGAAACTTGATTGCGACTCAAACACCTTTCAGAGATGAGCACCTACACTGCTCGTCTTCTCAGCACTTAACTGCTTGTTCCAGTTCTAGGATCTTACCAAACGCTCTGATACCATGATAACTTCATTGATGGAGTCTTGTTAGACGACTATATGAATCAAGATGAGTTAGTCGAGAAGAAAGATGGAAGAAGAAGATGAGAAGCTGCAGTGCAGCAGATGAAGAAGCAGAGGAGAAGTTGCAGAGAAGAGGAGAAGAGGAGAGAAGATTACATTGCTCTCTAAGTCACATTGTACATACACACACTCATCATTCATGTGGTGTGAGTGAGTTGTATTTAAAGAGTTTGAGTAGTTAGTTACAAGTCACTATCAACCTACAACTAACATCTAACAAACTTCAACTAACTCTAACAAATTATTAACCATGGTAGCTTGCCTATGGTTAACAAATAGGTAATACTCCTAATTAAAGTGTCAAAGTAAAATATGTGAATAATTTTAAGGTCCGTTTTCAGAGTGATCTTTCTCGATTTCGGAACGGAAAGGCTTGGTCGAAGATAAAATTCGGTGTAATTCGCCATTTTTTTGCCCCCATGTCGCCACACGGGGGAACATGGAAACGTAAAAAAATGGGGTCCTATCAACCTGTTCCGACCTAGGATAATAAGCTCATGAGTTTGGTCTTACTTCACCGTCGAGAAAGGAAAGAACACTTTCATCTCTAAGTTTAACTCAGACGTAGCTCCCTTCTTTTTATGACTTAAGCCTTTAAGCAATTAATTTGATGGCAATATCTTCTGCACCAACTGTCCACCATACCATGCACCATTTAATATATATATATATATATAAACAGTTTGTGAAATAGTTTAATAGATATTTCTTATATAACGAGTATATTGGAATAAAAGTGGTATACATTGTGGTCAATATAAGATATAATATTGATGTAAATTAGTCGTTTGGTGTAGACTTTTAAATACATATAGACTTTTCTTTATATAGTTAAATAGGTAAATTCTCACTCTCAAGAAAAGTGGTGTATCGTAATATAAATTCTTTTCCAAAAGTAAAAGTGTCAAATAAGGAATGTGTATAATTTGGAAATTCAAAAATTAGGCAATAAATTCTCACTCTCAAGAAAACATGACAGAAATCCAAAAAATCAACCAAAAAAACGTGTTCCAATAAAATTGTTATATTTTGTAATTAAATTAAAAATTAGTAGATTTATATATAGTTAATTAGTGTCTTAAAAGACAATATTCATGTGATTTTTCCTAGAATCAATGGGGTCTTTCGCAGGACCTAGCTAGTAGAATAGGCGGGATGAGCTCAACATAGCTAGATTGTAGTGTAGGATCCTAAAAAGGGTGTCTTGACTTTCCAGTGTAACATCTTTCTCCAGTTAATCCAAATTAGCATTGAAAAATTCTATTTCGGGTAAAACGTTGTTTTCGTAAATTTAAAATCTTTAATTAAAAATAGAAAAATACTCCCATTCATTGTGAAAATGGTCATCATAGGCACTTTGCTTTAACCTCACGGCATATATAGTGCTACCATTATTCATCAGTCAGTGGATGCACGTACATACTTCTAATCAGTTATACTATATATGGTTAAAGAACTTTATACAATGTACTTTATGTACGTATATACTTGTATTAAGTGATGCCCAATAGTGTGAATGAGTAGGACTCAGTCATACTCCACATCTACTAATTTGAAACTAAAAAGTCTCTTGAATTCCCTCTGATTAAACTCTTTTCTGAAAATAAATAAATCTGCTCAGATTGGTTAGAGTCTAAAATTACTCTTTTAAAAAGAATAGTGCGTGCAACGATATTCATATTCACTAATTTAATTTCTTGGATCCACTCTCTTTTAGACATTATTTTAAAAAAATTCTGCATGTTTCAAACAGATTTGGCGGTATCTAGGAGTCTAAAAGATATGCCAATATTAATAATGTAGAAATTAATTATGAGTAAATTTATATATTATTTTATACAGGTATTAGTTATGTATGTATAAGTTATTTCACCTTCTATTCTTCAATAAAATAATACATAAACTCTCTCACAATTTATACATGTATAATTATGCAGATTTCTAAATTATCAAACAAACATCGTATTAATTTTAACATGAATAACTTATTTTCTATTTACCTACCAAACGTTGTATAAGTTATCTGAAAATTCATACATGAATAAATTATTTTTATCTAGCTATCAAATGACAACGACATAAAAGAATATTTAACTTACAATAGTATGTTTCATTATGAAATTTGTTAGCCACCGTTTTACCATACAACTTTTGGCCAAGTAAAAAGAAAAGAGAAAATGTACATCATATATAGGAGATGTATGAAATTGAATGATATAATTGTTACCTTATAAATATGTACAATGTATAATGATGGTTTATCTAACTTTTTAGCTTTGGATCCTTTATATAACGGTTGCCATCTAGCCTCAATTTTTAAGGTTTAGTAGCAAATTAAAAGTAGGAGTTGCTCTGATCAATTACATGGATCTTCATGTATTCTTCCTCGTTGTCACCGCCACCGTTGCCACAACCGTCTCCGCCACTGATCACATTGTCGGAGCTAACAAAGGTTGGAATGCCGGCATCAATTACACTCTCTGGAGCAACCACCAGACCTTCTACGTCGGTGACTTCATCTGTACGACCTTTTGTTCGTATTATCTCTCTTTTAAAATTTTTGCAGAGATAGTTAATAGTCTACTCATAAGGTTACGTTGTTGGTCTAGATTACCTTATATCTCTGCTTAAGCGTCTCACTACTTATTACTCCCCAAATTAGAACCATAACGGTGTGTTTTCTTTTGAAAAAGACATAATGTTCTTTAATTTAGTTGCTGAAACTTTTATAACAAATAGATATATCTGTCTTACGTGGAATTATAGACATAGGAGCACAAATTGCTGTGCAGAACACATATGTCTACTAGTTCAAATTTATACATGATTAAGTTTCTATTTATGCATACCAAAGATGAAGAACATAAATGACAGTTGAGGCTACGTAAAATGACACATTTATGTATTATGCTTTTGAAAAAAAAATATACTCTCTTTGTCTCAACATATGCATCATGCCTGTCGAAGAAATGACATACTTCGTTATATATATAAAAAAATATTAAACTTCTCATTTTATTATTAATGGAGTGATTATAGCCACAAAAAAATATTTATGGCTTCTTTTTATACAGTAAGTTTGAAAAAAATATTTATTTCTTTCTTAAATTCCTATCTAATCAATTGGAACAGAGAGAGTAATCAATTAATAATCATCTTTGTTTATTAAATTTTGTCAAAACGAATAATTATAACCTTGTCTATATATATATTATATGGCTTGTTTGTTGGCATGCAGCATTTAGGTATCAAAAGACACAACACAATGTGTTACAAGTGAACAAAATAGGATACAATAATTGCACAATAGAGGGTGCACTTGGGAATTGGAGCAGTGGAAAAGATTTCATTCTGCTTAACAAGTCAAAGAGATACTACTTCATTTGTGGCATTGGTGGATGCTCTAATGGCATGAAAGTCTCTGTTCTTGTTCATCCTCTTTCTTCACCTCCTCCGAGGTCAGCCGTTGTATCTGCTGTGCATTCTTCCGAAAAATCTGCTTCCCCGATGATATTTCGTGGTAATTTTGGGTCGATATTGGTGTTGGTTGAAGTATTAATGGCCATATATGTATGTTGTTGGATTTAACGAGTTTCGGCTAAGAATGTTAACTAGCTGAATTTTGAAATTGTTTGTTTAAATCACTAGTATTGTGTAATTGTTACTTTGAAATTTGTTTCAGTTTGAAAAATCTCTCTTGTTATTTTCCTTTAATTCATGTCCATTTTTAATTGGCACTCCATTTGTTTTTTTAGCACTCTGAGACTTATTTAAGCATTGTTTCCAAGCGTTAAAAATATATTTAGTTTGTTAAAAAGAAGAAAGTATTAGTCAGGTCATTGTATGGTAGTTGACTAATAAAGTTTCCTAGTATGGTTTCTGGCCTATTCTGTATTAGTACTAAATTCAGTGGCTGAGACCCCACTTCATCAATAATCAAAAGAGAGCATCTTTACTTGAAAATAGTATAAAGTAAACATCAATTTGGGACAAGAATTAAAACTTAAAGGCACTATTGACTCGATTTAATTTCTTAACATTAATTAAGAAACTATAAGGGCAGCGTACGTGTTATTGATTTTAATACTTAACAGAATTAAATGAAGGCTATGTATATATATGTAGAAATGTTTTCACATCTCTTTGGTCAGCCTTTAGGCTTGTGGTGAACTTGAAAATTACAGGACAAAGATACACTTGCATTTCGTAACATAAAAACAAAAAGACTTCAGCTCACGAGGAAGAATTGTCCAAGTTCATATATAAATAGACAACCGGTCCATTCTTCAATTAATGTGGGGGCTTTAACCCACTTTAACTTTGTACGACTAGTTGGTTGTGTTCTCTTGAGCCTTCTAATATTGAATAATTGTCTAGCCAATTACGTAACACAAATACCTTCTATTTGTGTGGAAGGTTAGTTTTTTGTGAAAGGGCAGCAGCAAGGACATCTTTAAATTTGGCATCTCTGGTTAAGGATGAAGCCATTTGGTCAATCAACAACTTGTGAAACTCTGGTTGCTTGTGACTATGACCAATTGCAGTACTACTTGTTCTGTTTCCATTCACTAATAATATTTTTGGTTGATCACTTGTTATAAGATTGAGATCAGAAGAGCCCTCACCAGCCTCTCGTACTACTTTTGAATGGTTATGCTCTCCTTCATATGTTGCTACTATAATGGACTCATCATCAACACTTCTTTGCACCTGTCAAACACCACATAGCTAGTGTTGAGCAAATTAAAACGTGTATTTATAAGTTAAAACCTTGTAACAACTATTTTGACTGTACTCTTGGAGTTTAATTAGGCACAATTTACATATATATAATTGTACCTACGGGATCAACATACATATTAGAAAAAAGACACATCAGAATACCTAAAGAACCCTCTAAACTTGATGCGTTTTATTTAGAGTTTTTACCTTTTTCTTGACGGGGCAAGTAGGAGCAAAAGAGCACTTGTAGTAAGCTCTGGGATACGGGTTGTCTCTCGTTACTTTCTGACCGTATTTGCGCCATTCATATCCATCCTTCACTATCTGCATTACGTCGTACATTAGCTTCCCCCCAATTGAAAGTAACACACATAAATATGATACACAATACTTTTACTTAACTAGCGACTTATATATTACATGGAAATTAGTTATGTTTTAGGTAACCTGATAGTAATAAATAAAACAATAGAAGTTAAACATCACTGGGCTTACGAGATTTGTATGGTGAGATGTTTGGGTAGTCCTAACATAAAGCGACGTAGAGTTATTATTCCTCGATTGATTGTGTTGATGATTACATGAAGGTTCTTCATCACTTGATTCTAAATTTATAATTCCATGAAAATGAGCATCCAATAATTCCGAATTTTCAGCTTTTCTTTTCCTTGACGTTCCATAATTAGTACTACAATTGTTCATGTACTGCTTTCTTAAAGTATTATAGTTGTCACACATCACACTCAGCATCTCTCTTAGTTTCTTGTTTTCATCACTCAATCTCTTTATTTCCTCTGCCAAATCATCTGCTACCTGAACACACATTTACATCAATAGATTTAAATAGTTAGTTAATTTTATGCTGACATTATAAAAAATATTTAAATCTAAATTATGTAATACGTACATGAGCGTCGTGTACATATGAAATATATTGATGAGTACTTAATTAAAAATAAGATTAATTATACAAACCTCATTACTTGGTGGCATGTCATCTCCTCCCAATCCAATTACTTGTTGTTGTTTCTGAAAGCAAAAAATGTGAAGGAAGATATTAATTAGAGCATATATATAGTAGTGTTGAAATTGATCATAGATGGTCATATATCGAAAAAATTGGACATACAATTGGTAGTTCATGAAAAGACGTTGTAGAATTCAAATTCAAATCTAAGCAAGTATCAAGCAAAGTGAATTCCATATATAGCTTTAATTGTTTCTTCAGATCACTCCTATCAACATTCAAGTAATTAATTGGAAGAAGAAGAAGAAGCAGCAGCAGCACTAATTTGATTTTATTTGTAGGGAGAAATATAAATGAAGAGAATTGAATAATTATTAGTATGCAAATTTAAGAAGTTAAGATGGAGGATCACATCTTATTTATATAGTCGTAAACATGCACAGAGTCCACGGCGGAGTTATGTAGGGTCAATGGGTTATTTTAACTGTGTTCCATAAAAATTACATTATTTATATATAATTAAAATTAATTTTTATGTATATATAATAAATATTGAATCTTCTTTGGTTTTTTCGTGTATTTACTTTTTTATATTTTGAATTATTTAGAACAAAATTTGGCTCTGCCACCACACACACTTCATGAATTGTATGGTGAGTTTACCATTTTACCCCTATTAATTGATAAAGTTTTAAACATATGTACTCACTATATTTTTCAAAGACATTAACTCAATGGTAAAAATTGAGGGTATAATAGAAAGAAAAAAATTATTCTTTCTTGATTTGTTAAAATTAACAAATAAAAAAAAAATTAAATTATGAAATATTTGACAGATAAATAGAAATAAAATGAGTATTAAATTTCTTTTTGATCGACAGTTTGATGTATTGAATTTTATTTCCCTTTCTAGTAAAAGTCAAGCCAACCTTTAGAAATCATGTGTGGTTACGAATTAAAATCCAAAAGGAAAAAGTACTAATTGCTCCATCGCTATTATATTAGCCAGCCATTTAGGTTGGTAATGAAGAGCGCGCCAATAAGTGATTAAAAGAAATATTGAAAAAATCCTTTAAAATAGTAATTCCACCGTGTCAACTTCATTAGTTTATTTTTCTTTTTAATCTGATTCAAAGAGCATTATTAGTTTTATTGAGTTCAAATTATATACATTCGTCATCGATATTTGTTGTTAAGAAAATACTTAAAAATCGAGTGATTCAATTCGATGGTAGATCGATCATTCGGAAGAACAAATATAGACTATAATAAAAAAGCAAGAAAATCTGAAATTGTTAGTCACCAAACGCTCTCTAATGAATATATGTGCCTTCTCAGTGAAGTAGAGTCTTCTAGGGCCTCAACAATTTTGAAGGAAGGAGACTAAGTGCATGAAAACCAGGGCTGTACAGAGCAAACCGATAAACTGCAACAAACTGACAAACCGAACCAAACCGGAAAAAAAATTCGACTAGTGGTTTGGTTTGACTTGATTTGGTGTTTGAAAAAAAAATTCGACCATTATAGGATTGGTTTGATTTTAACTAAAAAAAGTCAAACCGAACCCAAACCGACCCGATTATAGATATAGTACTTTTAAATTATGCTATACATAAAAATATTTATTAAAATATAATTTATAAATATTTTTTAAAATTTTTTCATAATTTTTGTTTTCTTTCTTACATTTAGATTTGGACTTGAGAAGTCCATCTAAATAATATATAAAAAAAGCCTATCGTATAAAGTTAAAACTTCAAACAGTGTTCTGCCTCCATCTTATATGTTGATATTATTTGGGAAACTTACATAAATATACAATATTAAGAAAATATTTACCATTTATAGCAATAAAAAAATAATTTTACTGAACACTTATAATACATTTATAATACAGTTTTAATACATATTGCAGAGAACTATTTATAAAACATATATAATACAAATTTTATAGATGGATAATACATTTATCACATATTTTAATAGACTTATAATACATTATGTTAGTTTCTTACTACACAAACATAATATATATTTTAAAACACTTATAATACATTTATATTGTATACATAATTTACTTTTAATACAAGTGTAGATTTATCATAATATTGCTATAAATGGTAATAAATAAAAAATATCGCTAAAATTAGTAATTAATTTTTAAAAAGCACTCAATCAAGTAATTTTTCCTATTTTGTATTAGAACTCTTTTTAAGAAGCACTGCTCTTTGCTTTTTATTAGATACTATGAAAAACCCGAAAACCCCCAAAAAAACCGAGAAAAATTGATATCGAAAAACCCGACTTTTATTGATTTGGTTTGGTTTATAGATTTAATAACCCGACACAAATAATTTTGTTTAGTTTATAAAAAATCCAAACCAACCCGATCTATGTACACCCTATGATATTCTCCCTTCAGCCATAAGTCTAATTAGTAGCTTTCCGCTTGTTGCTGGAATTTCATCCCCAATAGTTGGCAAAGGCGGAATAAGACATAAGAAATTTTTAAAAGTCAATTAAAGTCGAAAAGGGAAGGGAACTAATATTTATTTACCATTGTTATATTGCGATTTTTTTATTTTTCTTTACGGTCTTTTAATTAATAAGTAGCACAATTATGAGCATATTTTGACTTAACATTGATTGAAGCAGTTGTTGAAAATTATAGACTGACATTTAACTTTAGTCAGTTATCCGTCATCTTTATTGGTGTAATAGATAGCCCGTCTTACTTTCAAAATTAAGAATCTCACATTTCAAAGAATATTTGTAGATATTTTTTGAATTTACCTAAGAGTATAATTTTTATATACTAACTGATAACAATATATATAACTTAAGCTCTTGCTTTTTTTCCCGATTATGTGTTACGGTTGAAATTTTAAAAGTGAATCAAGTGTTTTTTTAATCGAAATTTATTTATATATTTTAAATTATTAGTTAATATAATTTATAGTATTTTATCTTTACATAATTTTTAAATATATGAATGTTATTTTTTAAAAAAAATTTAAGGCTTTTATGTTCGAATGTATAATCAAAGTTTAAAATTTTAAATTTCAAAATCTCAACAATATCACATGAATTAAAAAATATACATAATACATACATTTAATTTAAAATGAGAAAATTCAAAAGGTCTTTTTATATTTTTCACTAGTAGTAACTAGAAAATAGTATTATATGAATTTTGAAGTCATGTTCGACCTAATCAACATTATATGTCACGTTAACAGACTGATTAACATAGAAAATATGGAGAAAATCTTTAAGTGGGGTTGCGGCCTTTACTTTTTTTGCCACGGTTTTGACACATTTT
This sequence comes from Solanum dulcamara, assembly GCF_947179165.1. Taxonomy (NCBI): domain Eukaryota; kingdom Viridiplantae; phylum Streptophyta; class Magnoliopsida; order Solanales; family Solanaceae; genus Solanum; species Solanum dulcamara. The sequence continues at coordinate 69,865,227 of NC_077237.1, forward strand.
CCACGTTATTAGCTAATGTTAGCTTACTTAAAACATACATTATAATTATTTTCTGATAATGACAGGATTATAATTTATGAATATTTGAAGATTTATTTGATAAAAAAAAAGACAAAAAGAAAAAGAGATAATTACTCCATTAGAATGCATTTCATAAAATTACATTACATAATTTGATCTAAGGCTTTTAATGCTTATCTAAATTAACTCAATTTCATGTCCTTTCTCTATAATAAAACACTACCAACAATAGATTCTTATTAATTTTTCTTTCAAAAACCCACGTCAAAGATCCAACTACTCCACTTTCAATGAGACTGGATTTCTATTCCAAAAATCATCTTAATAATTTATTTTCTATCTCCATTTCAATAGACTTACTAAAAATACTTATTTTTCATCTTACTTCATAATGAAACTTCACTATTGCTAACAACATATTTTTATTAATTTTTCTTTCACAAACCAAACAAATAATTAGTATTCAACCATTATTGTTCAAGTTCTAAGTTCCGAAGTTTGAAAATCGAACTTCTACAAATAAGCTGTTTTGAGTGGGTATTGTTGCCAACGATCAATTAAGTATATATTGAGAAGCCTAAATTTGAAATTTTGAGTGAGTTTGTATAGCTTTTGAGGTGTTTTTGGATGAATTTGGTGCTTAGATTCAAGGAAAATACGAAACAGTTTTTATAAATACTTTATAAGATTATATATTATTGTATATGGTTATATAAATACATTTTGTAATTTTTTTATTTTATTTTATTTTTTTTTAATTTTTTTTTTAAAAATATTTTAAAAAGAAATCATACTTCACCCCTTCCACCACTCTTTCCTAAAAAATATTTTTATTTTTATTTTTAAAAAGAATAAAATTATACCCACCCAATCTAACCCTCTACTCTTAATTTATATATTTTTAAATATATTTTCTCATTTTGTATTAGATATATACATATATGTTTAGGAAAATATTTTTTCCTACTTGTGTACCGAATATAACAGAAATAAAATTTTTATTTTAAGAAAATTCTTGCAGCAAGTAAAAAATACTTTCCTAAAATCATATATATATAACACAAAACAAGAAAAAAATTTGAAAGCGGAGGGTTAGATAGGGCAGGGTAGAATTTTTGTTAAGAAAAATAAAAATATCCAAATTACTAGTTGAAAGGGGGGATGAAGTAAGAATTTTTTTTAAAACTTTTATAAAAGATATTTAATAAATAAATAAAAAGTAAAAAAATGGGGGGGGGGGGGGTTATGATGAGAGAAAGTGTTGGAGTGAGATAAGAAAAATATTTTATATTTTATTTTATAATTTTTTTTGGGCGAGAGATAATAATGCTTTAATCTTAATTTTAAATAATTCTAATAATTTATTTAATTCTTGTTAAGATAGAATGTGATAAATATTTTCAAATGAAAGAGAGAGTGTAGTACACACACCATGATGAGAGTGAAATAAAAGAGAGAAGTGTGTTTCTCAAACTAATAAGTGATAGTTTAGGTATAAAACCCACACTTTCAATAGTTTAGGTATAAAACTCAAAAATACACTTGTTCATGTATAACTCTTCCTCACACATCATTGATCATGCATAACTTTTCCTCACCATCATTGATCATGTAAGAAACCACATGAACAAGTGAAATCATTACAACATACATATGCTTGATCTTGATTGTATAACCACAATTCTTCCTCGTACATCTTTGATCACCACCCCCAATTTACGCAGAACTTTACATGATCACATGACTTGTTTAAACTCGTTTAATTGAATAAATTACATCAATATAATTTATTATTAATTAATTATCTACTTTTTAAATTCTAATAATTATAGTCTACATATAAACATCGTGTTCTAGTAGGTTCAATATAGATCATATATGGACTATTGTATCAATCCACATATACTTTACTAATGATGGAGTGCAGATCTCATTGCTCCATCATAAGCTATGCACTTAGAAAAGTATTGATTATATGATAGGTCTACATATTTGGATAATCATTGAATATTTAAATATTCAAGTTCTCCAACGGTAACAAAGTATAAATTACTATTTTGTTCACAAATCTTTAAGGGATCGTCTGGTAGAGTGTATATTAAAGTAATGCTTTTATTAATTTGCTTGAATTTATTTTTTTTGATCAATAAGAGTTTATGTTCTATGATTGTGAATATAAAAAAAATTAATTTAATCAATCAAGTCAGTAATTTATAGTATAATTATAAGTAAATCTTCATGAAAAGTATTATTTAATTAGGCGTGATCAAGTAAAGATGATAACCAACTTATAACATCTTGGCCGCTCCCGGATGGATGGAATACCTTGAACAATGAGCCTCTTCCAAAATAAGTCTAGTCAGGTCACCCACCTTAGGCATACAAATTCTGCCGCCAATCCTCAATACGTCTTCCGGATCAAGTACTGCCTCCTTAGCTTCACCTCTTAGTAACTTGTATCGAATGATACATAACTTCTCATTCTTAATCTGTTTCTCCCGAGTCTGCTCAACCAAGGAAGAACGTGCCTCCACAAAGGCAAGAACACCACCATTCGGTGAAATCTGCAATCGGACAAGGCTATTAGCCAGCCTCTGAATATCTCTAGCCAATGGTTGCTCCTCAACTCGGATCGCGGCAAGACTCCCCATACTAGAGGACTTCCTACTCAAGGCATCCGCTATCACATTGGCTTTTTTGGGGTGATACAACATAGTCATGTCGTAGTCCTTCAGCAACTCAAGCCATCTACGTTGCCTCAAGTTAAGATCCCTCTGACTGAATATATACTGAAGACTCCTATGATCGGTGAAGACCTCGCAATGCACACCGTATAGGTAATGACTCCACAACTTAAGAACAAAAACCACGTCTGCTAACTCCAAATCATGAGTAGGATAGTTTTTCTCATGGGCCTTCAACTGTCTCGTAGCATAGGCAATAAATTTCTCCTTTTGCATCAACACACCGCCTAAACCAACATCAGAAGCATCACAATATATAATAAAGACCACTCCCTCCTCTGGTAGCGTCAAAACAGGAGCCAAAGTCAATAAAGTCTTGAGCTTTTGAAAGCTCGCTTCACACTCGTCGAACCAATGAAAATCCACGGCCTTCTGAGTCAATCTAGTCAATGGAGCCACAATAGTGGAGAAGCCATGCACGAGCCGTCTGTAATAATCGACTAACCCCATAAAACTACGAATCTCAGTAGGAGAAATAGGCCTTGTCCAACCTCTAACTGCCTCAATCTTAGCTGAAACCACTCTAATCCCCTTTTTGGACACCACGTGTCCTAAGAATGTCACAGAATCAAGCCAAAATTCACACTTAGAGAACTTTGCATACAACCTTTCTTCCCTCAACTTCTGAAGTACCAACCTCAAATGGAGGACATGATTTGCCTCAGTCTTGGAATACACCAAGATGTCATCAATGAATACTATCACAAAAGAATCCAAGTACGGACAAAAATTCATACAATTTTCAACTTTGAACTAAGGATCTACATATGATATCTTATTTCTTATCATTTCTTAGATGCTTCCCATGACGCAAATTCCAAATTCCTTGAACTATTCAATATACCAGACTCACATTCCTTTTGCTAACTCGTTGACCAACTTTATTCTTTCACTAACAACTCATGACATTTTACCTTATCTTTTGAATCAAAACTTTAAGTGAAGCCCTTTCTTAGGCCTTTTAATGATCAAAAGCAATAAACTCTACGATCCAAACCCTGCACGAGTTCTTTCAACTGCTCAATACCCTATGTGATCAATCAATTTTCATCTTGCCGATCTATACTTTGACAAAACCTACCGCCATAATGTAGACTTAAAATGAATAGCTTGAATTTCGAATTCCATCCATGTAACCCAATTCCATTATCTATCAACATTAGCTCATACATTGAAGATCTTTATGAATTCACATATCTTAGCTATCATTGATCACCTCTCCATTGATCTTATCATATCCTTCGGTAAAATTTAATTATACCAGTTACCAAACTCAAAATCACAAAAGAACTTATTACCACACTCGAGTCAAACGCCTATAGAGTTATTTCTCAAATCTTATCCAATAATTATTAACCAATATGAATAACACATAACACTGTCACCATAAACGGAGAAAAATAAACAGAACCATGTGTCACTAAATTTAATTCTCCACTCTCTCTGAAGATACATTTGGCCCATACAATCAGAGTAAATATCATTGTTCTCGCCTTATTTCGAAGGATAAACTACATTCCACTAATTATTTTTATTTATGAATCTAGATTCTTTCAATTCTATCCGAGCGGTACCTCAACATATTCTACGACTTTCCATAAAATCACGCCACTCACCAAATAGTAGAAAACTGTAATTTAGATACCTGCAAGTCATTATTATTATATCGAATCTATTTGACCAAAAATCCTTAACGTATGATTGTGTCCTGATCATAATCCATCACAAATTCTTATTACCGTTATGCTCAATAACTATTACCATCATCTCGAAGTCAACCTTCTCAATTGACAAGACACCTTAAACCCAGTTATACCAACCAAATCCAATGGAATAACCCAATTTTATGCGCACTCTCGCTTAAATTCTTAATTGCCTTCACACAAGTATACTCACTGCTACTTTCTTTATCCATAAGCTTATCATTTTGATATCGATCCACTCCCTTGGAGTTTAGGGTTAAATTACAAGTCCTCACTTAGAATTCTCGGGATACACTTCACAACCTAAACGCATTAATCATACCAAAATCCACCACTAAGATCTGTCTTATAAACAATGCTTACCCCAAGCGTCCGTAGTAAAAAAATTAGTTGGTTTTTCAAATGTGAATGCAACATCAAATCTCATCATATGAGAAGATGATACAACTGATAACTCCTTAAGTAGTTAGTAATCACACTTGATAATTGATGTATTTGTTTTTGTATACCACTAGTACCACACCGTAAAAGTTTGATAGATCCACCACTAGAATACATCATACCCACCGTAAAGATCATACCTAGATAGTCTACACCTTCATATCCATTACATAACTGTCATACATTACCAACACATTTCAGTCTTTAGTCAAAATCGATATCACCCTTCCGTAGGTAAGGTCAATAGCAGAAGCAACACAATCCATAACCCTAACCAAATAATCACAAGTACCGCAGTAGTAGACTTATAATAACCCTTCATGATATATATCCACCCTATCAAACCGCTGTAGAAATTTTGATCTCGATTGGCGCAAAATCATCCCTATCACACACTATATAACTTATTCTTTTACGATAAACTTCATGGTCTGTAGTCTCCGAGGGCACAGTGCTCACAACATAGTCATTTCCCTAATTATACCATTCTCAATTGTAGAACCACTTCAAATATTGGGTAGGCCAAACAAGCATCATTCTCGATGCTTAACCACTATTCAGAAATATAAGACGTTCATATAATCCTCCAAACCGTTATTCCTCTTCCTACACCATATCCTCAAAGTACATTATTGAACCATAACCTTACTCACTCTTTTAAAATCATCGTGCATTACAAGTCTCACCATACATTCTTTTCATAAGTCTATTACTTCCACTCCAAATTAGATCTAGACCAAGTGATGGAATTTCAACTACACGTACTTAGAATCAGGCAAGAGTCACCATTATATGTGAGAGAACGAAGTGAGGCAATAGAAATTAGATTGGATCAAGAACGCATGATAGAGAATCAAAAGGTGAAGATATTTCTTAACAGTCTTCATAGCCTCTCGAAGATAAGTACCGACGTCTCCGTACCAATCCTCAATACTCTACTTAGACTCGGCTTGTATACACGTGAGACCTATGAACCTGGGGCTCTGATATCATTTTGTCATGACCCAAATCCGGGTGTGATGACACTCATCTCAACCCACTGAGATAAGTCAGCGTAATACCCAACAGAAAGTAAATGCGGAAGTAATTGAGATAAAGTAAGGTTTAACTTAGTAAAAAAAAATAAGTCATCTCAAAATTCCCCAAGACTGATTGTCATGTGTACAAGCTACTAATACATTACCGAAGTACGAAAAAAAATATGGTCACAATGTCTTTGTCTCTAGAATAGGACTAAAACATATTAAAGAGTAAGAGGTGTCCGCTAGATGGATGTAATAGCTACCTCAACACTCGAGATAATAGCCTCGAAAATGGTAGAAAATACTAGGAGATCAAGCAGGTACGGGCTCACAACCTACACAAGTGTAGAAGTAAGGGGTGAGTACCAAACAACACGGTACTCAGCAAGTGGATAACTTAAACTAAGCAAAGCTCAATAGATACAAGTACTCATGTCATCCCAATCGAATCTCCTTAACTACAACCACCATAAAATCATCCCAACTCTACACTCTATACAATAATAATAATATAGTCCACAAATACTCATCAGTAGTCTCATAAAGTGAATCATATCAAGTCAAGTTCAGCATATACACAGAGCAATAAGTGGTAAACATGAATTTCACAAATATCAACAAAATGCGATGTAATGCAATGAGATGATGCATGTCTGTCTTATCGGTACACATCCGCTAAATTACAGTTCGGAACTCATGGGGGATATTTCTGTCTATGTAACCTGCCACGGAACATGTGGCCCATCCCCTCAATATACATATCCTACCACGGAGCGTGTGACCTAACTCCTTCGTTTCATAATACCTGCCACAGAGCGTGTGACCCAACCCCTTTTATTTTATAATACTTGCCACGGAGCGTGTGACCCATCCCTTTTTATTTTATATCATTTTCAGTCTCAACACAATATGTCAGAACTAATGCAATCAATTCATGTTCATATAATTCATGATAATACCATGACAACAACAATAATTTTTCCTATCTTACATCAACATAGTTATTTCACATGTCCAAAATAAACCCATAATTACAACATATCAATTCCACCAATACATGTCATTAGATCACCATTTTATACCCCTTATCTCCATTTTTAAGGTCAATCATACAGTCAATAACCCAGTCCATTTCTCATTACTCCTAGTACACATAACATGGAAATACAAGCATCTACAAGCTTAAACCGAGGTTTAGAAATTCACTTGCCTTCATTAATCAAGCCATCACTCTGGGACTTGAGCCTTTCCTTTTCGTTGGGCCTCCAAATCAACGAATCTAGTCAAAAAAATAATCACAATAAGATTTTCGAAACTAACAACACTCTTATTACCATATGTCTAGCCTAGACCCAAAAATTTAAGCAAATCTATAAACACGTTCCTAATCTTGATGCCACTTAACATGTCAACTCCCATATTTTCTGAATTTCAAAACTAGGGTTAAACCTCAATTAAATTAAATAATCACTTTAAAATTTGAGCCTTTCATAATGCTTCTTAACGATCAAAATCTGTTCAAATACATAATCTTCATAAGAATACCAATCCAATCATACCCATATTGCTATATTTATTTTTGGATAAAAAATTAGGTCAAAAAGTCATCCCGAGTCATTGAAGTCAAATTTGAAATTTTCTTTTCAATTATGTTCACTCATGATAAAATAAACTCACATGTCAAATTTTAGTTAAAACGGATCGTTATTCGATCCCCAAATCAAGATTTTATGTGAAGAACCTTAGAGTCATATTTTCTTATTTCAGCGTTATTTCTCCACCAATGTATCCTAAAAATATGTTCATAATCACATGAAAATTTAATGAAAATGATGAGAATAATTACCTTGACGCTTTGGAATGAAAATTCTTATTTTTCTCTTCTCCTTTCTTTTTTTCCCCTTTCTTTTCTTTCTTCCTCCGTATTTTTTTCAGTTTCTGTGTTTTTTTTCTTGTTTACGTCGCTGCTGCACATCTGATTAAAAGTGACAAACCCTAAATTAATCATGTACTAAAAGTGACAAACCCTAAATTAATCATGTACTAAAAGTGACAAACCCTACTAATCCATTTTATTAAATATAAGAAAAATGGTATAAGTATTAAATAAATTAATTCTTTAGCCCACTAATTAAATTAATTCTCTAAAATTATCCCTTAACTAATTAACCGAAGTTACCGAAAGGTCCAAAATTTTCAATTTAAATTTACGAAGAGGGTCTTCTATGAAAGAAGGAGGACTCGTTCTCAAAATTACCTAACGGGTTATTACAATACATTAATTACATATATAATATTTATGTTAAAAGTTAAACTTTCAATTAACCACATGAGTTGAATTGCTGGTTCAACTTTGACGTGGTTTTTTGTCCAATTATAATATTTTAAAATTAGAATTAGTTTCATTCAAAGTTTTATTACGATTTATTTTACAGTTTATGTTAGAACATTTATTGATATAATTTAAGTATTGGGTTTTAAAGTTTTATACATGACTTATATTAAAAAATATATTTAAGAGATTTAATATTATTACTTTTTTGTATGTAATTTTTCTTTTATTTAGCATGCAAATATAACTTGGATTATGCTATTGATTATTGATATAATCGAATAGCCGAACCAAAAAGAATCAAATCGAAAAGAAAAAACGAACCAAACCATTTTTTTGTTTGAATTGAATTACCTTTTTCAAAATCGAAAACCAAAAAACTGAAACCGAATAACACAAAATCGAACCAGAAAACCAAATACCTAAAGTAATCAATAAAATATTTATTTAAAGGAGAAAAGTTAAACGAACATATAGTTGGAATTAAAGTCTCTACAGATGGATGTTGTACAGTGTATATTCCAGGCTAGTTCCTTATACAGAAAAGGAAAAAAGGAAGAGGGGAGACGTTGGTGTGGAGGAAAAATATTTTTTATATTTGATTGGTTAAAATTTTTTGATTTTTTTAAATATAAATTTTTTTAAAATGAGAAAAATAATTTTTCTAATAAAAATAGAAAAAATAAATTTCAAAAATATCATTCCATAGTAATTGTATCCTCCTTACTTTTTAACGCATCTTATCTTCACTCACAACAGTAGCCCCATTGCCACCGCTCCAAACTCCTACCTCCACCTCTTATTGTATAATATTTATCTAGATTATATATAAATATTTGAAAAATAATATATATTTTTCTTACGTCCGTATCAAACACAAAAAAATAGATAAAAAAAATCATGAAAACATTTTCCTTTCCGTGGAACACACCCATAATATAACTTTTTACTATTTTCTGAATAACTCATGATTATCATGTGTACACTTTTTCATACTGTATATATAAATGCAATTTTTGTCTTATGTGCAAATAATATAATAAGACATTTTCTCCAAGTAGGGTCAAATCCTATTTGTTCAAGTTGCAAGTCAAATAGAAAATACTGTTTGAATCGAACTTACTTTGATAATTAATATAATGAAATGTCTCGAATTGATTGGACTGAAAAAGAAAGAATGAAAGAAGGTAAAATTTGGACGGTGAGTACATGCGTCACATTGATGGACGGTGGATCCAACAACTCTCAAAAGTTATATGTTGAAAGTATGACAGATATATTTTGGAATGGAAAGTCAAGTGATAAATAGCACTCAACAAAATACGTGAGTCTCTCTTGTATTTATGACATATTAACAATGGACCCATTTATCTACTTTCACAAATGAAAACAAATCATAAAGACTAAGGCCTAATTTATTTACACTTAATCAAGATATTAAAAAAATGGCAAGACGAATAGGAATGTTGAGGGGATATAAAATTCAACTAAGGTAAGAAAAATTTTTGATCATCCTTACCAATCTTCTTTTTTAAGGAGTTAAAGATGATTGAAGATGCAGCAAAATAGAAACTTTCAATCAGGAAGATCTTATCAAAGAACTAAATTGGATGGTGACGAGATTCACTCCGTAGCACAAAATTTAGTAAATTCAAAACGTTGACCCATACTATTGGTCCGCAAAGTAAATGATGAATTTTTTTTATAGTAATCTGTATTACTATGATATTTAGAACAACAATTTTGGAGAACTTGGTAAGAAACAACAAAGTTTAAAGAATATTTTCAAGACAAGAAACTTAAAATCAGTAATGAAATAGAAGCTGAAACAGATCAGAAATAGTATAGAAAATATTTTCTCAAAGAAGAAAATCAAGCCCTATGAATGCACAATGTGTCTTTAAGGAAATTATTCCTCTCAAGTACCCGAGGTTAATGAAATATATCCTCACAGGCTAAAATAATTTTACTCACCAATGTATCGACACCTAAACTCACGGTGTCAACAAACCACACAAGAGCAATAAAGTACACTAGAATTTATTTGTGTAGAAGAAGAAGTTCAGAAAATTCGTTGTTAGAAATGAGAAAAAAAATCCTGTATTTATAGACTACAAAAGGTAGTATGAACAAGTACTTATTGTGCCTTATCAAAAAGGTCACAATTAGTTGGAAAATCCACAATCTTTCGAAAAAGTCTCAATCTTTCAGAAAAGTCACACTCTTCAAAAAAGTCATAACCTTTCGAAAAAGTCATAACTCTTTAGAAAAATCACAACCCTTCATTTTCTATTCACACTTTTTAAACCCAACAATCCCCCATATGAATGAGAAATGATTCTAAGTAAGAGAAATAGACAAGCGTGTATTTTATAAGCAATGATTAATTGCATCTGGATAAGTAAGTTTTTCTTTGAACTTTCCGTAGTAAACATATATCAGATATATTCGGTCAATTGATAGATTTGATATATTTGAGCCATTGAGCTTTGCTGTATACCTAGAAAACTAGATGTCGCACAATCAACCCTTTACCCTTTATGGTTCTTATGGTTGTGTTCGTTTCAACCATGAGCTATAGAGAATGAAATTTTTTACCATTATTCTCTTTGAAGTGTCTTATACTTCACACTCACATAGATGATTTCTAAGCTTGTTATCATGTAGACCAAACTTAGAAATTATTAAAAAAAATTAATCTTTATTAACTCTTTAAAAAGCCTTAATATTTTATCCTTGTTCCTAAACACTGTCTTCATTACGAGAATGGATTGAGTTGTTTGACAATATCTAACCATCATTCATAACTTTGTTTGATCTCCTTGAATCTAGCTCCTGGGGATCTCTTGTACTCTACTAGGTACATACTACCCCAATAACTTGCCTAAGCCTTAAACCCATTTCCTTCGATGATCTTTCAATTTCTTCTCTAGTTAGGCCTTTTATAAGTGGATCCGACACATTATCTCTAGACTTTACATAGTCAATAGTGATAATTCTACTAGATAGTAGTTGTTTCACGATATTATATCTTCATTGTATGTGATGAGATTCTTCGTTGTACATAACGTTCCATTCCCTACCTATTGCTACTTGACTATCACAATGTATGCATATAGGTCTCATAGGTTTGACCATAATGAAATGTCTTCTAAAAAATTCTGGAGCCATTCAGCTTCACCACCGGGCTTTTCTAAAGGAGTAAATTCAGATTTCATTATAGAACGAGCAATACATGTCTATTTGTATGATTTTCAAGAGACTGCTCCTCCACCAAGGGTAAATACATACCTACTTGTGGATTTTACTTCATTTGAGCTGGTGATTCAATTTGCATCACTATATCCTCAATCACAACAAGATATTTGTTATATTGTAAAGTATAGTATTGTGTAAGTTTCAGATACCCCAAAACCCATTTCATTACTATCTAGTGAGTTTTAGTTGAAATTATTTGTGAACCGACTCAATTTGCTAATAGCACATTCTATATTTAATTGCATAAAATTCATAACATACATAAAACTTTCCAACACTCTTGCATAGTCCAATTGTGAATCATTTTCACTTTCATTCTTCTGAAATATAAAGCTTACATCAATTGGAGTCTTGACAATATTGAAATCTAAATACTTGAACTTGTCAAGTAATCTTTCAATATAATTAAACTGCGATAATGCTAGACATTGTGGAGTTTTATGAATTCTGACTTTTAAGATTAAATCAACAACTCCTAAGTCCTTCATATCAAATTTGCTAGAAAGCATGCGCTTAGTAACATTCATATCCTTAATATCTTTACTCATTATTAACATGTCATCAACATATAAACAAACAATGACTTTATGATTTGGAGTGTTTTTAATATAGACACATTTATCACACTCGTTGATCTTAAATATGTCTGTGAACATTTGGTCAAATTTAACATGCCATTATTTGGGTGCTTGTTTTGAGCCCATAGAGTGACTTAAAATATTTTCACACATTCCTTTCTCTACCTTGAACCACAAATCCCTCAGGTTGTTCCATATAAATTTCTTCCTCCAATTCTCCATTTAAGAAGGTTGTCTTAACATCCATTTGATAGATTTAAAGACTATATACAACTTCTAGTGCCATTAACACCTGAATAGATGTTGTCTTTGTTACTGGCGAAGATGTGTCAAAGTAATCGAAACCTTATTTGTCTATAACCTTTGACTATAAATTAAACCTTATATTTGTCAATAGTGCCATCGGATTTCATTTTCCTTTTAAATATCCATTTTTATCCTAAAGGTTTATTTCTAGGAGGAAGATAAACCAATTTCCATGTATGGTTAGCTAAATTTGATTCAATCTCACTATTGATTGCTTTTTTTCAAAATACTGACTTAGAAGAAGACATCACTGCTTTAAATGTTTGAGGCTTATTTTTGTCACGATCCAATTCTAGGGCCTAGACGTGACATGGCGAATGAGGAATTCAAAAGTACCTCAAACTAGCCTCTTAGCATTCTTTTAGCCTTTCATAGGTAATGACGATAAATAAACAAGCAGAAATCATAATAGTAAATCTTCAACTTACATATGTCCAACAATATCTCTAACTGTTAGATTTAACGGGGCTAAGACAAGTTCCTAGCTCACCCTCAATCATAACAGAAGAAATGCCATAGTAAAATATCTCAACATATTATAAGTTAGAAATATAAAGGAGTATTGTTCCTGGAATATGAGAACTTACCAAAAGTAGTTTTCAAACGAAGTCTCAACTAGCCACGTGGAGGAGAACAAGAAGGAGCACTGATCTCTACATGGTGATATCATGTAGGCAAAAGAGTATGCGTTAGTACTTTGAATGTACTAAGTATGTAAGGATGCATGAACATTGAGGAAACATTATAACATTTATGTAATATGCATAATAAATCATATATATATATATCCTTTAAAACATTCATTTTATGGGAAAATGACCATAACCGACATTTAAGACCATGCGAGCTATTACATGGAATCCAACATAACCCCCTACGTTGGCCGGGGAGACTACTTTCCAGGTAGAACTTCGTCAACTTCATTCATTTCTTTAACTTTAACTTTAAGGGATTTCATGGATCCATTAGACTAAGCCTACAAGGGCTCCTATGTTGGCACATAGTTAATGAGACAAGGGGTTGCTACTAGGATTCCCTTACCGAATCCCACCTCAATGCCCCATTCGGTGCTAAGTCAATCCCACTGAATAGTTTAATACTTCAAAATATTCATAGCATATAGCTTGAGAATTCAAAACATCATATTCGGTGGAATAACTTATTAAAATATTTGGCTATTCAAATATGCAAGAATTATCCTTATTGCATAAAGAATCCATTATTAATATCATTTTATCATTCTTTTATTTCATAAGACTCCCTTTTGATTATATACATTGCTTTCATAAATATTTATTTGGAATCAAACCTTTCAAGTCAAACTTCATTGGAAATATAGTAAAACTAGGTGGGTTCAAATCACTTCAACTTGCAAACATGTATGTAAATAAATATGCATAAATACATTGAAATCCATTAATTAAAAAATCATGCTTTAACCAACCCACCATGAATTTCAAGAACCTTTAAAGAGATAAATAGATAAATTACTTGCAATCCATCAATTCATACATATGAAATCATGTTGCATCAAAATAGACCAATAATCATTAGTTTAACCATGATTCATGCTATTAAGAATAAATAAGAATTATCCATAAAAAAATATTACTCGAAATCAAGAGATTTAATTGAAAGAGTTTTTGGACTCAATGGGTGGAAAAACCCATGGATAAACACCCACATAACTTAGAGTAAAGCTTAAAGAAAATAAATATAATTTATTATATAATTAAAATAATTTAGGCATGAGAGTGGAAGGAATACTCTCATTGAATCCTTACATACCTGAAATCCAAAGCTTTAGTTGGTACCGAAAGACTTAATGAACACTTTTGAGTCATAGTTTCTCTCCACGTCAGAACGTTTTGTGTACTATCTGGAGTATATGAATCACCAGAATAGTATTTCTTCACTACTAAGAACTAAAACTATATTTGAGAATGAGTAAAGAAGTGTATAGAGAGAAGAGTTGCTTGAGAAAGCTTGATGAATAAAATGAGGAAATAAGGTGGGTATTTATAGGTGTAGAAGAGGGACCTAAAAATAAATAAAAATAATTACAAATGATGATTTTGTAAATTTAATTGAGGATTTTGATGTCATAGATGATGTCAAAGGGTTCTAGATCTTTCCATGGTAGGTGAGATGGGTTCTCTTTAACAGAATATTCTTTTTTGAAGCTGTGTTTGAATAAGATAAATTTCTTATTAGGATTTGGTGTCTTCATAAGAATTGTAGATATGGAAGTCTAGTTTCATGTAGTTCAAGAATAAAGTAATTTGGAGCATCTTACAATGAGATATGAATTTTCCTCTATAAATACTCTATTCCATCACAACATCCAGTCTTACAACAATTAATTTATTTGACCTACTTAACCTCCGAAATATTAATTATGATCTTCATAAAAGTTGTAGGTAATGATATTGTGGTTACTCAGAAATTTGAATCACCTAATTTGTACCATCTTATGAAAAGTTATGACCAAAATACAGAGGTTGTATTGTTTTTAGGCAAAAATTGAAACATCGTATATAATATTTTTAGGAGATGTTACATTATCTCCCCTTGAGAACATTCATCCTCGAATGAGGAAAGACTTAGCTTGAGTACAGTAGAGTGTAAACTAACAACCCATCATTAATGCAATAGTGTAATTTAAAACATCGTTTGAAACATATTTCATAATTTTGCAAGCATATGACAAGAAAAGTTGAGATGCAAGGATTTCAAGTAATTGAGCAAGGACAACTTAATACCTTAGGTTTGGGTAGAGGAAAAAAGATAAGGGTATTGCTTAATCATATTCGCTTCCGCTTCCCATGTTGCACTTTCTATTTGTTGATTCCTCCAAAGGATTTTAACAGATGCAACTTCTTTGTTCCTCAATCTTTTAACTTGCTGGTCCAAAATTTGGACAGGAACTTCTTCAAAGGTCAAGTTTTCTTCAATATTCACTACCCCCATAGGTGCAATGGAACTAGGATCACCCACACATTTTTTCAACATAGACACATGAAACACCGGATGAACCATGAACATTTCCAATGATAATTCCAACTCATATGCAACCTTACCAACACATCTCACAATTCTATAAGGCCCGACATACCTAGGGCTCAATTTCCCTTTCTTACCAAATCGAACTACACCTTTAATGGGTGAAATCTTCAGATACACCCAATCATCCACATTATACTAAAGATCCCTTCTTCTAGTGTCGGAATAAGACTTTTGATGACTTTGAGCAGTCTTCAACCTTTATCTAATAATCTTCACCTTCTCTAAAGCATCAAGTACCAAATCGGGTCCCAATAAGGTCATCTCGCCTACTTCGAACCAACCAACCAGTGATCTACATCGTCTTCCATACAAAGCCTCAAATAGCGCCATCTCAATACTTGAGTGGTAACTATTATTATAGGTAAACTCAATGAGTGGTAGATGGTCATACCAATTTCCTTTAAACTCCAATACACAAGCCTTTAACATAGCCTCTAGTGTTTGAATTGTCCTTTTAGCTTGTCCATCCATTTGAGGATGGAATGCTGTGCTCAATTTTACCTTATTACCGAGGTCTTTTTGAAATGATCTCCAAAAGTGAGAAGTAAATTGGGTGTCAGATCTAAAATAATGGATAATGGCACACCAAGCAACCTCACCAACTCCCGAATATACAACTTGGCATAGTATTTGGCACTATAAAATTTTTTAACTGGTAGAAAGTGAGCTGACTTAGTCATTCTATTAATAATTACCCAAATTGAGTCATGACGCTTCCGGGTATGAGGCAAACCCACTACAAAATCTATATTCACATCTTCCCACTTCTAACTAGGGATTTCAATGACTTGGGCTAGGCCACTCGGCCTTTGATGTTCGACCTTCACTTGTTGGCAATTTGTACATTCAGACACAAACCTTGCTATGTCCTTCTTCATGCCACCCCACCAATACAACTCTTTTAAGTCTTGGTACATTTTCATTGAATTGGGATGAATGGAGTATGTAGAATTATGAGCCTCCATTATTATCAAACTCCTTAGGCCATCAACATCTAGAACACTTATCCGACCTTCATAGTATAACACCCCATCTTCCCCTTGGGAAAAGACCTCTATCCTTTTTTTCTTTACCAACTTCTTTAACTTGATAAGCGTTGGGTCAAGATCTTACTTTGATTTAACATCCACCACCAAAGAGGATTCAAACCTATTTTGAACAATCATACCACCATCATTAGTACCACACAACTTTACCCCTAATCTAGCCAACTGGTGAACATCTTTCACCAACTCCCTCTTCCTTTCATCCACATGGGCCACACTCCCCATAGACACTCTACTAAGTGCAATAGCAACTATATTGGCTTTACCCGAATGATAGTGCACACTCATGTCATAGTCCTTAAGGAGTTCTAGACACTTCCTTTGCCTTAGATTAAGGTCCTTTTGGGTGAACACTTATTGAAGACTTTTATGATCAGTATACACATCCACATGCACCCCATAGAGGTAATGCCTCCAAATCTTCAGAGGAAAAAAACGACTGCCAATTCAAGGTCATGGTTAGGGTAGTTACGCTCATGCACCTTTAATTGCCTAGAAGTATAGGCTATGACCTTGCCATTTTGCATTAATACAAAACCTAAACCAATCTTTGAAGCATCATAATAAACTACAAACCCTTCTAATCCTTTTGGGAGAGTCAAAATAGGAGCGGAGGTAAGTCAATCTTTTAAGGTCTGAAAACTCTTCTCACACTCATCTGTCCATATGAATTTATCTTTCTTTTGGGTCAATTTTGTCATAGGAGATAAGATGGAAGAAAAACCTTTGATGAACCATCTATAGTACCAGGCAAGACTAAAGAAGCTCCTAATGTCTGAAGAAGATAATGGTCTAAGACAATTTTTAACTGCCTCTGTTTTCTTAATATCAACCTTGGTCCCATCACCGGACACTATGTGACCAAAAAATGCCACCTCCTTTAACCAAAATTCACACTTACTATATTTTGCAAATAATTGCCTATCCCTTAATGTTTGAAGCAACTATCAAGTAATTTTTATGTTCTTCCTCACCCCGAGAGTAAATCAAAATATCATCAATGAAGACCAACACAAAGGTATCGAGGTAAGGTTTGAACACCCTATTCATCAAGTCCATGAACACCGCTGATGCATTCGTCAATCTAAAACTCATCACCACAAACTCAAAGTGACCATACCTTGTTCAGAAGTCCATTTTAGGAATGTCACACTCCCTCACCCATAGTTGGTGATAGCTGGATCGAAGGTCGATCTTAGAGAAGTGACTTGCCTCTTGCAATTGATCAAATAATTCATCTATTCTAGGGAGTGGGCACTTGTTCTTAATGGTCATCTTAATATTTGCCGGTAGTCTATGCACATTCAAAGTGACCCATCCTTCATTCTCACAAATAGAATGGGAGCACCTCATGGCGAAATACTTGATCTTATGAACCCTTTCTCTAACATGTCCTTTAATTGTTCTTTCAACTCTTTCAATTCTGTGGGGGCCATACGGTAAGGAGAAATAGAGATAGGTTGGGTATTGGGGAGAAGATTGATATAAAAATTAACTTTCCTTTCGGGAGGGATACCGAGAAGGTCATTGGGAAAGACATTGGGGAATTCATTGACTATAAGAACCGACTCAAGAGGAGGACTTTTGGAGTGGACATCCCTAACCCACACAATGTGGTAAATACAACCCTTAGAAATCATTTTTCGGGCCTTAAGATAAGAAATGAACTTGCCCTTTACCACCGAATCACGACCCTCCTATTCAATAACAGGATCATTTAGAAATTGGAACTTGACTCGACGAGTCCTACAATCTATGGAAGCATAAGATGCATGTAACCAATCTATCCCAAGAATAACATCAAAATCTATCATGTCAAGTTCAACGAGATCACAAGGAATAAATTTATGCAAGATAGACACAAGACAACCCCTATAGACCTTTCTAGCAATAATCAACTCACTAACGGGGGTAGACACCAAATAGGGCTCTAATAACATTTCAGGTAAAACATCAAATCTATTAGCAAGGAATAGAATAACAAAAGATAAATTTGCACCCAGATCTAATAGTGCATACACATCAAAAGAAAAGACCTTTAACATATCGGTAATGACATTGGGTGCATCCTCAACCTCTCATCTCCTATGTAAGGCATAAAAGCGGTTGGTGCGGTGGACACCTCTTTGGACTTGTTGACCATGAGCAATTTGTCCTTGAGGCCTACCACCACCATCTCTACAATTCTTAGCATGGTGGCCCAGCTTGCTATACTTAAAGCATGCATTAGAGCTGGCTAAGCATTCCCCTTTGTGAGTCCTTCCATACTTCTTGCAAGTGGGGAAAGTTTGAGTCGCAACATTCTCTGTTGGAACCATTGGTTTACCTCTCTTGTCCTTGTTGAACCTTGGAGGAGGAGTATTGGTGGGACCTTATCCCATAAATTGTTGCCCACCTTGGACTTTGCCATTGTTATCATAATCGGACCTTTGAGGGTTAAACCCTCCACCATCCACTCTAACCTTTTTGAACCCCTTTGATCTCTCTCTAAGCTTCTCTTCTTCAATTTGTTCTGCGTAAGTCATTAACCGAGAGATGTCCATCTCCTTGATCAACATGGCCATTTTGCACTCTTTGGACACCAAGCTTGAGACACTGGAAATAAACTTGCTCATCCTAACTCTTGGGTCAGAGACCATGAAGGGAGCATACTTTGACAACTTAGTGAATTTGAGAGCATACTCTCTCACGCTCATACTCCCTTGACGGAGGTTGATGAACTCTTGGATTTTGTCCTCCCTTAGCTCCAATGGGAAGAAGCGATCTAGGAAGGCACCTTTAAACTCTTCCCATCCTATCGGCCCTATTTCTTCATCCCTCTCAACAACCCATTGTTCATACCACACTCGAGCCA
This sequence comes from Solanum dulcamara, assembly GCF_947179165.1. Lineage (NCBI taxonomy): Eukaryota > Viridiplantae > Streptophyta > Magnoliopsida > Solanales > Solanaceae > Solanum > Solanum dulcamara. Next base: position 69,884,598 of record NC_077237.1, read on the forward strand.
CACCTTTGAGTTGATCTGCCACTAGTTCGGCCTTCTCATTTGGTGGCACACCTATGATAGATATAATCCGATACACCTCATTAATGAAATCCATAGGGTCCTCATCTATTTTAGAATAATTGAACTCGGGTAGATTCATCCTTTGGAAATCTCAAATCCTAGAGGATGGATTTTGCATTTGGGGAGGAGGGACACGTAGATGCCCTTAGTTGTCTACGACTTGAGCTAACAAAGTAATAATACTGCAAAACTCGGCATGGGTTACTCCATCCTCATGATGTGGGGCATTAGGAACTGAAGGAGTTTGGTCCTCATCGTCAACCCTTGCTCTTCGAGGTGCTCTTCCACAAGTCATTATCTAGAGAACACATAATGGGTCGTTAGTTAAAGGAAAACTTAGGACACTCTAAGGCACGACATAATTTTGAGAGAAGTGAAAATTTTCCTAAATGCCTCATAGTCTCCTATTCTTAATTATGGCGCGCTTTACAACCATGAACAAGACCCTATTCGACGCGGTATGTTGGACTCCAACGACCATTCAAAACCTTGGGCTCTGATACCAAGTTTGTCACGACCCAACCCTAGGGCCTAGACGTGACATGGTGAATGAGGAACCTAAAAGTACCTCAAACTAGCCTCTTAGAATTCCTTTATCCTTTCATAGGTAATGACGATAAATAAACAAGCAGAAATCATAATAGTAAATATTCAACTTACATATATCCAACAATACCTTTAACTGATAGATTTAATGGGGCTAAGACAAGTTCCTAGCTCATCCTTAATCATAATAGAAGAAATTCCATAGTAAAATATCTCAACATATCATAAGTTAGAAATATGAAGGAGTATTGTTCCTAAAATATGGGAACTCTCTAAAAGTAGTCTTCAAATAAAGTCTCAACTAGCCACGTGGCGAAGAACGAGGAGGAGCACCAATCTCTACATGGTGATATCATGTAGGCAAAAGAGTATGCATTATTACTTTCAATGTACTAAGTATGTAAGGATGCATGGACATTGAGGAAACATTATAACATTTATGTAATATGCATAATAAATCATATAGATATCCTTTAAAACATTCATTTTATGGGAAAATGACCATAACTGATATTTAAGACCATGCGAGCTATTATATGGAATCCAACATAATCCCCTACGGGGAGACTACTTGCCAGGTAGAACTCCATCAACTTCATTCATTTCTTTAACTTTAACTTTAAGGGTTTTCATGGATCCATTAGTCTAAGCCTACAAGAATCACAAGATCTTCCAAATTCATATCTTTGCACATGTTCTTTAGATAATTTTTGATGTCTCTTCATGAAGGAGGTAACTTTTCATTCATTGCCACTCACTTGTAATGCTTTCTTAACCACCATATCCTCAACAATAATGTCATGAAAAATAATTTAAAACTCTTGAACTTGGGTTCCAACAATTTTGTTATCTATCATTTAATAGTCTAGGAACTTGGCAACCACAATTTCTTTCAAGCATATGTCTTCAGTCTTATACTTTTATCAAGTGCATCCCACAACTCTTTCAAAGTATTCAATGCATTGTAGACATTGTATAAATCATCCTCTAAATCACTTAAGATGTAGCCCTTGCATAGGAAGTCTGCTTGTTTCCATACCTCAACAATCATTTTTCTATGTCAGGCATATCGATGGCATATCCTGGAGGTTCTTCATTGGTAAATTTCTTCATACCAAGAGTGGTAAGCCAAAAAATATCTTTTGTTGCCATCCTTTGAAGTTCACTTAGAGAATTTTTTCAGTTTCTATACCAGCAACACAATAGTTCAACCAGTAGGTAAACCAATCTCATTGTGCGAAATTAGGAGTAATGGACTATTATACTGAAGAAAACATAAGGGAGACGGAGAAAAATATCAATAAGGAAGAAAGAGAAATAAGTAGATATGTACATACTAAACAACCTCAAGACCTGTCATCTGTCGGTAGTCGAGCTTCTAATCAAAATTGGGGTACAAGGAATTAAAAATAAGAATATATACATAATAGTCTCCAAATGCAAAATAAAGATTGGTCCTATCCAAAATAGAGGGAGAATGACTTCTTCGAACATTAGGAGCTCACCCCAAATTTCCGAATCTCAAAAAATGCTCTGCATAAGGCATATGTCAGCGGCGAGAACTCATAATATTATCTGCAAGATGCAGAAGTATAGTATGAATACTAAATAAATGATACTCAGTAGGCATAGGTCGACTGGGCTCCAAAGACAGAGAAAATATAAATAATAGGTAAGCTAGGAATGTACAATACAAGCAACTAAGAAGGGATACCACAAATTAAAGTAAAAAAGACAAGGGAATAGACCTTGACGCTAGCCCATCAACCTAATCATGAAAAGATTATAACATGGAAGAAACCTAGCTGAAGATATACTAACGGTACATACCACTACTCAACAAAACCACCCGAACGGGGTTAATCCAACCACAACCAAGTGAGGAGTACCAAAATAAAGGCAAGTCCAAGCTAATCATATAACCAAATGTCAAACTAACACATATACATAAGTATAGTCAAACAATGACCTAATCAGATCCATAAGCCCAGAAGGTACAAAGTAGCAAACATATGAATGAAAGTTGTGTAACCAAAATAGTTTAGTATCACCAAAGTCGAGCTCCACGAGACCAAGTATATAGGACCATAAGTTTAGGGTAAAAAATTGAAGATGAGTAGTGAGCCTGAATGTCACGACCCAAGCCTAGGGCCTAGACGTGACATGACGAATGAGGAACCCAAAAGTACCTCAATCAAGCCTCTTAGCATTCTTTTAGCCTTTCATAGGTAATGATGATAAATAAACAAGCAAAAATCATAATAGTAAATCTTTAACTTACATATGTCCAATAATACCTCTAACTATTAGATTTAACGGGGCTAAGACAAGTCCCTAGCTCACCCTCAATCATAATAGAAGAAATGCCATAGTAAAATATCTTAACATATCATAGGCTAGAAAGATAAAGAAGTATTGTTCCCGAAACATGAGAACTCACCAAAAGTAGTCTTTAATGGAATATCAACTAGCGACGTGGAGGAGAACAAGGAGGAGCACGGATCCCTACATGGTGATATCATGTAGGCAAACGAGTATGCGTTAGTACTTTGAATGTACTAAGTATGTAAGGATGCATGAACATTGAGGAAATATTAAAACATTTATGTAATATGGAACATAATTTAATGTATGCATAATAAATCACATATATATCCTTTAAAACATTTATTTTGTGGGAAATTAACCATAACCGACATTTAAGACCATGCGAGCTATTACATGGAATCCAACATAACCCCCTACGTTGGCCAAGGAGACTACTTGCCAGGTAGTACTCCGTCAACTTCATTCATTTCTTTAACTTTAACTTTAAGGGCTATTTATGGATCCATTAGCCTAAGCCTACAAGGGCTCCTATGTTGGCACATAGTTAATGAGACAAAGGGTTGCTACTAGGATTCCCTTACCGAATCCCACCTCAATGACCCATTCTGTGCTAAGTCAATCCCACGGAATAGTTTAATACTTCAAAATAGTCATAGTATATAGCTTGATAATTCAAAACATCATATTCGGTAGAATAGCTCATTAAAACCTTTGATAATTCAAATATGCAAGAATTGTCCTTATTGCACAAAGAATATGTCATTCATATCACTTCATCATTTTTTTATTTAATAAGACTCCCTTTTGATTATAGACATTACTTTCATAAACATTCATTCGAAGTCAAAGTTTTTAAGTCAAACTTCATTGAAGATATAGTAAAACTAGGTGGGTTCAAATCACTTAAACTTGTAAATATGTATGTAAATAATATGCATAAATACTTTGAAATCCATTAATTAAATATCATGATTTAAACAAGCCACCATGAATTTCAAGAACCTTTAAAGAGATAAATAGAGAAATTACTTGCAAACCATCAATTCATACATATGAAATTATGTTGCATCAAAATAGACCAATAATCATTAGTTTAACCATGATTCATACTATTAAGTAAAAATAAGAATTACCATAAGAAAATATTACTTGAAATAAAGAGACTTAATTGAAAGAGTTTTTGGACTCAATGGGTGGAAAAACCCATGGATAAACACCCACATAACTTAGAGTAAAGCTTAAAGAAAATAAATATAATTTATTATATAATTAAAATAATTTAGGCATGAGAGTGGAAGGAATACTCTCATTGAATCCTTACATACCTGAAATCCGAAGCTTTAGTTGGTACCGAAAGACTTAATGAACACTTTTGAGTCATAGTTTCTCTCCACGTCAGAACGTTTTGTGTACTACCCGGAGTATATGAATCACCGGAATAGTATTTCTTCACTACTAAGAACTAAAACTATATTTGAAAATATGTAAAGAAGTGTATAGAGAGAAGATTTGCTCTAGAAAGCTTGATGAATAAAATGAAGAAATAAGATGGGTATTTATAGGTGGGAAAGAGGGACCTAACAATAAATAAAATAATTATAAAGAAAAATCTGAAAATTTAATAGAATATATTGATGTCATGGATGATGTTAAATGGAGGACAATTTATGTCATGAGTGATGTCAAATGTATCTAGATCTTTCTATGGTAGGTGAAATGAGTTATCTTTGACAAAATACTCTTTTTCGGAGCTGCGTTTGAATAAGATAAATTTCTTATTAGGATTTAGTGTCTTCATAAGAATTGTAGATATGAAAGTCCTACAGTGAGATATGATTTTTCTTCTATAAACATTCCTTTTCGTCATAGCATCCTACCTTACAAAAATTAATTTATTTGACCTACTCTTGTGGTTACTCAGAAATTTGAATCACCCAATTTGGATATACCTATGAAAAGTTATGCCCAAAATACAGAGGCTGTATCATGTTTAGGTCAGAATTGAAACATCGTATACATCGTTTTTAGGGGATGTTACATCCTAGTTGTGGAATTAGCTACTCATAACTACTTATTCACAATTAATTATGTTCATTTAAAAAAATCATAAACTTACAATAAGAATTATGTAAACCCAAAAATCTTTAATAAAATCGACAACAAAAATCCAAATTCAAGAATAAAAGCTCAAAAGTAGGTTAAGCTATATTCTCAAACCCAAAAATGTGCATCCAGTAATATGAACCTAAGAAGTGTATTTATAGACAAACATTCCTAAATAAATATGGATTTGGAAACCATAGAAAACTAAAAGTCGGTTTGGGTCTACGACTCATTTCTATGGGTTGTAACAATTTAGACAAGTCGTAGACCCAGTTCGTAATCTTTGACATTGCACTGAAGAATTCATCTTCTTCACGACCACTCTCAACGTCTTATAACTTTGAGGATGACTCGTCAAATGGGGTCGTAGACACTGTCCTTTCTTCACCACTTGTAACTTCTAGCTACAAGATATTTCTATAACTTGTAGGAATTTAGACAAGCCATAGAACGTACTCATTTTCTTCACTTTGCCTTCCTTCCTTCACTTCTACTTTGAAGACTTCTTTTCATGACCCGTAGATCTGAGAATGAGACATTCCCTTCACTCGTATTATTAAGTTCAACTTTTATTTTTTTCTTTTGCCTTTCGACAATTGACACCTACGATCCGTATAAGTAATGACGAGTCGTAGGATGAGCCCGTAAACACCAAAAGAACTTTCCTTCAATGCTGTGATTCCTCAACCAGTTCTCTGACTTAGTTTTTTGCAAAATAAGCACAACCAACATCAAATATGCTAATACATGCTTAAAAGACATGCACATTCTTAAGTTTTAAAGCATTAAAAGTACAGTAAATCCACAGTACATCAACACCCTCAACTTAAAATGGTTTCTTGTCCTCAAGCGACACTACTATACTACAATGACATAATGTAAAATAAGATTAAGAATGTACAACAATCATAGGCTATTAACTCCCGACCCTTTCCAATTTCCATTCATGATACTATTGCAACCATTATTTCAAATTAAACTAACTTATGTGGATCAATGTTAGACATTTCAACACCAATAGACAAATTAACATGCCAAAAACAACATTCACCATTTTCATGACTATTTAAATAATGCCACTTATGCCCTCACTGAAAAGAAGTCTCTTTTTCACTCGTAAATTGCATTTATTTTTTAAACTTCAGGGACATGGGAAAACAATCACTCTCACAAAAGAAATTCAGACTTGCATGCACAATACCATAGGATTGCCCTTTTTTTCAATACTTAGACTTGAACTGTTGTACTAGGATCACTATAAGACTTTTGCGGCTTGTAACGTAGGCTCAAGGGCAATGTGGTGCATTTAGATTTTAGTGACTTTTGGCCCTCCTAAAATACTTCATCAACTTTGAGTCCACCTTTTACAACCCACACTTCGTTCCACTTTTTTCTTCGCTTGTTGCTTTTGCCTTAGGTGTGGCTTTTGTTTGTTTGTTTTACAATATTTTTTTTATTCTTTGTACTTCTCTTTGTTAACTTTTTTTAAACCATTTATTCATCTTAGCCAACCACCTTTTTCTTCCTTTTCACACATCACTTTTTCAAACCTTTTCTTTCTTTCCTTTTTCTTTTCTCATACCCCTTCTCTTATCGCTTTCCTCTCATAGTAGCCACCCTCAACTTAGGATTTTGGCCTGATTTGAGGTGCATTAGGAGGGACCAGGTCCAAAACAAGGGATTACAATTTGGATTAGGGATATTTGAAACACGTTTTATTTGATCAAAAAGGTCTTTTAGAAGTTTATAGCTTTGGTTCAAAGGGTAAAACAATGTTTGGTTGGTTTTTTTAAGGCTAAATGGACTAAGTCAAAAATGGCCTGTGATCCTTTCCTAGTCAATAGTTCAATCATCACATTACATCCAATGGGGCAAGTTCTAGATTGGCACAAACAGTTCGAACACACAAATACCTCACACACATTTGGCAATAAGTTTCATTGTCAATCATCAATCTTTGATTCATATTTCAGTCTAAGTCATGTGTTATCACACCATTTTACATCATGTCACACAAAGATCCTACTTAGTTAATTTGTCAAAGAAACAGTCATAACAATTCAAGTAAATTTTGGAGGGGTCTATTTGTTTTTGTTTCAAACCTTCTAGTCATCATGCCATAGACCCCTAATATTATTTCACATTTACATCCTAAACATGCCGGTTCAATATAAATCAAAAAGATTCTATAGGGAAAAATAATATAAGCAAGAAACCCCCAAGGATTTAATCGAGTGTTTAAGGTACTCAGACTTTACCTAGATACTCGTGCATTCATTCATAACTACCCCTACTTGAAAATACTTGCATTTTCCTCAATAAAATACAACAAATAGTAAATAAATAAAGGGGGAAAGGAAAAGAACCCTTGGCGCCTAAGCGCCGTAGTCTATATGGTGGCATTCGGGTCCATAGGTGTGGATCCTGGTACAGCAACATGAGGTACCACGACAGTCTATGCTTCATCATGAGTGTCAAAATGGGAGCTCGAAGCTCTAATAGCAATGCTGCCTCTCCTCTTCCCGCCTTATCTCCTCGATCACTATAGATGCCCAAGTGGCCTCCTCAACATCCTAGTGCTCCTTCTTTTTTCTCTTCCTTGCCTCATCCCTATCTGTAGTTGCATCCTCAGTATGGAGCCTTTTGTCTCAGACCACTTTGGACTTATCATCCACTAATAAATCAAACAATTGCAGTGGATGAACAATAGGAAAAGCAAATGGTATAGGGTCTGGTGTAGCCAAGGATGTGATCTCTGCACGTAGTGCTCCAATCTCAATCCGAATGGCAACAATGTTAGATCTAGATGAGGCCTGCAACCTTTCATTCACCCTCAACTCAAAGGCATCAATACGTTCCTAAATCTGTCACTCTTGATCAGCCAAGACATCTTTAAACTTTGCTGCTATGCTCTCCTCTGATTCGGTAAAGGTTTTGTGAACCCATGGCTTAAGATTCTAAATCAACTGGCCTAATTAGGCCTCAATATATACTTATTGCTGCATCATATTACTTAGAGCTTCAGCTGATATGATGACCAAGCATGTGTGCTGTGGTCGTGACATGCTAGTAGAAGAGAATGCCGAAACAGCTGGGGAAACCTTATATAGATCTATGAAAAGTGTCTGATTGTTTAGAGTGGCTGCTGAATCATCTTGCATAGGCAGCTGAACATGCACAATCTCTGGTAGCTGCATCTCTAGAAAAGGAGAATGCTACTGTCCGAGCGGGTTTGTATCATCTTTAATAAGCCCCTGTTCTATATTTCTTATCACTCTAATAATTGGATCGGCCCCTGAAATCAGTGGAACTATAGTATCCCTGCACAGTGCAAACCCAATAAACGGGAAAGAGATCATAGTGTTCTATCGAATCTTCCTCTCTTGAATCTTTGAAATAATAATCCTGACCACATCTACCTCATATCCAAACATCATGATCGCTACTATCATAGCCTAATATAAAGTCAAATAGTTGTCTACATTGGTCTAACAAAGTTGGTATTTGACAATGGTCTACCAAAACTTAGCTGTGAAGTTCAGTGACGCCTTCTTTATCGGGGTTGGGTGTGACACCCAATCTGTTGCTATGCTATGCTTTATTATATAACCATGTGCCTATCTAAGTAGCTTGACATGTTTCACCGAATACCAAATAATATTTTTATTATGAACTACCTTTATTTTTTGATCAAACTCCACTGTTGGGGCTGTCGGTGGAAAGTTGGGGTCGTAAATGACATGGTGGATAGTCTCCTCAGATAAACTAAGTAGGATTTCTAAAACTAGCGTGGTCAATAGCACTGATCGCTCTAGATCCTTTACTTTGGAAAGAGCCAACTGTTTGATTATGGCCGCGTATGAAGCATAGAACTCGTGGACCATGTTATTGCTGTAACTCCCGGGGTGATCAGCCATCCAATCTAGTTTGTGGAAATGGAACCAGTCATGAATCTTAGGAAATAATTTCAGCTTGGTTGTGATCACACGCGGTTTCTTAGTAATGGGTCTCTCCTCATATTCTGACGATCATTTCTTTTTTGCCCTATTCTGTAGAAATCTAGAAGCCCAGACGCGCACCATCGCCTTGGTTTCCCTCCTATGTGGAATGGTATAGAGGGCCGCTCGAGTGTTGATTTCCCCATGGAGGATTCAGATACTAAAGTAGATGGTGGTACGAAATTAGCGTCATTCTCCTCTGCCTCTGCTGAATCTCCCTCTTGAGAGTAGGAGGGTGTAGGTGTTGCAGATGTATGGGGAGGGGAGGGGGGAGTCTCCATATTGTTCTAGAAATGAGACGACTTGGTTGGACTGTAAGAGATATGCAAGGACTCCTCCTCGAAAGCACTAAGTTCTACATCTGTGGGCACATTTTTGAGGCATCGTCTAAAGTTTTCCACGACTTCCTTCTTTGATGGCCTTTTCTTTCCACTACCCTTGTTTGATGGTTGTTTTGTAGACAATGTACCTATGGAGGGAGTGTTAGGACAAAACATAACAAGAAAAAAAAGTAAAGAAATAAAAGAAAATAACTAAATAGTCACAGTTTTTGGTCCTATGAGGGTGAATCTATGGGTCGTAGAAGAGTCGACGACCCGTAGACTCAATTTGTAGACTCAGACCTGTAGGTATTGAGTCTTTGAAATTCATCTGCAAGAGGAAGTTACGACCCATAGAAGTATCTACGGATCGTAAGATGTAGTCGTAGACTTAGACCTGCAGGTTTGTAGTTGCTGAAGTTTATCTATGAGACGACCTTATGACTCATAAACATTTCTACGGATCATAAGGTTCAGTTGTAGACTCAGTGCTATGCTACTGGAATTTTTTCATTTTATTTAGACGAGTCCAATGCACAAGCCATGAAATATTCTACAACCCGTAATAGACTCGTAACTGGGATTGTAAAGGCTTATCCACTGATACTGAGGTATCATTTACGATGGGTAACTACGAATTATAGAATAATCTATGTGATGTAGGAAACCCTCATCCGAACTTTTAAAGTTCACTGATTTCCTTACACATCTAGTTCAACAACACTTCCTCACTTGTTTTATTGAATAAACATAATAACAGCAAAGACAGTACCCCCATTCACTTATTTTGTCAATAAATCAAACCCACAGTCACAAAACACCCAAACTTTAGCAGTTGGCTTGTTCTGTTGACGAGTCTAACTGACGAGATGTAGAAAAATCTACGAGTTGTAAGTAGAATCATACAAGTCAGTACATGTGAAGGTTCAACTACTGAACTTGAAGGCTCCTTGACTAGGGATAACTAAGCCTCGTAGAATTATCTACGACTCGTGGAAAACCCCCATCTGAAAAAATTCTTCAAGTTCAGTGGGTGAACTTTACACAGGCAACACACAATCAAATTCAATCACCTCTTATAAGTCAATTTAGACATAAATTCATTACAAAATACTCAGAACCCCAGTTTATTCATTAGTTCAATGATCAAATTTTGAAATCTCAAAAAACCCTAATTTCATCTGAACTAGTTCTTCAGTATTATTAACCAATTTAAGCAAGGAAAGTGTGGATTTAAAATATCAACTTACCATAAGGGAGAATGAAAATCCTTTGAATTTCATCTGGGACTGATATTACTAGATGCTTGAGGAGTTGGGGTTTTCGAATTTTGACTATTTTAAGCTTCAAATGGTGTGGATTGATGATGCAATTTGGTGAGGTTGATTTGGGAGAGAAGAGGAACAAGGTATTTTGATGAAAGATGGAAGTTAAATATTTCAAATTTCATTTATTTTATGCATTAGCTATGAGGGTTGGGTCAGTTATATTATCTGTGAAATAGGTCAAGCTATGCCTCATAATAATTCCTAGGGGTCGTAGACTTGTATCGTAGATTGTCTCAAAGGAAAGGAAACATACCTAGAATCCACGAGTGTAGGATACGAGTCATAGAAGTTTCTATGGGCTGTAAAGTAAACTTGTAGACTTAAAGTTGCTTTATGTATTGAATTTGGAGTTTGACGAGTCAAGTTTACGAGCCATAGAAGTTTCTACGATCCGTACAAATGACTCGTGTATCTTTCTGAGTCCTCTTCAGTTTTCAGTATTTTGAATTTGACATAGGCACATACTCAATCTTTGGCCTATATTTTTATACTTTTTATTTGTTACTCTAATTTGACACGGACTCTAACAAAGTCTATGCTCTCCTAAAAACTGTTAAGTGAGAATAGAAAAAGATAAAAATAAACTGAATGAATACAAAGTAAATTGGGTTGCCTCCCAAGTAGTGCTTGATTTAATGTCATGGCACGATGTAGATATATTTAGTTACTTAGACTTCACTAAGCTTTCATGCTTCCACGACTCTAATTTTATCCTCCGTGCCTATATATGCTTTGATTCGTTGACCATTAAATTTGAACTTTGTACCATCCTGATTTTCTAGCTCGACTGCACTATGTGGAAAGACTTGACTCACTCTAAGGCATCCCAACCATTTTGACTTGAGTTTTCCAAGAAATAAATGCATCCTTGATTGAAAAGAAGGACTAAGTCTCCAGGCCCAAATGTTCTTTTTTCAATCTTGTGGTCGTGGTATTTCTTCATTCTTTCTTTGTACAAGGCTGCACTTTCATATGCATTTAGGCAATAATTATCAAGCTCGTTTATTTGCTTTGTCCTTTGCTTTGATGTGGTGTACAAATCCATGTTCAATTTCTTCAGCACCCACATAGCTTTGTTTTCCAACTCTACGGACAGATGAAAAGATTTTTCAAAGACAAGTTGATAAGGCGACATACCTATGAGCATCTTGAATGCAGCGCGGTAAGCCCATAGAGTGTCATTAAGATTCCTTGACCAATCCTTTTTATTTGTGCTCATCGTCTTTGAAAGTATTTGCTTGATTTCACAATTCGAGAATTCAACCTGTCTACTAGTTTGTGGATGATAAGGAGTTGCTACACTATGTCAAATCCCATACTTTTCAAGTAACGGTTTGAACAATCGATTGAAAAAGTGGGAACCTCTGTCGCTGATTATTGCCTTTGTTGTACTAAATCTTGAGAAGATGTTATGCTTGAGGAAGGTGGTGATATTTCTTTCTTCATTATTGGGAAATACGAAAGCTTCAACCCATTTAGACACGTAGTCAACCGCAATGAGGATGTATTTCATTCCGCTTGAACTCACAAAAGGTCCCATGAAGTAAACGTCGAACAATTCAATGACTAGAATAGGAGTGAGTGGGAGTTTATATTTCCTTGAAATTCCTCCTTCCCTTTGATAATGATCACAAGATTTGGCCAAATCATGAGCGTCTTGATGAATTGTTAGCCAGTAGTACCCACATTGTAGGATCTTGTAGGTTGTCCAAATACCACTATGATGGCCTCTAACGGGAAATGAATGGCATGCTTTCAAAATACTCATTATCTCTACTTCGAGTACATAGCGATAAATAATCCCATCTGCACAAACACGGAACATATATGTTCTTCGCAAAAGAACTTCTTTACATCAGACATGAACTTGCGGCGTTGGTGATCATATAAATTGGATGTCACTATATCTCTAACCAAATAGTTAGCAACATCGGCAAAACCATGGAATTAATTCATGTGATGCTGCCAATACTTGTTTTTCTGGAAAGGTGTCATTTATCTCAACTCTATCTTCCAACTTTAACATCGCCTCTTCTTCAAGCCTAGAGAGATGGTCCGCAACTTGGTTTTCTGTCCCTTTTCGGTCTTTCACTTCAAATTCGAACTCTTGTAACAAAAATACCCAACAAATAAGTCTTGGCTTGACATCCTTCTTTTCCATGAGATATCTCAATACAGCATGGTCTGCGTGTACAATGAGTTTGGTGCCCAATAAGTAAGATCTAAACTTCTCGTAAACAAACACAACAGCAAGCAACTCTTGTTCGGTCACGGTATAATTTCTTTAAGCAACATTTAGGGCATTGCTAGCATAGTATATTGGATGTAAAATCTTCTCGCGCCTTTGTCCCAATAGTACGCCAAGTGCTACTCCACTTGCATCTTACATGACTTCAAAATGCTGCTCCCAATCTGGTGCAATGATGATAGGAGTCAATACTAACCTTTTCTTCAACTCTTCAAATGCTTCTAGATAGGCTTCCTCAAAAACAAACTTTATCTCCTTCTCTAGTAGTTTACATAAAGGATGAGCTATTTTGGAGAAGTCTTTGATGAAGAGATAATAGAATTTGGCATATCCCAAAAAGCTTCGAATACCTTTGACAGAGATGGGAGGAGGTAAATTTGTGATTACTTAAATCTTTGCTCGATCTACCTCAATTCCTTTGTTTAAAATCTTATGACCCAACACTATGCCCTCTTTCACCATAAAGTGCACTTCTCCCAACTTCACACCTTTCTAGTACGTCTTGGAGATGAGATAAGAAATCCTCGAATGAGTCACCAACCCCTGAAAAATCATTTATGAAAACCTCAATTGTATCTTCCACCATGTCTGAAAAGATAGAAATCATACAACGTTGAAAGGTCACCGGTGCATTACATGATCCGAAGGGCATCCTGTTGAAGGCAAACATCCCATATGGGCATATGAAAGTAGTCTTCTCTTGGTTTTCTAGTGCTATAAAGATCTGATTGTAGCCCGAATATCTATCAAGAAAATAGTACTAACCTTTTCCAATGAGACGGTCGAGTATCTGATCCATGAAAGGCATTGGAAAGTAATCTTTTATGAGTTGAGCTTGCGATAATCCATACACACTCTCTAATTGGTGACATGCCTCATTGGAATGAGTTCATTCTTTGTTTTTGGTACCACTGTAATACCACCCCTTTTTGGTACATATTAGACAGGTACCTAATTACTATCTGCAATTGGATAAACAACTCCAGCATCTAACCATTTGATGGTCTCCTTTTTGACTACCTTTTGCATAGGTGGGTTGAGACGCGTTGGTGTTTAATGCTTGGTTTGAAATCCGATATGAGTTGGATTTTATGAGTACATATGTCCAGTGGTATGCCAATGATGTCAGATATGGACTACCCTATTACTCTTTTGAAATGCCTCAAAATAGATGTAAGAGCTTCTACTTGCTTTTGGTGAATATCGACAATTATTATTACCAGCAGCCTGTTGTTGGGTCCAAGAATACATATTTCAAGTGAGATGGTAGTGCTTTGTGTTCCAAATTTGGAGGTTCCTCGATGGATGACTTTGCAAGTGGATTTGCTCTATTCTTCAAGTATAAGTCGAGTCTCTTGGGTGCGTGATTGAAAGTCCCAAGGTCATTTAGTGCACAAACGATCTCATCATACTCTCTAATATGATCTTTATCGAAGTTCATGATGACAGAAGCTAGAGCTTCAACACCCAACCTCTCTTGAATAGGTATGTTTGGTTGCAAATCGTCGACAACATCAATCACGGAAATAACTCATAGATCATTGTGATGCTTTATTGCTCATCATACATCAAATATCACATCTTCATTATTTAGTCGAAACTTTAGTTTGCCAGTTTTCATATCTACCAAAGCACGTCCGGTTGCCAAGAATGGTCTACCCAGAATGATAGGAACATTAAAGTCTACTTTGAAGTCAATAATGGCTAAGTTAGCAGGGAATATGAATGATTCAACCTTTACTAGAACATCGTAAATAATGCCCACGGCTTCTTCATAGTACGATCTGCCATAAAGAGCCACATTGGCATCGATTTGGGCCATGTTATAAGCCTAACAACTTCTGTTTAATAGGAACTCAAATACTTCCCTCACTATAAATAATTTTCATTAGTTTTTCTTACTTTGTTAGATTTTTACAATAGGTCTAGGATGCAAATTTAATGAAACTTTAACTTTAGTTGATAAAATTGTACTTACTGGTTGTTATCTCTCCAATTTATAGTAAGTTGAATTGAACTGAATTTGATTGCATATTTTCTCTGCCAATTCGCAGATTGCTTATGCGTCTTACTAGTTGTGTTCTCTCCAATTTGAAGTAAGAGTGAATTGGACTGAATTTGATTGCGTATTTTCTTGCCAATTTCTTGATTGCTGATGTGGTGCTAATAAAAAGTTATCTACAATCAATTCTTGTACTCCTAGGAAAAGTAAAAATAATTCTCGCGATAAAAGGTTAGTGTTCAAAATTCTCTGGACACCAACTTGTTATTCCTGTGAAGTTCTGCTTCTTATTTTAAATGTCAAAATCTTGTTTTAGTTTTAGAAAATGTGAGATTGTACATATGTTATGTGTATCTTCTTTACAACTTCACATCCTCTGCATTTTTTGTTTTGCAATCTAAAGTGCTGAACACAATCTTAACAAAGCTAGCAGTTGTTTTGAAAGCAAATAACTAAGAAGGTTATATGAAGTTTTAAAAAGTGTCATTATGAATATTTTTAAAAATATTGTGGTTGCTTTTACTAGTCACTTCTGAAACTTCTCAAAATATGGTGGAGGCTAATGTATAATGCTTAGCTTTGGATGATGAAGTTCGGTTAAGTCCCTCGGAGGATTCCTCTTTCAATGTGATGATAGTTTTTAGCTTTAACGACACTAACCATGCTTAAGATAAGGGTCAGTGGCTATGCATTTTATAAATAAAACTCTTTTTAGTAGATCTCTTTTTTTTTTTCACTCACTGTGTAATATTATAATACTATGGAGAAGATCTGAATATTGTTGTGCTTACTTCATCTGCAGAATACCTTTAACTTTTTTCAATCACTTTAAATATTTATGTATGGAGATTACATTCTTTTGTGAATTTTATTGAACCATTTATTTATTATCTTTTGTAGGTGAAACAGTTGAATAAATGGAAGACAAAAGTGGTGAAGACTTTAGGTACAGAGTGTTTGTAGATTGTTGCTAGAGGCCTTAACATTCTAGAAATGTCCTATTTCTGAATTCAATTTTTTATTTTTTTGTATGCTAAGTCTGAAATTGTCAAACAATATTGTAGATATAAAATTAATATCACTGGCAAGAATTTGTCTATGATTATATTGATGAATACTTTTTATCATAATTTATTTGAATTTTGGAACATTATATTTGATTATATAAGTAATTAATACATTGCTATTTCATTAAACTATTGCAGTAGCCTAAACAAGCTATTGGAGTTGATTATCAAATCGTTGCACAATAGTCCATAAAATCATTGCAATAGCCCATATTAACCGTTGCAATATCATAAAATGGTTGCACTGTAATACATATTGCAACTGTTTTTAACCGTTCCAGTTGATGGAAAAACCGTTGTGATAGCGTATCTTATGACAACGATAACAAAACCGTTGCAATAATAAACCTATTTCAACAGTTTTAGAACCATTGTATGAAACCGTTACAACAGATCTATGGCTACACGATCAGATGAGATGGGTCTTGAACCATTGCAATAAACCTATTGCAACAGTTTTAGTAAATACTATAACGGTTTTGCTTTCGCTTCCCTAAGCCTAATTTCTAGTGCCCGCTATTGCAGTGGCGCTGTAGCGAGATCTTTTGCTATGATGAGAATTAATTCCACCCCTATAAAAGCTTGTCACCCCTATAAAAGCTTGTCACCCGCTATAGGGCTTGTATGAGATAGAACATTATAAATTTCCCAAAAAGTGTCCATGTCATGACACACCCTCAAACCTTGACACCTCGGTCCAACCTTTTTACGTCAAGTTCGATATTAGGAGTTCTACTTACCCCAATTCACTTCCAAAAATATGAACTCCTTGACATCTTTTCTAATGGAAACACTAACCCCAACTTAGACATTTTACTTGATCCATTCTTTAATTGCCCTATACTTCACTCACTCAGATTCCGTCTGAGACTAGCCTTGCTTGAAATTTTCAACTCACTAATACACAAATGTTCTCACCCAAATATTTTCACTATTAGCTTACCCATAACAATCAAAGGGGTTCTTACAACAAATACAAATTTACCCATTGCTCGTCCTCGAGCGATCAAACAAGAAAGAGATGAGTTAATTCAAAAAGTAGGTAGTACCCAAATCCTTAAACAAGTGTGGGTACTTATCTCATATGCCCTTTTGAGTTTTACAAGTGACTTCCTCAACCATAAAATGCTTCCATTTATTCTTTATTGATCTGATTTACTTTGTCCTCAACTCCAGATATCTCAATCAAGAATTTCAATTGGGTTCTCTTTAACAAGGATACGTAGAATACTGAATGCACTCTGAAAACACTGGGTGGCAATGCTTACCTATAAGCTACCAACACCACACTTTTAAGAACCTCAAATGGATCAATATACAGAGGGCTAAGCTTACCCTTCTTACCAAACCTCATCACTCCTTTCATTAGTGACCCTTCCAATAGAACATGCTCACCAATCTAAAATGCAACCTTGTAATTTGCATACTCCTTTTGTCTGCTCTAGGATGCCAACAACTTTAGTTTGGATACCCTTCACCTTTTCCTGATATTCCCTTAGAGAGTCAACACTTAGAGGCTTTACATCACCCGCCTCAAACAATCCTATGGGAGATCTACATCCCCTCCCATAAAGTTCCTTGAATGGTGTCATATTTATGCTGGAGTTATAACTGTTGTTGTATGAGAATTCACGTAACGATAAGAATTGATCCCAATGGTCCCCAAATTCAATGAAACATGCTATCAACATGTCCTCCGACACCTGAATCATCCATTTTGACTGACCATCCATCTAATGCCTAAATCTTCATATAGCTTGGTCAAAAACTTAGAAGTAAATTGCATACCAATATATGAAATGATAAAAGGGGGCACTTTGTGTAACCTTACTATGTCCTTGACATAAATCTTAGCCAACTTCTGGGAGTTGTAATTCACTCTGACTGGAATGAAGAGGGATAATTTAGTCAACCTATCCATAGTGACCCAAATTGATTCATACTTCCCCAAGGTCTTAGGAAGACCCATCATGAAGTCCATGACTATTCTGTCCCACTTCTACTTAGGGATGGACATCCTCTCAAGCAATCCCGTATGCCTCTGGTGCTATACTTTACCTATTAACAATTCTGACACTAAGATACACACTCGGCTATCTCCCTCTATATCCATGACCATCAATAGAGTTGCCTTAAGTCCTAATACATTTTGGTTACATCCAGATGAATCGAATACTGTGAATCGTGAGATTCTGTCAATATGTTTTGGATTATGTCATCAACACAAGAGACACAAATCCGCCCTCTAAATTTGAGTAGTCCACCTGCATCGAGTGTGGCATATGGAGCCTCTAGACACCACCTTGTTCATGAGCTTGTTTAATTGCTCATTCACAAACTGTTTAGCCTTGATTTGCCTTATAAATGTGGGATTAACCTCAATATTGATCACCACCCCACCCTTTCCTTAAATCCCCAACTACATGAACTTAGATGCTAGAGTTTTAATCTTTTTAGCTAAGGGTCACTTAGACACCCCTAAATAAGACAAACTGCCCATGCTAACTATGTTTCGGCTCAATGCATATGCCCCCACATTGGCCTTGAATAAATAGTACTAGATTTTCACATCATAATCCTTTAATATTTCCATCCACCTTCTTTGTCTTAAATTCAAATTCTTCTAAGCAAACACATGATGTAAGGTGCAATGATCCATGAACACTTTAAACTTGGCACCATAAAGATAATGTTGTCAAATCTTAAGTGCAAATGCTATTATTGCCAACTCCAAATCATGGGTTTGATAGTTCTTCTCATATAACTTTAATTTCCTTGAAGCATAAGCCATAACATTTCTATCCTGCATCAACACAACACCAGAACCGAATGTGAAACATCACAATAAACTATGAAATCCTTACCTTCTACCGAGAATGTTAGGATAAGAGCCGTGGTCAAGAGAGTATTGACATTTTGGAAGCTCTCCTCACACTAATCAAACCACACAAAGGGTACCTTCTTCTAGGTCAATCTTGTCAAATGTGTATCAATGGAGGCAAAGTTCTTGACAAACCTATGATAGTAGCTTGCAAGGCCCACAAAGCTCCTAACCTCGATCATAGAGCTAGGCCGAATCCAATTCTTAACTGTCTGAATATTTTGGGGATCTACCATCACCTTTTTTAAAAAAACATATGTCCTAAGAAGGCAACCAAACCCAACCAAAATTCACACTTTGAGAACTTGGTGTACAATTTCTGTTTTCCAAGGATATCTAGAATAATGCGAAGGTACTTTGTTTGCTCCTCTTTACTTGTGGAGTAGATAAGAATATAATCTATAAGAACAATCACAAAAGAATTCAGGAATGATTTGAAAACACCATTCATCAGGCTCATGAAGGCCACCGGAGTATTCATTAACCCAAACAACATTATCAAGAACTCTTAGTGTCTTTATCGAGTTTTGAAAGCCATTTTAGTTATGTCTTCAAGCCTGATCTTTAATTGAAGGTACCCTAGCCTTAAGTTAATCTTTGAGAACATAAAAACACCTTGCAACTAGTCAAAGAAATCATACATGAGGGGTAGTAGGTACTTGTACCGGATAGTATCCTTATTCAACTATTTAATCTATACATATCCTCGTACTACCATATTTCTTCTTCATAAACAACACCGAATCACCTTAAGGCAAAGCACTAGGATGAATGGATTCCTTATCTAAGAATTGTTGAAGCTGAGTCATGAGTTCCATCAACTTTACCAGAGTAATACGATAATGAGGAATAGAGATTGGGCGAGTGCCTGGTCTAAATCTATACATAAATCAATATCCCTATTTAGAGGCATACCTAACAAATCCGTAGGGAATACCTTATAAAATTCTGAAACCATTGGGAAAAGGGCTCCAAACTAACATCCCAACAGTGAGAAGAGTAAGCCAAATAACTCTTCTCCACTAGCCTTCTAGCCTGAATAAAAGATATGTTATTTGCTGGCTTTGACTTGTACACACCTTTCCACTCTAATGTATCCCTATTTGGGATCTAGAGAGCTACTATCTTAGTGTAATAATTTAGCACAACAAAATAAAGAGACAACTAAGTCATACTTAATATCACATTAAAATCCAACATATTCAAAATGACCAAATCTACCCATGTTTGAAGACCCAAAAAAATCATATAGCATGATCGGTAAACTTAGATTACTACCATCGACTCCTCCTCTGGGGTAGAAATAAAATAAGAGCATCAAGGACTCACAAATTAAATCAGGGCCCTCAAAACATTTAATAGATACATAGAAATATGTAGAACCCGGATCTAATAAAACAAAAGCCATCCGATTATAGATAAGAATAGTACCTATTATTACTATGTCAGATGTTTCAACCTCAATCCTTCTTGGAAAAGTGTAACATTGAGCTCTATCCTTATTAAAGGTAACCCCTCTACCTAGCTATGCTTCTTCCCTCCTTGCATTACTATTTCTTCAATTTATTCGGCCTTCCTAATTACCACCTCACCCACCCTATAGGCGTCCTCTACTATTGCCACCTCTACCTGCTGGTACCACAACCTTTACCTATTTTGCATCTGGCCACCGACCTGCATATGAGGGAATTCACTCTTAAACTGTTCCTTCTCACCACAACTAAAGCATCCTCAACCAAGTGCGGTCTTGTTGGCTAATGATAAAGAAGCTCCTTGACCATCTTGAGTCAGAGACTACTGTATGACCCCTGAATGACCACTTGTAGAAGCGGGTAAAGCCGACTGAATTTGATGAACAGAATAGAACTACTGTCCAAAACCCTTGGAGTAGGAACCATTAAAGTTGCCCACACTCTTGTACCTCTTAGTAAATTCCTTGTCCTTCTCAACCTACTAACTTTCTCTAATTTCTTCACATAATCAGTCACCTCATTGAAAGCTCTTTCCTGAGAAAGTCAAGTCTATAAATAAGATCAGCAATTTTGTGTTTCATCCCTTTACATATAGCAAGATCCTTTCCTCCTCAGTCTCCAACTGTTAGTTAGCATAATAGGACAATGTATGAAACTTATCCTCATATGCTACAACTAACATACTATCCTGTTCAAAGGCCAAAAATCTCATCCTTTATACGATATCTCAAAGTATAGGGCACATACTTCTCCAGAAATAGGGCATCAAATTTTCCCAAGTCATCGGAGGAAAGGCTAAGGACCGACACTCAACATGAGCCCTCCACCACTACTTAGCATCGCCCTACAACTGAATATTCACAAACTCAGGCACATGCTGCTGCATAATGCCCAACTTGTGTAATCTTTCATAGGAGTCCAAAATGAACTCAAACACATATTCATTCTCTATACCGTGGAACATTGGAGGATTTATTTTCTGAAACTTGGTCAATATCTCATGCTCCATTCCTTTCATAATAGGGCCCAATATCGGATGAAAGAACATATCAGTACTCGAATCTTCATCCATATTAGGTTCCTTAGTAGTAGCGGGATATTTATTTGGAGCCTTAGTAGCAGAACAGTAGGAGTCTCCAATAGACGCTAACCTACTCAAGAATGCCAGCATTCGCTGAACTACCTCAGAAGTCATAATAAGAAATCCTGAAGCCCCAACCTGTCTTGCTATTTTTGGTTCAACATTCTCTTCATTTTCCACCTCAACTTGTTCATTAGCATGATCCTGGGATAGGGGAGTCCTACCTTGGCTCAATATCCACCCGAGCTCTACTCCTGATGGGTGTTTCTCTCCTTCTACTTCATCCTCATGCTATCGGTTCTGCTGCTAGAATTACTACCCTTTCACTATTGTGACTTGTATAAACCAACTGTAGATAGAAGAGTAAAGGAAGTCAGATACTAATTAGGGTCACTAGATACCAATTGGAATCCTTTATAACATAAAGGGAGAAAGAGAAGACAGTTTCTGAAAGTCCTGTAGCTTCTCGAAGAAAAGTGCACACATCTCTGTACTATTCTATAAGACTCTATTATACCCATTTTGGTATGATGAGATCAGTGAACCTAGGGTTCTGATATTAAATTTGTCATAACATAAATTGTTGTGAGTGACACTCACACTTAGCCCTGATAGGAGAATCAATTACCTAAATCAACCCACAAAAACTAGTAGCTAAAAATAGTTTGACTAAATTTAGTTTATAATAGTTTGACTAAATCATTATCAAATATTCGCAAAAACACTACCCTTAGAATCTGAAATTCATGTACCAAAATTTAGTTTATAATAAGGAATGCAACCCCCAAAATAAAAGAAAACAAATTCTAAAGAGTTTGAGTCCAAATAGATGGACTAAACGATAAAGAGGAATCCATGATATCCCAAAAGAAGTAGCTTACCCTTGGATCATGGTAACGTTGGTCTCACAATTAAGGTAGCATTGAAGCCGCTGATATAGGCCTTATACTCAGCAAAAATGTGTAAGTGCAGTATCAATACACAAAACCAAAATGTAATGATAGGATCATCGGCCAGCTGTAAAGATACAAATGTAAGCACATAACTAAAACATAATAAATATAAGACAACCAAGAGACTTAATCACCAATCCTAACTCAACAAGTACATGAAGTATGTCCAACATGATCATAGTAGGTCTTGTTCACTCAAGGAGACAACATACAAAAGAATAATCAAATATGTACCAGACATGGTACCTGATCTAACCATGTAGTAATCTGTACCAAGCATAGTAACCAAGCCAACCAATAGTATCCTATACTAGCATGGTACCTGATCCAACGAAAAAATATCCTATGTCTGGAATGGTACTCGACCCAACCAAGAGATATCTTGTACCAGGCATGGTACCCAAGCCAATGGATAGTCACACAACACACAATCACAATCACAATAAGAAAGAAATACAATCACACTTGTTAATACAATTAAATAAATCACCTTTATTATATGAGATTGTCAACACGTTATCATTTCAGTTTCTTTTCTTTGATCTCCCAAACCATGTATTGTATAAGCAATACTATAAAAATAGTTATCATGCATACAATACATAACTTTTAAACAATCAACCATCACCTTACTTGAATCAAGCCTTGAAAGCTCTATTGAACTTGTGCCTTCCCCTTATTATGAATCATGTCTTGTTCTTGGTCTAAAAATGATAACACAATAACAAAATCAATGAATAATATCTGAAATACAATTGGATTATATTCTGATCCCAAACTCTAGGACAAATGTATAACCTGATTTCTTAAGTTATGATGACATTCTACTATAACCCATAAATAGGTAAGCCAATTCGTAATACGAAATAAAAAATAATAGTTTTAAGGGTAGAACTAAAAAAGTGTAAGCATTTTAAAGATATACCAAAGATATTAGTGGAAACAAGCAAAAATATATACAAATAATCCCTCCCCAAACCTACAAGTCACAAGTACAGAGCTGAATATATAAAAGTGTCACCATTGAAACTCGCAAAACTGTAAAATCAAGAAAGTAAGGAAAGAATATCATCGGAGCAAGATTACTGCCTAACTTAGGCTCAAACTATTAGACTTAATTTTTCTACACTAGTCTACAAGGATCAAAGTCGGTCGAAGCAACGTTGGGGCATAACTAAGGGCTATCGGGTCCGAATCATGCATTTCTAAGGCAAGAACTAGCCAAATCTAGAATAAGGCCGAACATAATCCAAATAAATAAGAAACCAAGTATTAAAATATACCACAGGGCATGAATAATAAATAAAGGCAAGTATGATGCTCAAAAGTACCCGATAATTCCCGAAATAGGCCTAAAATATGATTTCTAAATGTCAAAGAATGATTCAATATCTACCCGACTCAAATTCTAACTAATCAACAAGAATTCACATTCTGTAGCTCAATCTAAAGAGAGTGAAGCCATATCCTACCGCTTGGCTGATCATGTGTGCTCCACAATCAAAGAATCAGAGCGATCCTCTTCTGAACAACCTCTGAAAGCTGCCAACGTCAATATGGTTTTTTTCAAAACTAAAATTACTAAAATTGGTGACTGACCAATTTCATAGTAAAAAATGGGAACATGGGACCCACTCTAGCAATTATGGAATTGACTTTCTGAAAGGGTCCTAAATAACTTTCCGACTTATGTGCCAAAATGTAACACCATTTAGGGTTCGAAATACTGGGAAACAAGATATGCAATAATTTTGACATTTATTCACCGTTAAAGAAATGGGACAACAGCTAAATGAGAATTTACCTCCAACGATGCCTTCCCGACACTTTCCAATTACTAACCCTGGTAGACGCAACAATTACAAACCCATAGGACTTTGAATCACCAAATTTGGACTTATATCGGAGTAGAAATCACTCTTTAAAGGTGGTTGAACTGAATTGATTGTGTTTTAAAGACCAAACACTATTGCTCATCGTGATCGTGCGGACATGTTTTGCGATCGTGAATTCCCCCCAAAATGACCATTGTGATTGCGAGGGTTAGATCTCATGATTGCGAATACCAACTGAGGTTAACCCCAGTTAACTCTTCATCAGGATTGCGAGCAGGGGCCACACGATCGCGATAACCAGGCAAGATGAACTTCGCGATCATGAAGGCTTTATCACGAACGCGATAGAGTAAACCACCTGCACCAACAACTGCTTCAATATAGAATTTTTGGCATTGTCCAAGTCTTCGACGGGGTGCTCGAGATTCGTTCAAAATGCCGTGTGTGCAAATGAGATATGCTACCCTACCAAATTCGATGTTCAGGACTCTATTGAGCATTCAAATTCCCATATGAGGTCATTTTAATGAAAAGTGGGTCTTAGACCCAAATGTCATTTTGAAACAAAAACCATAACAGGCCACGGGATTGGATTGGAAGCCTCAAGAAGCGAATGAAAAGTCGTTCTAGACCAAACTCAATATTTCAAAACTAACTGCACTGATATAATTTTCATCCAAGTGCATTTTCGAGGAATGTTGACCAAAGTCAAATTTAGGCCAAATTTTAAAGGCTAAAATATTGAATGACTGAAAACTCTCACCGAATGCCTCGATACTCATACTGACCATGCTACTATTCTAATTTGACCATTCCTGAGTTAATGGAACCCTCAAAATTCCTTTCTAAGGTGATTTACTTGATGTTATGATCAAAATGAACTTTTCAAATTTTAAAATCTCCAAAAAAGGAAAATGGGCTTAAAACCCAAATGAACGACTAGTCAACTAAATAATTTATGCTAGGAAGTTATAAATGACTTGGGGCTGCTATAGGATTGTTCTAAACGACGAAAAAAGGCATTAAGGCAAAAATAACTTGGAGGGTCATTACACTAAATTTATGGTCTTTCCCCCCAATCCAAAGCTTTTCCATTATTAATTCACATAGAACTACCAACGTCATGGTACACTAGTGAATTACGGTATATAAATCAACAAAAAATGTTTTTATGCACAAGCCAAGGTCCTATATCCCAAAATCCTCATTAACCTGAATTTTTCCACCTTAGAATGAATCCAAACCCTACCCTATGGCTTCATTACCACCTTTTAAGGCCTAGAATCAAAGTAGCAAGTTAGGGGAGCGATTTTCCTACCTTTACAAATTTCAATGTAAAGTTGATGAAGTCTAACCTAGGTCACCCTTGCTATTCCTAAAAACTCACTTGCCAAATAATGAGCGGTTTTGGGGAATATTCTTCATTTACTGCGACTAATACAACTTTAGCTGCCCAATATCACTATTGGAGTGGTGCACAGGACCTCGTGTGCCACCCGCTATACAGGCTTGTACTTCTATAAAAGCGTTTCACCCATTACAGTGGCTTGCAAAGGATAGTACCTCAAAAATCTCCTAAAAAGTGCCAATTTCACAGCACACCCTCAAACCTTGGTGCCCTATACCAACTCTTTCATATCTAGTTCGATATAAAGATTTCTTCTCACTCGAATTCACTTCTAAATAAACCAACGAAATCCTTAATGTCTTTTATAATGGAAAGACTAACCCAATATTAGACATTTTACCCAACCCTTTGCCAGATTACACTAGACTTCACCTCGCTCAGATTCTGTTTGAGACTAGCCTAGTATGAAATTTTCAAATCACCACTCTAGAAGTTTTCTCACTTAAATATTTTCACCATTCGCTTATCCATAATGACCGTTGGGGTCGTAACAAGTCACCACCACTAACAATCACGGTTAATCATTATTGACTACCACTATACCATAAGATACTTACTACCTAAAACCACCATCATTAATCATTACCATCCCAAATTGACACACAATCACCATCATCAATTGTCATATGAAAAATTTAAAATGTTTCTTTAATATAATGTTAGATCAATTTAGTGTCTTATTTGAATTTAATGTTTATTTGGAGTTATTTTTAAGCAAATACAAATTTTATACTTTTGGATATTGAGAAAACAAATATTCTTAACTATTCTATATTCAGATCTTAGTGTAACATCTTAATATTCATATGTGTATTCAAATTTAGACCTATAAATCTTAATGGACATATTAATTTTTATATTTGCATTCAGATTCAAATGTATTAAAGGGAAATGGTTTATACATCCCCTTACCTATGGAAAAAATGTCTTATAAATACCCTCTTTCTATCTTTCGATTCAAAAATACCCTTAACATATTATGTTTGCTTAAGAATACCACTAACCTGTTATACCCCGCACCTTGGTACATTGGAGCATATTTTTTTTAAAAGATTGCTATGTGGTCCACGTTATCTATGAAGTTCTACGTGAATAGTGACGGTTGGAAATAGGTCTAGAAGGCTTCAGAAGGAGTTGGAGGCCAAATAAGGAGTTATAGTACTCAACCTACTTGCGTAAGCTATAAAATTGGATGTCTTATAAAATTAAGCTACTTGAATACACGTCGAGCTTAAGTAAAAAAGATTATATGAATTCTTAAAGTGAGACGAGGCCACGAATCCACAAAAAGGAGAAAAAACTAGATTTTGAACTTACGAAAAGAAGCAAGTAGGTGACAAGTAGGTTATGCACCTACTTGGACTAAGTAGGTGACACACCTACTTGGGGTGGGCCCTATGCTTCCATGTGGCAGCTTTGGATTGGATGCATGGATGATGTGGTGCCCTAGGGCTGCCACATGTCATCCCTAGGGGCTGCTACGTGTCACTCCTAAAGGAAGGATATAAAACCCTAAGTCATGACTAAGGGCTCTTATTTTCAGCTTTGTACTTAGACATATTTTCAGCTTTTTACTTAGAACTATTGAGAGCAACTTAAAGAGAACAAAGAGCAAGAGAGAAACGACCATGGAAGGAAGGTGAGGCCCTCAATTTTATTCCATCAATTAATTATCTAAGGTATTTGTTACACCCCAGAAAATATTTGTCTTACTATGACTATGGATGGCTTAAATATGAGCTGAGGTGGAGCTCACATAATGGAATTTTTATAAAAAAGATATATGATAATTTATATGTATAATATATGTGAAGTTAAACACAACTCAAGGAGGACCCTTAAGCAAAATCCAAGTATAAGCCCTCCAAAAAGAAGTTTTTAAGTTACGTTTTTGGCGATCTGACTTGGAGAGACCATAACGCCCTCATGGTTTGGGAATTTTGGAACACTTATAAAATGAAAGTTGTAGATAATTGGATTATCTTTCCAACCATATGTCGTGGTAATTTTTTTTGATATCGGGATCAATATATATGACCATTTTATGGAACGAAGGCATTGACCACAAGTAGAGAGCCTGACACGTGGTGGCTTCGAGGACTTTTAATCCCAAATTTTAAAATGGCTCAACTCGGTTGTAAATTTTAATCAGTTTGGGAATATTAATTGAGATTCTGGATTAATTAACCATGGTTGGATTATTATGTGGGAATTTAGGATTAATTAAGATGAATTAAGTTAATAGTGGGATGAAAAATGGTCCCCATTGCCACATGGCCAATTCCTATTGACCCATGTTTTTGTAGGGGACACTTAGGCTTCTTGGGCAGCAAAATGGTCTATTAGTTGACCAAAAATCTGCAGCATTTGGTCTTTTCATCTCTAGAAAGCTCTCCAAGAAGAAAGAGACTTTCATCTTCATCAAATGGAGAAAATGAATTAAGAGAAGTGAAGAGAGAGATTCGGCCAGCCATGGAAGCTCCACCAATGGCCAACTCCTCTATTTTATTATACCATGAAATCCCTAAAGTGTTCTACATATCCACCATTAAGTTTCAAGTAAAGGAGAAACAACAAACTTGCCATGGAAGCTCTTGAAAGCTCACAGCCATGGCCATGGCGGAAGCTCCAAAGATTGGTGATTAAAAATAGTTTTCTTCAAGTGTTTCAACCCTTTATAAGGCCCCTAGAAACATGATTTTTCAAAAAAAAATCTGCACCAAAAACGTTCTAACTCTAGATAATTCTATGAAGGAAGAAGTGAGAAATGTAGAGAGAAAGAGAAATCGACCAAGCCTTGGCTTGAGGAAGAAATTAAGGGGTCAAGTGTGGTAATTCCTCAAGGTTATGGAATCAAGGATGGAGTCTTTAAGGCAATAAAAATATTAATGAACCAAGCCTCAAGTTCCAAGCAAATTGGGTCATAAAAGCCTAAGGTAAGATTCAATCTTCTTCTACATGTTTTAGAGGATTTAAACTTGTGTAAGTTGGTAAATGTGTGGTGAATGTATGAAATTATGGGTGTTGATCATTAAAATATGTGGGAGACATTGGGGGCCGTTTTGGTGCAGAAAATGGTGAATAATTTTTGATTAGTACTTTGATTGTTATGGATATGGATTTTGTGATGAAAATGAAAGTATTTAGTTGTTAAAGTTGAAGCTAAACTTGTTGTGGGTTGTTGTAAGGATTTTAGTGGTAATAATGTTGTTTATTTGCATATGAATAAGGTGGTATATTGGTCTTGTGGCTGCTGCTATGTCTCACAAAAATTGGAAGGAAAGTTAGAACGAAATAAAATGAAAATAATTGTATATAGCCTCTTTTGTGTGTTCACGAGTCATCGCAAGGTTTTGAGCCTCATTATGTTGTTGGTTAGGGGTTGTTTTGACATGTTATCATTGTTCTTGTTGAGCTTGGAATGTTAATGATAATTAAGGTTATATGTTGCATTATATGTTGGTTGGGCTGTTTTAGGATTGTTTCGATAAAATGACGAGACTATGGATCATTAAGGATAATTGGAAGATGTAGTAGTTGTATGTGGATTAGAATTGTTGTTGAGGGTTATTAATGTGGGTTGCCTTAACTTGCCAATAATGTTATAATTAAGATATTAACTTGTATCAAATGGAATTGGAAGCAAGAAAACCCCATGGTTAGTGTTGGTATTAAAATGGACAGATTTGGAGTTGTTTGAATTAGATTGGATTGATTGTCGTGTTGCTATTATTTTCACGAATTATGTGTTAAAAATGAAGGGATTGTATATGTTAATTTTTGGGACATATTGGGGCTATTCTAAACTAAAAATAATGGATGAACATCGATTAATGTGGTGGTTGTTATTGTTGCTTATTACAAAATGAAAATAAAAGCATACGATATGTCAAGTTGAAGTTGTAATTGATTTAAGGGCGGCTTATAGTGTGTGGCTGCTTGTGTTAAATTGAAGTTATGATTATGCATTGTATGGTGGATTGTTGGCTATTATAGATCATTTTAATAAGGTGTGATGGCTGCAACTTATTAGAAGTAATTTGATGGCATCGTAGTTGTCATGTTGGTAATAAACGAAAGTTAAATGTTATGTGGGTTTTTTGGAGTATTTTTGAATATCGTCTTGGATTACCTTGGCATGGAATTTGAATGTGTGATTATTGATGATTCTTGGTGATTGTATGGCTGATTTGAGAAGTGGGGAAAGTGAGCAGTATAAAGGAGTTGCTATCCAGAATTTTGTGTTTTGCAAACCCATTTTTGGATGAGACTACTGTTAGTAATTTTAACATAACTCCTTGTGTAATGCTCCATTTTGAGTGATTAAAGATATTATGGTAAGCTATTTCATAGATATAAAACTTTAATTTAGGCTTTAAAATCCAGTTTTGCTTTTATATACTCTAAAAATGGTGATGAAGTTCAGGGGAGGTGTTGTCCAAATTTTCAAAAATAACCTACTAACGATGAAGTACGTTGTATGCCTTTCCATAGCCTAATCATAGTTCTTAACGTATTAATATAGGTTGAGATCCTATGGGGCAGCATATACATATTGTGTGCAGATAAAAGGTAAAGGTATGTAAAGCCTATCCCTTCTTTCTTTTGGCATGATCCATATGAAATCAAAGGACGACGAATGTATAAATTTCAAAGAAACTCCTATTCTTAGAGACACTAGGATGGCTATTGTTCATAATTCCTAGAAATTATATCATTATGTTTTGATACATGTGTATGATTCCAGCCGTCCTATTTTGGTATAATTTATATTTTGAGATAATCCATGCTTGGTATAATTCATAATGACAATCGAAGATTACTTGAAATAACTATTGTCTTGATTTTTAAATGATGGTTCATTTTAATTATTCTTTAGAGTCCCAAATGATGATTTAAATGCATATGGTTTCTCACTACTCTGCTCGTGCATGCCTTAATGTATTTTTCACCGAGTTCCGGGCCGAGTATGTATTCATACATAGTTTCACTACATTATTCATCGAGTCCCTCACTAGAGGGCCGAGTACGGTATATATATATATGATGATATGATATGATGACATGGTGATATGATGATGGTGCTGCGACCCATGATGGGCTGAATATGATATACATGTATATGACAGATTCACCGAGTCCATAATGGGCCGGATATGATATATGATATGATCATGCATGATTTTATTTCATAAGGCACATGTATAGTGATTTCTTGATTATCGGTATTATACTTGTCTTCTAAATGCCTATTCCAAATGTGATCTTCCTTATGGTATTTTAGGCTTTATATACTCAGTACATATGTCATACTGACCCCCTCTCTTCGGGGGGCTGCGTTTCATGCCCGCAGGTACAAATATTAATTTTGAGGATCCGCCAGCTTAGGATTTCCACTCAGCTATTTTGAAAGTGCTCTATTGTCCTGGAGCCTAGAATTTCGATATAGATATTTTGATATACATATTTATTTATCAATGGGTATGGTGGGGTCCTGTTCCATCATATGTTACTGTTGATATTCTTAGAGGTCTGTAGACATATATGTGGGTGGCATATAGATGTTTTCCAGTTGTACTAGTATGACTTATATTTTGGAACGTTCCTATTCATAGTGGCAGCCTTGTCGGCTTACATATATACATGTATATTTTGGAATGTGATGTGTAGTGGCAGCCTTGTCGGCTTATGTACTATGTTATCATTTGATGATTGTGACTTCCCAGGAGACAGGTGGTTTTCATATATATATATATGACAGTTTTGAGGCGATATTCTTCCTGTATAAGTCCTCTATCAAGTTTAGTTGCTGATTGATTGTGGATGACAGGTGTATATACGAGTGTCTAGTTCGAGCACTCGTCACAGCCCACGGGGTTGGGTCGTGACAGAAGTGGTATCAGAGCAGTTCATCCTTGGAATGTCTACAAACTGTGTCTAGTAGAGTCTTATTTATCGATGTATTATGCACCACATCTATAAACAAGAGGCTACAAGACATTTAATATTCTACCTTTCTTTCATATCTAAGATCGTGCGATAGAGCCCAATCATAGAACATGAAACTCCTTTTCTAAGCTTTGGTTTCAGGTGAAGGATGACATCGATAGAATAAAGCGATTGATGATATTGGAAGCTACACAGTAACAGGTAAGTAATGATACGAAAGAGGCATACTGGATAAGGTAAGAATATTGAAATATGATTGAAATGTAAAGTTGAAAATTAAAAGGACAAGTAGACAGTAAAGTGTAACAGGTGCTGTTTGAGTTGGACATACGAGGTAAGTCCATCATTTTATATTGTTGTTGATATTGGGCGCTCTGTGTTGCTGTGATATGATATAATATGAATATATATGTTAGCCCTGTAAGGCGTTATTGGTATTTCCTGAGGGCAGGTTTTGAGATAGTATGAAATACAAAGGAAACTCTGCCCAAATTTTTCCAGAAATAAAAAAAATAAAATAAAGAGAAAGTGGGACATAATTTCATAATATGTCTTGGAAGTTGATATCGATACGGTAAATTTATTATGTTGGACTAAAGCTTTAAGAGATACCGTCCATGCTATCCGTGAGGGGCACCATTCTTATTTGAAAAATGATATTTCAAAAGCCTATATGAGTCGCAAAGTTTAGAATTCATTTGAACGGACCAAGATACGTCCCAACCATAAATTTCCTTAGAAAAAGAACCTTATGTTGAAGGGCAAAAGCGTCTGATAATTAAGTTTTACTTTTGTTGAAAATACAAAGCATGCAGCAAGCAATTGATGAATTAGATAATTCTTTCATGACTTAGGAATAAACCTGGAGGTAAACCATGTAAATCAAGTACTAAGAAGTCCTGTGGTACTTATCAGATTCTAGTTTCCTTTAGGTGTTGGTTGGAGAATGTATTATGATAACATTTTATGAGTTCTTAACCAACTAATTGGAGATGTAGCCTATGAATCGAAAACATAAATTGTGGGCTATTCAGGATCATGTATTTCATGTGTTGTTGATGAAATGCTAAGGTGATTCAGAAGGGCTTGCGACACTAAGGTATAATCAACCCATAGTAAAAACCTTGAATAAGGTTAAAAAGTGTTACACTATGAGATTGAATAAGAAAAAGATATAAGGTGAATATAATGAGGATCGTTGTGAAAATAAGTAAAGCCTAGTAAGGAAGTAACTAAAGGATATGATGTGATTTGTGGGAAATAGAAAAGCCAATAGAGAATGAATGAGAAAGACTTACAAAGATTTATAGGGAAAGTTCAGAATAAAAAGGCAAGTGGTAACAAAAGCGAAGGTGAGCAACAAGACAGAACAAATACCAGAAATGACTGGTATGATAAGAACAAAAAGAGGTGAACAGAATATGTTTTGAAAAACGAAAAAGGGGGTTATATAAAAATAGTGTTTTCCGAAGGATATAGGAGTAACATTCCTCGTGCACAAAAAAAATAGACATAGACTGGAGAAATGAAATAAATACTAAAGGAAGCACTCAAGATAGACGTAATTAATTAAGTATGAGTATGGTACAAAAAGGGATATAAATAGCTATGAACTGAAGGCATAGTACGATAAAAAAGTGATACGAAAAGACCGCTATTAAATTGAATTTGATATAATTTTGAGTAAGATTAGAAGTTAGCATTGGATACACGACAAGGGCGAAAGCACATGAAGCATAAATGAGTATTATATATATATGACTCACCTTAGAAAAATAGTAAAATTCTTAAAGGACAAAGATTATTTATTTACGAAACAACTGATGCATTGTGAACCTATTAGAGTAACAAGTGATATCTGTTGGAATAAAGATAGTGTTATAAGAAAGCTTGAAACACTTATCACTAGAATATAAATGCTACCGAATGGAGAATTGGAAACGATTATAAGAACTAGCTAATTATGGATTGGAATGAATGGAATGTGGTTTTGGATAAATTGCTATGTTAATTATATTACTCGAGTACCAACCATCAGACAAGATATACATTGGGTGTTCTCATCACCTCGTGATTGTGTTAAGGTTTCATACATGGATAATCTAAATTATTGGTGATATAAAGAAGGACATGTATATGGTGTAGTGTACCAAATTTATTAGAAAAGAATTATATGACTTTGAAATGGAAGCATAGAGTAGAATATAAACACATAATCTCGTGGGTACACCCTAAAGGGGGGAAACAAATAACAGCGAAAGATGAAATCAACTGACACTACAACACATTAATGTGAACACTTAACTTCAAGTGATATCCCGTACTGGAATGAGTTATCAAGATCTAAAAGCCAGCAATAAATGGATAGAAGCCAAGATGATATCTAAGACAGTGCTGAGAATTATTGGTAAAGACCTTGAACACTATGATATCAAAGGATAGGTGCATATAAAAAAGAATTAATATGACAAGAGAATAGTAATGAGTAACTTATAGATATTGTAATGGATAGCAAGGCTATACTGGATTAGAGGTTAAGATGTTGGCAACAAAGTTATTTTCTAATGATATTGTGACATACAAGTAACAAAGGAGAAAGGATAGGAAATCTCTCCTATGGTAGAATATGAGAAAATTTAATGGTAAGTAAAAAAAGGGAAATAACTATGACAAAATAGACAGCAAGTGAGTTTTAGTATAAAAGGAAATGTAGATCTAAATAAGTCAAGAGAAGGAAAGACTATGATTGGAATTGAATGCACTTTGAACAAATTCTACAAGAATAGTTATGCAACCTACGAGCATTAGTATGCTAAGGATGAGATCAAGTGATTACTTGATAAAAAGAATAAGAATTTGGCACCAAAAATATGTTTGCAATACTTCGGATACATCCAAGAAAAGTATAAGATGGTTTGAGACAAAACTACAAGAATATTGGAGTACAAAAATGTTACCCCCTCTGAAATTTTATTTTACTAGTGGAACCTGGAATGCGTTATAATGAACTAAAGCGAATATACAAATGGAGGAGGTATGTGAAGGGCATAATTAACTATGAGAACACTTGAGAAAATATTGGGAATTTAGAATCAATTTAACATTCGTGGACGAATGTTCCAAAGGGGGGAAGGATGTTACACCCCAGAAAATATTTGTCTTACTAT
This sequence comes from Solanum dulcamara, assembly GCF_947179165.1. Lineage (NCBI taxonomy): Eukaryota > Viridiplantae > Streptophyta > Magnoliopsida > Solanales > Solanaceae > Solanum > Solanum dulcamara. Next base: position 69,919,344 of record NC_077237.1, read on the forward strand.
GACTATGGATGGCTTAAATGTGAGCTGAGGTGGAGCTCACATAATAGAATTTTTATAAAAAGGATATATGATAATTTATATTTATAATATATGTGAAGTTAAACACAACTCAAGGAGGACCCTTAAGCCAAATCCAAGTATAAGCCCTCCAAAAAGAAGTTTTTAAGTTACGTTTTTGGCGATCTGACTTGAGGAGACCATAACGCCCTCATGGTTTGGGAATTTGGGAACACTTATAAAATAAAGGTTTTAGATAATTGGATTATCTTTCCAACCATATGTCGTGGTAATTTTTTTTGATATCGGGATCAATATATATGACCATTTTATGGAACAAAGGCATTGACCACAAGTAGAGAGCCTGACACGTGGTGGCTTCGAGGACTTTTAATCCCAAATTTTAAAATGGCTCAACTCGGTTGTAAATTTTAATCAGTTTGGGAATATTAATTGAGATTATGGATTAATTAACCAAGGTTGGATTATTATGTGGGAATTTAGGATTAATTAAGATGAATTAAGTTAATAGTGGGATGAAAAATGGTCCCCATTGCCACATGGCCAATTCCTATTGACCCATGTTTTTGTAGGGGACACTTAGGCTTCTTGGGCAGCAAAATGGTCTATTTGCTGACCAAAAATCTGCAGCATTTGGTCTTTTCATCTCTAGAAAGCTCTCCAAGAAGAAAGAGACTTTTATCTTCATCAAATTGAGAAAATGAATTAAGTGAAGTGAAGAGAGAGATTCGTCCAGCCATGGAAGCTCCACCAACGTCCAACTCCTCTATTTTCTTACACCATGAAATCCCTAAAGTGTTCTACATATCCACCATTAAGTTTCAAGTGAAGAAGAAACAACAAACTTGCCATGGAAGCTCTTGAAAGCTCACAGCTATGGCCATGGCAGAAGCTCCAAAGATTGGTGATTAAAAATAGTTTTCTTCAAGTGTTTCAACCCTTTATAAGGCCCCTAAAAACATGATTTTTCAAAAAAAAAATCTGCACCAAAAATTTTCTAACTCTAGATAATTCTATGAAGGAAGAAGTGAGAAATGTAGAGAGAAAGAGAAATCGACCAAGCCTTGGCTTGAGGAAGAAATTAAGGGTTCAAGTGTGGTAATTCCTCAAGGTTATGGAAGCAAGGATGGAGTCTTTAAGGCAACAAAAATATTGATGAACCAAGCCTCAAGTTCCAAGAAAATTGGGTCATAAAAGCGTAAGGTAAGATTCAATCTTTTTCTATATGTTTTACAAGATTTAAACTTGTGTAAGTTGGTAAATATGTGGTGAATGTATGAAATTATGGGTGTTGATCATTGAAATATGTGGGAGACATTGGGGGTTATTTTGGTGCAGAAAATGGTGAATAATATTTGCTTAGTACTTTGATTGGTATGGATATGGATTTTGTGATGAGAATGAAGGTATTTAGTTGTTAAAGTTGAAGCTAAACTTGTTGTGGGTTGTTGTAAGGATTTTAGTGGTAATAATGTTGTTTATTTACATATGAATAAGGTGGTATATTGGTCTTGTGGCTGCTGCTATGTCTCACAAAAATTGGAAGGAAAGTTAGAATGAAATAAGGTGAAAAAAATTGTATGTAGCCTCTTTTGTGTGTTCACGAGTCATCGCAAGGTTTTGAGCCTCATTATGTTGTCGGTTAGGGGTTGTTTTGACATGTTATTATTGTTCTTGTTGAGCTTAGAATGTTAATGATAATTAAGGTTATATATTGCATTATATGTTGGTTGGGGTGTTTTAGGATATTTTCGATAAAATGATGAGACTATGGATCATTAAGGATAATTAGAAGATGTAGTAGTTGTATGTGGATTGGAATTGTTGTTGAGTGTTATTAATGTGGGTTGCCATAACTTTCCAATAATGTTATAATTAAGATATTAACTTGTATCAAATGGAATTGGAAGCAAGAAAACCCCATGATTAGTGTTGGTATTAAAATGGACAGATTTGGAGTTGTTTGAATTAGATTGGGTTGATTGTCGTGTTGCAATTACTGTTAGTAATTTTAACATAACTCCTTGTGTAAAGTTCCGTTTTGAGTGATTAAAGATGTTCTGGAAAGGTATTTCATAGATCTAAAACTTCATTTAGGCTCTAAAATCCAGTTTTGCTTTTATATACTCTAAAAATGGTGATGAAGTTCATGGGAGGTGATGTCCAAATTTTCAAAAATAACCTACTAACGATGAAGTACGTTGTATGTCTTTCCATAGCCTAATCATAGTTCTTAATGTATTAATATAGGTTGAGATCCTATGGGTCAGTATATACATATCATGTGCAGATAAATGCTAAAGGTATGTAAAGCCTATCCCTTCTTTCTTTTGGCATGATCCATATGAAATCAAAAGACGACGAATGTATAAATTTCAAAGAAACTCCTATTCTTTGAGACACTAGGATGTCTATTGTTCTTAATTCCTAGAAATTATATCATTATGTTTTGATACATGTGTATGATTCCAGCCATCCTATTTTGGTATAATTTATATTTTGAGATAATCCATGCTTGGTATAATTCATAATGGCAATCGAAGGTTACTTGAAATAACTATTGTCTTGATTTTTAAATGATGGTTCATTTTAATTATTCTTTAGAGTCCCAAATGGTGATTTAAATACATATGGTTTCTCACTACTCTGCTCGTGCATGCCTTAATGTATTTTTTACCGAGTCCTGGGCCGGGTATGTATTCGTGCATAGTTTCACTGCATTATTCACCGAGTCCCTCACTGGAGGGCCTGGTACAGTATATATATATATGATGATATGATATGATGACATGGTTATATGATGATGGTGTCGAGACCCATGATGGGCTGAATATGATATACATGTATATGACAGATTCACCGAGTTCATAATGGGCTGTATATGATATATGATATGATCATGCATGATTTTATTTCATAAGGCACATGTATAGTGATTTCTTTATTATCGGTATTACACTTGTCTCCTAATTGCCTATTCCAAATGTGATCTTCCTTATGGTATTTTATGCTTTATATACTCAGTACATATGTCGTACTGACCCCCTCTCTTCGGGGGGCTACGTTTCATGCCCACAGGTACAAATATTAATTTTGGGGATCCTCCAGCTTAGGATTTCCACTCAGATATTTTGGAAGTGCTCCATTGTCCTGGAGCCTAGAATTTCGATATAGATATTTTGATGTATATATTTATTTATCCATGGGTATGGTGGGGTCCTGTCCCGTCATATGTTATTGTTGATATTCTTAGAGGTCTGTAGATATATATATGGGTGGTATATAGATGTTTTCCAGTTGTACTAGTATGACTTATATTTTGGAACGTTCCTATTTATAGTGGCAGCCTTGTCGGCTTGCATATATACATGTATATTTTTGAATGTGATGTGCAGTGGCAGCCTTATCGGCTTATGTACTATATTATCATTTGATGATTGTGACTTCCCAGGAGACAGGTGGTTTTCTTATATATATATATATATATATATGTATGATAGTTTTGAGGTGATGTTCTTCCCGTATAAGTCCTCTATCAAGTTTAGTTGCTGATTGATTATAGATGACATGTGTATGTACGAGTGTCCAGTTCGGACACTCGTCACAGCCCACAGGGTTGGGTTATGACAGTATTCTTCAACTAAATAAAGGTGTTAACAATGTAAATTAATAGTTGGGGCAGCGCAAAAGTGCAACGAGCAGGCACCAACTTTTCAGCCACGTTGTTTGTTAAGGTATGACTCGATTCTCTTCTCCCACATTTGGGAAAGTTTTTAGACATGTTGTGGGTGTATAAATATGAGTTGGAAACGTGAAAATATGCACGTTACGTCTGAAGGATGTTGTAGGTCATGTAGGGACTGTTTCGACGCTATTCTAGCAAGTTAAATTTTGGCTAGTGTTGTCGTTAGCCTGGTGTTGTATTTGGAGGTAGTTTATCTATGTTGTAGGGATGGAACATAGTTAAATATGAGTATATAGGCCGCTTGTTTTAGCCTTGTAATACTCTATTTCGTATGGTTAAAGAATTTGCAAAATAAAGAGCTAAAACCCTACTTTGGCGTTATAGTTTTGGGTAAGTTGTGTTGAACTTGTGTTACGTGATATGGTAATAATTTGATGGTGTATGGATGATTCTTGTTTGTTTTGATATGTCTGCTAAGGTTAGAGTTTAAAATTGGAAATTTGGATAGGGCAAGTAATAGGGGAGATGCTACCCAATTTCTGTTAACTTCGGAGCTAGCCAATAGACTAGTCGAGGAAGGCGAGTAAGGAAATGGTGCCTATAGATACTTGAGAATAAATTTGGAAGCTGGAAAGTTAAAAGTTAGTAATCTTGGTATTACTCTCATGTTAAATAGGTTGAAGGAGAAACCAAACAAGTTGGACTACAATTGAGCTACTACAGGTATATGAAGCTATTCTTTTTTCTTTTGGCATGTCTTAGATATAAGTTATGAATGGTTTGTATATGAAACCTAGGGATAATTCCATTCGTAAATCTCCGAGTATAGTTCATAATTATTATCCACTTCGTGATGGTAGAACTCCTATAATAGTTGAGCTATTGTCTTTTTAAGGCTTTTATATGATAAAAGGTAATATATGTATAGCCTATTGCTCCTTTCCTTTGGGATATCTTAAAGGTAAATGAAATGAGATATGATATGAGTATGGAGGTAGTTCCAGTTGTAAGCTCCGAGTAAAACACGTGACCTGTGTTCACTTCTAAATGCTAAGGCTTTTAAGGTGGTTGAGCTATCACCCTCAAGCCTTCTATATGCAAAGACATGATCCATGAATCTTAGTCCCGTCTAAACGTAAAGTTCTCGAGTCTCCTATATGCTGAATATTACCTGAATGTATAAGTTCCTACTACTAAGGTCTCTGTGATGATGAACGTCTCTTAGTCTACGAGCTATTTTTCCTTGACTGGACATACGTCTAATATTCCTAAGACTCTAGTAGATATGACCCCTAATAATATTTCATAGGGTACTTGAGACGATTATTGCTCTGGTCTTCAAGTGACTATTTACTTGGCTGTTTGATTGAGTCTCAGATGATGAGTTAAATTGCATATGGTTCCTCACTACTCTACTCGTCCATGCTGTTAATACATCTTTCACTAAGTCCTATGAAGGGTCGGGTATGATCGAGTCCCATAAAGGGCCGGGTACGATATATGATGACATGATTATTCACCGAGTCTCACAAAGGGCCGGGTATGATATATGACAATATGTGCATTCACTGAGTCCCATAGAGAGCAGGGTACGACCAAGTCCCATAAAGAGTCGGGTATGATATATGATGGTATGATTATTATGATAGTATGATTTTTAACGAGTCCCTCACTAGAGGGATGGGTACGGCACATACATGCATATGATGACCTAATGGAACATTTGTAACACCAAGCCCCTAAGCAGGCCGGATACAATATGTGATAATGGTATACATGACCTTATTTTGTAAGGTGCAGGTATTGTATGCTATTAAATATTATACTTATCCCCTGCATCCCTATGGCAACTGTAATTTCCTTATGATATTTTATACTTCACATACTCAGTACATATATTGTACTGACCCTCTTTCTTCGGGGGGGGGGATGCATTTCATTCCTACATGTACAGACATAAGTTTGGGAGTCCGGCAGCTTAGGATTCCGCTCAGCCAGTTTGGAAGAAATTCCATTATATCGGAGCCTAGTTTTTGGTATTAATCCTTGGTGTATATTCTTGCTTTTGCTTAGTCACGGGTACGGTGGGGGCCCTGTCCCGCCATATATTACCATTGCTATTATTAGAGGTCTGTAGACATATGTATATAGGTTGGTTATGAGTTTGTTTCAGTGGTGCCTATACAACATATTGTAAATGTCATTATATTGAGACAACCCAGTCAGCTCATGTTCCCTTTCATGATATGATGTAAATGAAAGAGGCTATATGTATTTAAATATGCTATCACCCATGGAGGTTCTGGTGTATAGTCTTATATTTGACAGTTATGTAGACGGGGGTCCAGGTCGTGCCCCAGTCGCAGCCTATGAGATTGGGTCATGATAGAAGTGGTATCATAGCAGTTCGTCCTTTGATTGTCTAAGACTATGTCTAGTAGAGTATTGATTATCGATATGTTGCACGCCATATCTATAAACATGAGGCTACAAGATATTTAGAATGTTACCTTTCTTTTACATCTAAGATCATGTTATAGAGCGAGTCATAGGATGTGAAATTCCTTATGCTAACCTCTAATTTCGGCAGAAGGACAACCTTCATAGAAGAAAGTAACTGACGATATTAGAAGTTATGAAGCACGCAGGTAAGTAAAGGTATAAAAGATATTTGTTGGGCAAGGTATTAACATGTGATATAAATATAAAGTCAAAACCTGAAAGAAAAGTGGACCGAAAAGTGTAACAAATGCAGGTAGAGTTGGACACACAAGGTAAGTCCATCATTTTCATACTATTATTGATATTGAAAGCCTTATGTGGCTGCAATATGAGATGATATTGAAATCCACGTGTGGCTATGAGATGATATGAATATATATATATATATATATATATATTGGCCCTGTGAGGCATTATTCGCATTTTCTGCGTGCAGGTTTTGGGATAGTAAGGAGTATAGAGGAAACTCTGCCGAAATTTTCCCACAAAAAGAAAAAGGGAATGAAACATAGATTCTTAATATATCTTGGAAGTTGATACCAAGTACCCCTATTATGTTGAACTAAAGCTGTAAGAGGTACTATCCATGTCGCCAGTAAGGGGCACCCTTTTTATTTAGGGAAGAGATTAGATGAATTTAAGACTGGACATAGAGACATAGAGCAAGGTATAAGAAGATAAAAGTATAAGTGCCCTCTAAAGGGGGGAAGCCAATGAGAAAATTGCAAGGGTAAGATGGGGGCAATTGATATGGCAACATATTTGAGATGGATTTTTAACTTTTAATAAGAAGCCTGATTAAACCAAGTTAGGAAGGTATGGAAGTCACCAATAATTGGATAGAAATCAAAATGCTATGTAAGGAAGTGTTAAGAAGTTTTTAACAAGACCTTGAATGACATAATGCTAGAAAGTGGGTGCGTATAAAAAGAAAAAGGTATAACAATGAAAGGATATCGAATGACTCAAGAGACACTACGAAGGATAATGACATCATGCTAGACCAAAAGCCAAAATGTTGGCTACAGAGTTGATCGCAAATGATATTGTGATAGATAAATAACCAAGAAAAAGGAATAGGAAGCCTCCTATGGTAAGAGATAAGAAGAGCAAAAAGTGAATAAGGGAAAAGAAAGAAGTATAACAAGATAGGACAAGAAAGTTTCAATGTGAGTGAGATGTGTACAGTAGAATGAACCAAGAGTCGAAAAAACTATGTCCACCTCATACAAGTGTATCAGAATGGTTAGACAACCTATGATTGTATATGTTAAGTATAGGGCCAAGTAAGGAAGTGCATGATAAAAGGAGTTAGGATATTTTGGATATGTTGCAGAAAGGTGCAAAGATGGGTTGAGTCAACTACCAAGAGGGAATTAGTACTACGGGAAGAACAGGACATGGCTATGGTTGGACCAAGGATCTATCCCAATACTGATCATAAGAGAAGAGAGAGGAAGGACATGTAAAGCATAAAGATGAGTGAGATGATGCTAAGGTATTTCTTGGGCTAAGTTGAGTACCTTACCATATCCTAGTAAAGGTAAAGAATAAAACGAGAATACATCTAGAATGTTACAAGTTGGGATAAGAGAATGGTGAAATGGTTTAAGACAAGCAAAATTAGCTAGTTACTAAAAGATGGCGAACTTATACACCAAATTCCTTCAGAATTATACCAATTAATGATAGGTAAAGTACCAGTTAAAATCTTCTAAAGAAGTTGAGGAGTAATACATGAGGTCCCCACAACTATTGTCTCGAGTAGAGGGGCTTAAATTACACCTAGCCCTTGGATATCCGTCCAAGAAGAGATCGGGAACATAGGTATGTCTTAGTACCGCCTATCATCCTAAAAACAGATAAACAAGCTAAGCTTACTACTTAAATGCTGGAAGGTATGTCGTGAGTAGGTGTTGTTGACTTTGAAGGTAGCTGGGATGATTATCTACCTATAAGCTTAGTTAACATTCGAGGATGAATGTTCTAAAGGGGGGAAGGATGCTATACCCCGCACCTTGGTACATTGGAGCATATATTTTTTTTGTAAAAGATTGTTATGTGGTCCACGTTATCTATGAAGCTCTACGTGAGTAGTGATGGTTGGAAATAAGTCTAGAAGGATTCGGAAGGAGCTGGAGGCCAAATAAGGAGTCATGATACTCAACCTACTTGTGTAAGCTACAAACTTGGATGGCTTATAAAATTAAGCTTCTTGAGTACACGTTGAGCTTAACTAGCAAAGATTATATGGGTTCTTAAAGTGAGATGAGGCCATGAACCCATGAAAAGGAGCAAAAATTAGATTCCAAACTTATGAAAAGAAGCAAGTAGGTGACAAGTAGGTGATGCACCTACTTGGACTAAGTAGGTGACACACCAATTTGGGGTGGGCCCCATGCTACTACGTGGTAGCTTTGGATTGGATGCATGGATGAGGTGGCACCCTAGAGGGATGCCACATGTCATTCCTAGGGGCTGCCACATGTCACTCCTAAAGGAAGGGTATAAAACCCTAAGTCATGATTAGGGGATCTTATTTTCAGATTTGTACTTAGACATATTTTTAGCTTGTTACTTAGAACTATTGAGAGCAACTTGAAGAGAACAAGAGGAAGAGAGAAACGACCATGGCAGCAAGGTGAGGCCCTCAATTTCATTCCATCAATTAATTATCTAAGGTATTCTTCAACTATCTAAAGGTGTTAACAACGTGAATTAATAGTTGGGGCAGCGAAAAAGTGCAACGAGCATCCACCAACTTTTCAGCCACGTTGAGAGCTCTCAAAGTCAATTTTCTATAAGTTTGGGGAAGTTGTTTGTTAAGGTATGGTTCAATTCTCTTCTCTCACATTTGGGCAAGTTTTTATACATGTTGTGGGTGTATAAATATGAGTTGGAAATGTAAAAATATGCACTTTACGTCTAAAGGATGTTGCAGGTCATGTAGGGATTGTTTCGATGCTATTCTAACAAGTTAAAGTTTGGCTAGTGTTGTCGTTAGCATGGTGTTGTATTTGGAGGTAGTTTATCTATGTTGTACGGATGGAACATGGTTAAATATGAGTATATAGGCCACTTGTTTTATCCTTGTAATACTCCATTTCATATGGTTAAAGAATTTGTGAAATAAAGAGCTAAAACCCTACTTTGGCGTTATAGTTTTGGATGAGTTGTGTGGAACTTGTGTTACGTGATATGGTAATAATTTGATGATGTATGTCTTATGATTGTTAGTTTTGATATGGCTTCTAAGGTTAGAGTTTAAAATTGTAAATTCGGATAGGGCAAGTAATAGGGGAGATGCTATCCAATTTCTGTTAAGTTCGGAGCTAGCCAATAGACTAGTCGAGGAAGGCGAGTAAGGAAATGGTGCCTATAGATACTTGAGTATAAACTTGGAAGCTGAAAAGTTAAAATTTAGTAATCTTGGTATTACTCTCATGTTAAATAGGTTGAAGGAGAAACCAAACAAGTTGGACTACAATTGAGCTACTACAGGTATATGAAGCTATTCTTTTTTCTTTTGGCATGTCTTAGATATAAGTTATGAATGGTTTGTATATGAAACCTAGGGATAATTCCATTCGTAAATCTCCGAGTATAGTTCATAATTATTATCCACTTCGTGATGGTAGAACTCCTATAATAGTTGAGCTATTGTCTTTTTAAGGCTTTTATATGATAAAAGGTAATATATGTATAGCCTATTGCTCCTTTCCTTTGGGATATCTTAAAGGTAAATGAAATGAGATATGATATGAGTATGGAGGTAGTTCCAGTTGTAAGCTCCGAGTATAACACGTGACCCGTGTTCACTTCTAAATGCTAAGGCTTTTAAGGTAGTTGAGCTATCACCCTCAAGCCTTCTATATGCGAAGACATGATCCATGATTCTTAGTCACATCTGAACGTAAAGTTCTCGAGTCTCCTATATGCTGAATATTACCTGAATGTATAATCTCCTACTCCTAAGGTCTCTGCGATGATGAACATCTCTTAGTCTATGAGTTGTTTAGCCTTGACTGGACATACGTCTAATATTCCTGAGACTCTAGTAGATATGAACCCTAACGATATTTAATAGGGTACTTGAGATGATTATTGCTCTGGTCTTCAAGTGACTATTTACTTGGTTGTTTGATTAAGTCTTAGATAATGAGTTAAATTGCATATGGTTCCTCACTAGTCTACTCGTGCATGCTGTTAATACATCTTTCACCGAGTCCTATGAAGGGCCTGATATGACCGAGTCCTATAAAGGGCCGAGTATGATATATGATGACATGATTATTCATTGAGTCCCATAAAGGGCCGGGTACGATATATGATGGCATGATTATTATGATAGTATGATTGTTTACTGAGTCCCTCACTAGAGGGATGAGTACGATACATACATACATATGATGAATTGAATATTTGTAACACCGAGCCCCCGAGCGGGCCGAATACGGTATGTGATAATGGTATATATGACCATATTTTGTAAGGTGCAAGTACAGTACGCTGTTAAATGTTATACTTGTCCCCTGCGTCCCTATGGAAATTGTAATTTCCTTATGATGTTTTATACTTTACATACTCAGTACATATATCGTACTGACCCCCCTTTCTTTAGGGGGCTGCGTTTCATGCCCGCAGGTACAGACACAGGTTTAGGAGTCCTCCAGCTTAGGATTCCGCTCAGCCAATTTAGAAGAAGCTCCATTGTATCAGAGCCTAGGATTTGGTATTAATCCTTGGTGTATATGCTTGCTTTTGCTTAGTCACGGGTACGGAGGGGGCCCTGTCCTGCAATATGTTACTATTGCTATTATTAGAGGTCTGTAGACATATGTATGTGGGCTGGTTATGAGTTTGTTTCAATGGTGCCCATACAATATATTGTAAATATTATTATATTGAGGCAGCCTGGTCGACTCACGTGCCCTTTCATGACATGATGTAAATGAAAGAGGCTATATATATTTAAATATGCTATCACCCACGGGGGTTCTGGTGTATAGTTCTTATATTTGACAGTTGTGTAGATGGGGGTCCAGGTCGGGCCCCAATCGTAGCCTACGGTATTGGATCGTGGACCTATTAAAAATAGCTAAAAAATACCCTCATTCCACCTTTTGGTCTAAAAATACCCTTAACCTTTATTTTTTGTTCAAGAATACCCCTCCTTCCACCTTTTATTCTAAAAATACCATCAACCTAAATTGAATTGAATTGAATTCTTTTACTAATTAGTTAGTTCTTTTATATATTAAAATTCTTTATATTTGCTCATCCTAAAATATTTAAAATATTTATGTCTAACTATATTTAAAATAAAAAATAAATTCTTTATGTTATCAAACATTTTAGTAACTGTAACAACCCTAAAGATTCTAACCTAAACTAACTCTAAAAAGATTAGAAAATTTCACCAGACAGGGACCATAAGACTTTTCACAAGCTGTACTCAGCTTCACAGCCAGTGGAAAGGGACCGTGAAAGTGAGAAGAACCAGGGGAATTAAGGGGGAAGGGTCTACAGAGGGCTCTACAACCCGTGGTGTTTGCCACAGATAGTGAAGCCGTCCATGGACTTGACCCCCAAGACTCCTTAAGTGGAAAGATGACCATGATAGGTGTCACGGCCTGTAGTGAACTTCATGAAAAATGGTGTCCTCCATGGAAGTCAACCTCTCTATCCCTATTCAACCTCAAGAGCACGACCATCACCACGGACTATAGTGAGCTTCACGGGGCTGTGGTGTCCATCCGTAAAGAGCCCGTCCAGGATTTTTATGAGGGTTAGTGTAGTCTTTTTCCATCTTTTACCAACCTAACCCTATACATTTAGGGACCCAAAATTAGTCCCTTATCATACCCAAAAGGGTTTTCCCTCTCATTAAAATTAAGAACTTTTGAGAAAAGAGATTATAGAGAAGAAAAAGAGCTAGGGTTCACAGTTTCCAAGTGAGGTTTTTGATAATTTTCATTCCAGGTATGTAAGGCTATCATAATGTTGGACTAAGTTCGTCCTCATGCCCTACATCTCTATATAGTCAAGATAAGTTTCAATATTAAGTTTTTATTTCGATAAGGAAAATTCTTGAGTTTTTTTATACAAATTTCATTATGTTCTACATTCTCCTTTCGCTCCGTCCTCGTATTCAATTACTTATGTCTATCTTGGGTGCCTCCATTAGAACTTACTTATTATTCCTCCAGCTCATGTCCATTTTTGGTTGCAAGGAATTCCATATTACCCTTTATTCCATTGCACCAGTTATCATTTCCGTCGTCATATAACCTTTATTCGAAACTTTTCTTACAGAACTTGATAAGTTTTCCTAATTTGTTCCATAGCTCGCTTTTTTGTTTCACACCTATCTCTATATTCCAATCACATGGACCACGTCATACTTTTTAGTAACTTCCTTACTAAGCTTTCTTTATTCTCATAACGATCCTCATTCTATTCACATGGTATCCTATGTGCATTCAATCCCATAGTATACACTGCTTAACCTTCTTCATGATTCTTACTATGGGTTACTTACCCTTCTTAGTTAGTCTTATCCTTAATGTCTCACAAGTTGTCTTATTAACACTTCATATCCATCATAATTCTTTTTCCCTTGTACTCTTATCTTAATCATACTGTTACTTTTTTTAACTATAACTCATCATAGTCTATCCCTGTGTATCAATTCAGTCGGTGCCTTACTATATTGCTCTATCCAGATCTATCAGTCTTCTCTAAATCATCTTCTTTGGATTATAAATCTTTTCCAACTTTATTCTACCATACCAGTATCGACTTCCTAGTTTCTATTGCCATTAATTTAGCAATTAAATTATTTCTTAAGGTCAGTCATACTCGTAGTTTAGTCAAATCTTATCCTTATTATGGGCAAGGCTTACTACAACCTTGTATCTTCTTCTCCTTTTATTTCTAGGAAACTTTGGGCAGAGTTTGCTCTGTATTTCTTACTATCTCAACACCTGTATGCAGAAAATGCCAACAATGCCTCATAGGGCCAACATATATATTCATGTCATATCATATCGCAGCCTCACAGGGTGCCCACAATTAACAGTATGGAAATGGACTTACCTCGTATGTCCACTCGAACTGTACCTGTTGCACTTTCCTGTTTACCTTTCCTTTCACTTTTCAACTTTGTATGTCAATCGTATTTCAACACCTTACCTGACACATGTCTTTCGTGCCTTTACTTACCTGTGTACTTCGTAACTTCCAATATCGTTAGTTACTTTCTTCTATCGATGTTGTCCTCCTGCTAAAATCACAAGTTAGTATGAGGAATTTCATTCCCTATGACTCGGCTCTATCGCACGATCTTAGATATGAAAGAAAAGTAACATCCTAAATGTCTTGTAGCCTCCTATCTATAGATGTGGTGCACAATACACCGATAGACAAAACTCTACTAGACACGATCTGTAAACAATCCAAGAACGAACTGCTCTGATACCACTTCTATCATGACCCAACTTCATAGGCCAAGGCTGGGGTCCAACCGAGACCCCCTTATGCATATCTATTAACTACACTTAAGTTGAGCCGTGTGTGATGTGATACTATACACAAACCCTAATGGGTCAAAAACATTTTTCATCTACTTGTAGCCTCTTTCACCTGTATTATAACATGAAAGGGCACGTAAGCCGACAAGGCTGCTATAACATAAAAACATTCGCCATGCGCCATATGAGCATAACTGAAACAAACTTACAATCAACCCACATACACATGTCTACAGACCTATAAGAGTAATAACTATATCATTTAGCAGGACAGAGCCCCCGTCGTACCCCTGAATAAATAAATATGTACATTAAATGACCAGTATCAAAAGTTAGGCTTCGAAATAGTAGAGCACTTCCAACATAGATGAGAGAAAATCCTAAGCTGACGGATCTCTAAAATGAACATCTGTACCTGCGGGCATGAACGCAGCCCCCTGGGGAGCGGGGGGTCAGTACGACATATGTACTGAGTATATAAAGCATAACATATCATAACTGAAATAACAACTGAAATTGGGATGCAGGAAATATGCATAACATTAACAGATTACTATACCTGCAGCTTAGGACATACAGTCATATACCTTCATACCCTATACCCGGCCCTCTACTAAACTCGGTATCATAATCGTTTCATCATAATCATGTGTCGTCATATCATCATGTATATTATTTCATCATGTCATCGTATACAGCATCATATCATCATATACGACATAATATCATATGTCATCATAGTATATCTGGTCCACTCTAAGGCTCGGGGTCACAAATATATATATAAAGTATCCGTCCCTTTAGTGAGGGACTCGATAAAAGAGTGGTGTACATGTAATACCTCACTCGACCCACTATGGGACTCGGTGCCATTATCATATAGTAAAATATACCGAGGAATTTTTAGCCCGATCCATAATTTAAAATAATGCCGAGGAACGTACGACCTGATCCATATTTTAAAATAATGACGAGGAACGTCCGTCCTGATCCATATTTTAAAAAAATGCCAAGGAACGTATGGATCGATCCATATTTTAAAATAATGCTGAGGAACGTACGGACCAATCCTAATTTTTCATCATATCATCATATACATACCCTGCCTAGGATGCGGTGATGAGCATCATCACATATGGCGTCATCGTATGCTTCACTTCATCGTATATGATATTTCATCCTCATATACTTCATACATATATATATAGTTGGCCCGGGACTCGGTGAATGAATAGTAAAACTAGGCACGGCCGCATTCTCGGCCTCCTTATAGGTCTCGGAAGAAGATGGGTTACAGTGTGCACGATTAGAGTAGTGAGAAACCATATGCAACTAAGTCATCATTTGAGACTCAATGAAATAATCAAGTGAACCATCACCTGAAGACCAGAGTAGTAATCGTCTTAAGTACCTTCTAAACACCATTTGGGACCATATTAGCTGGAGTCTCAGGAATCGTAGATGTGTATCGAGACAAGGTTAAATAGCTTATGGAAGTAGAGATGTTTTTCATCGCAGAGACCTTAGGAATAGGAGCTGATCCATTCAATTATTATTCATCAGATAGGAGACTCGAGGGTAGTAGTTCAACCACTTTAAGAATTCTAATATCAAGTAATAAATAAACGTCAAAAGTTATACCCGGAGCTTATAACGTCAACTACCTCCACCTCGTATCATATACCATTGCATTTATACTTAAGACATTCCAAAAGGAAGAAGAGACAGGCCTTACATATACTACTGTTCATGATCTAGCAGCCTTAAAAGACAATAACTCAATTATTATAGGAGTCTTAACATCACACAGTGAAATAAGTTTATGAATTACACTTGGAGTTTCATGAGTGGAATTATCCCCACACTTCATATACAAACTGCTCATAACTTATACCTAAGACATGCCAAAAGAAAAGAAAACTAGCTCTACATACTTGTTATGGATTAATCGCATTCAAGCTCACTTCGGTATTCCTTTAACCTATTTAACACAAAAGTAATACTAATGTTAGTGACTTTTGACTTTCCATCTCCTAAATCCACAACTAAGAACCCATAGGAATCAATTCCTTATCCGCCTTGCTCGACTAGTCTTTTAGTTAGTTAATGAGTTAATGGAAATCGGGCAGCATCTCCTCTATAACTTGCCCTATCCAAACTTTCAATTTAACCCCCAAACCTTAGAATCCAACCAACAACAACAATCAGCAGATCATATGTAATTAAAATATGGCAACATTATGCAATACAAGCTTCCAACAACTCGCTTAAAATTACAAGACCAAAATAGGGTTTTTAGTCGCTATTTCATAAAATCTTTAATCGTACGGAACAGAGGATCGTATGACTGAAACCAGAAGCTCCCACACACCTTTTGGAATGTTTTACATACCTGCAAAATACAATAAAATCACCTGCAAGTCCAGCACAACAACCACAACACCCTACTCGACGTTCAATTTAACTATGACGGCCTTAGTTTAGTTTGTTTCCAACGTCAAGCATTCTTGTGCAATTTCTATAGTTGAAGACACATATAAGACGTGTAATACACTACATAACCACACCATAAACTCCAAATTGAAAGGAAAACCCTTACCTTACCCAAAATTAGCCAAAGCTTGCCAATATTCGCCTCGGAAGTTCTCTAGTTGCCGCTGAAATTTCGTGGCTGCTTGTTACCCTTTTGATGATTCTACAAACAGAAACTTTACATTATTAACACCTTCATATCATGTCCAAACCCTTACCAAAACATGAGAGAAGAGAACCAATCCATACCTTGCTAAACCTTTCTAAAACTTCTCTCGGAAGTTCTCTTAATATGCTGAAAATTAGCGGACTATTAGTACTTCTTCCTTGCTGCCCCAAAATGAAATTTTACGTTATTAAACACCGCTATATCACCGTAGGATACCTTAAATAGTTAATTTACGAAATAAAATCGAGCCTTAACTTTTCTTTTGCTCCAACCCATGGCTGCTCTCTTTTGCTCCTTGCATTTTCTCTCTTTCTTTCTTACTTTCTAAGTTTTAAAAGAATACATATGATGACTTAGTCATCAATTTAAACATATATATACTTTCTTAAAAGGTGACACATGTCATCCCCTAAAGGGTGACACATGTCAAGCCCTCATTGGGCCACCTCAATCATGCAACCACCCCTACGCTGCCATGTGGTAGTAGGGTCCACCCCCCCCCCCAAGCAGGCAGGTGAGTCACCTCCTTGCTTGAGCTACTGACACATGGCACCTCCTCCTTCTGCCATATGGCACTCTCTTCTTGTTACCACGTATCATACTCTACTCTCCCTCGTGGGTTTGTAATCTCGTCCTACCTTAAGAATCCATGTAATCCCGGCTACGCAAGCTTAGTATATACTCAAGTCGCTCCAGTATGTAAGAATTCTAAGTTAATAGCTTACGTAGGTAAATCGAGTACTATGACTTATTACTTGGCCTCCAACTCCTTCCAACTTCTCATGACCCTATTTCCAACCTTCCCTACTGTGGGGTATCACATTCTCCCTTCCTTAGAGTTGTTTAATAGTATCATAGATTATCCGGCTCATATGATGACTTCTAAGAAGCTTAAGAGACACTCCAAGCTCAAGAGTGTGGGGTTTAACAATACCATATAAAATTTTTCTCAAACGTTACACCTCGATCTTGTCAAATATCTCTAAACCACCCAATCAATAAGGTTCATTGGATTTTATGCTAACTGAAACCTTGTCAACTCTCATATTAGGAAAATTTTTACTCGGGTACTTACACCCAAACCAATGCTATAATTTGCACATCATCCCAACTCAAAGAGTAGTAACCACAAAGAATCTCACTAATCAAACACAAGAATCAATAGATCATGACTAAGTTTGTAAGGATGCTCATTCACGATCAATAATCGAGCATCAATCACATTATCCAGCAATGACCCCGGCATCACACTCTCCACCCCATCACATGATCCAAGAACAAATGCAATTTGGCATGTTCACGTATTAATGAAGAATGTCAAGATCAAGCAATTCACTATCACAGTGGGACTATCAAGGCATACCATAAGATTTTCACCCTTGTCAATCAGACATTTTCAATGAAGGGTCCTCTCATGGGACCTACAATCACCTATTTGTATCAGAACGTGACACCCGATTCAAGGGTTGTGTCAAAATGTGACACCTAATCCAAATATGTATCAGAATGTGACACCAAATCCCAATATATAGAAAACTATAATTACATTCAGTATTTCGGCATTATACCACCAAGAATAGGTTCATATTTATAACAGGCCAGCAAGTGATCATTTCATACAAAATCTAGCATGTTTCATTCATATACACACATGCATATCATAAAGTAATTTAACAAGTATATGAAATACACACAGGACACTAGACCATCACCTACATTGCCAACCTCTAAGGCATATCATCAATGCTCACATATTTTGCATCTCTGTACATGCTACTGTGTCCATTACAACTTCACCCGTCTGTATGCACAAAAATCACAATCAATGTCTCCCTGATCATTACACCACCATCTTACCCAGATAACTTTAAATTAAACTAATAAGACAATCGAATTTCTGCCCGTGACCCATAACTTAGTTATACGAATTCTCATTAAATTCCCTTTTATACTATATAATGTTATAGTTTTAACTACTCAAATAACAAAAATAACTATTACTCATTCTGGAGTAGAAGGGTGGGACAAGGAAAAATAGGAAAAAAAGGGGCATCTCTTTCTGAGGTTTCTGTCTAGTGAAATCCCGCTCTGGCAGGATAACTGCCGCTCTGGTGGTCCCGCGCTGGTGGGATATTTCCGCTGGTATGAAAATCGCTAAGATAGTAGCCTCAGTAACTTTTCCTAGTGCACTTTCCTGCCCTATAACCCCCTTAGGACTTTTAGAGTTAAACTTAACCCATTTGACTCCTTTTTTCATGAGAAATTTAAGAAGAACTATCCTAGAGTCGAACCCTGCACTGCACGTAAGAGATTTTCGTTCCCCATTACCTTAGCAGAACAACTATGCACTTTAAAAGAAGTCATTCATTACCCCCCATTAGACCAATAACTCCTGATAAATGTGAGCATAATTTAGGAACAACTAATTGAGTTCCCATAAATTCAATCAAATAGATCAAACAGTTATCACAGGTAGAAATACAATCTAGCAACAACTATAGTATTGAGTTCCCACAAACTCAATCCAATAGTCAAAATAATTATGATCACAAGTACAACATAGCTCGGACCCCTAGTCTGAAGTCTTGACTTAATAAACACATGACATTGCCATGAGGTATTTAACATAATTCCAAGATTAACTCAATCAATGCATAGACCAAAATTCAGCATCACAGTATTTTAAACTAGTTATGAAACATGTTAAGAAAATTTTTCATAACAACAAATTCCACTATTGTACAACAATATCCCTTTTCTCACATAGTTCCCAACCAATCCAGACTATCCCAAAATCAGAATTTCTCTACAGTCATAATTCCTTACCATCTGTACCAATGGTAAGTCCACGCACAATTAAGAGTTGTATTCCCTCATATGAGTATTTCGTTTAACATGTCAAAAATTCGTCCATTAATCACATTACAATTTATCACCAGACCATTGCACATAACCAAGTTACAACCCTTTTTCTGACAATAAGTTAACAGCAACCTAGGCAATCATGTCTCACTTAATTTTAACTGATCAGGAAAGTACACTTCACACACTGCAGGTACTTCAAGAAACACTATACACATAATCACATCATATCAAGGAAGTACACTTCACACCTTGGCAGTTATTTAGGCAACACTCTGCACATAATCACAATTCAAGGCTACAACACATAAGCAAGTAAATTTATTTAATTAGTTCTCTTCATGGATGACATTCAATTGATTATCCATGCACTTACACAACCTGTAAGGTCAGATACCAATTGGAACCTTCTCAGCTCCAATTCCTCTTGCTTGTGTCCTTTCAGCCGCGACAACAACATCAAGTTTACTTTGTTGAGATACCAATTGGAATCCAGAGATACAATTGGATTCAACCTATACCAAAAGAGACAAACAACATGAAAGGAGAGAAAAAATGAAACTACTTCCTAAAATGCTTTATAGATTCTTGAAGATTGAATGTAGACATCAACACACCAATCTGCAGGAGTCTACTCCACACTTGCTCTTACACTAGGAGACAGGTAACCTCGGCTCTGATAAAAACTTTTCATAACCCAACAAAATGAGCCATGCAGGCACATACTCTAACACCTAGATAGGAGAACTCTTATAGAAATAGCATGTAGAAGTTTTAAAAAATACTAATAATGGCCTTACGAGTAAGAAATACATCATAACTGAATTATCAAAATTATAGAGTTTATTACAAAAAACTTTAACACCCCAAGGATACTAGTCCAACCAGGTACAAGAGCTTTTAAAGATATAGAGTATAAATAAAAGCAAGACACAGCTCCCACCATAAGGAATGAAGAGTAGAAGCTGTTGAAGATTCATCTTTGTCTTCACCAATAAAACATCACTGAACCTAAAACCAGACTATGCCAAATGGCATAGCAAGAGAAGTATCAGTACAAACAACACGTACTGGTAGGCATCATCGGTCAACCTGACACCCACCGTATAATATAAAGGAATCGACAAGAAGAAAACATGCTCTTAAGAGATTTACCGCCAACCTTATGCAAAACTCTTATCATTCTCATTAACCTCATTAGAGTCTTTCAATCCTAACTTTTATCCTCTCTAGTTGCTCCGTTGCCAATTCAAATATAGATCAAGGCCTAGCCCTTCTATCATATAGAAAAGTTTCCAAACTATAGGCCGGTACTAACTCTATCTAACCCGTCTACTATATTTTGTTTCACATAATCACATTGCCTTAGGATAATTAACATCTCACTTGGAAGAGGATAACATTGGGGGGACCTAAGCTCACCTCCTAACCGCTACTATCCCTCCATGGTGGGATATATCCCGCTCTAGATGCCTCGTCATAGCGAGATTCCTCCCGCTAGGGTGGTTTTCCCAGAGACAAAAACTCCAAAAATCTTCCAATCCTCTTTTTAACCCGTGTGCCTACAAGACATCAATAATAACTGACTTTAAGTAATTAATCTCCCTTAACAACACACTGATTGCTTTCCACTAATTTATCCACAATCTCATACCTACTATGTGGATGCATCTAGCACCCATAACATAATCCAATTAGGCATATACATGAACACATTAACAATTTATCATTCTAGGAGAAATGTACAGTTTCACAACGTAAATCTCAGTTATAACAGTCAACATGATAACACTAGGACCTTCTGTCCTTTCATATCATTTTCTACATAAGATGGGCATGCTTAGTCATAATGTAATTAGTTTCTCTATCATTATACATATAGTCAAGATCAATTCACAGATGATAGTCACATATTGGTCCTCTCATGGAACCCATATCCAAACCATATATGTGTCGGAATGTAATATCTGATCTAATATATGTGTCAGAATATGACACTCGATCTTATATATGTGTCAGAACATGACACCCGATCCAATATATGTGTCAAAATATGACATCCAATCCAATATATGTGTCGAAATGTGACACTTGATCCAATATCATAATCACAGTCCACAATAGATAATTCACGTACTTGCACAATAAAGTAATAGGTTCATTGCATGCAGTTGTTCACAATTAGTCATTTTGTTGGTTTCATTCTGTCTCTCCTTTCATCCATAATACATCATCAAGCCTTCTTCATTCAACGCATCACTTTTAATAGAGCAAGTTCAAGATTATAGATTTTATGGTCTTGAACTTATAGACCGATCACAACCACATATCAATCACTCAACCACAGCCATTGGAACCATGGTAGACATCACAACATTACTCGAATACTACTAGGAGTCTCTCTATAACTTAGACTAAATCATAACGTTCAGCCATAGGTAATCAAATAGATTCACGGCAAAAGACTATCAAATTCACATTCATCCTTTATTTTTACAATGACCATCAATCATATAAACAAGCAGTATTACCGTAATCAACCAAGAACTAGACTATCATCACTAGACACAGATAATCCTCACAAGGTACATTCCTACCCTAAATAACAAATACCATACATTCAGCTATCCAAACTCCGTGCCCCAAGGCCTAGGCAAGAAATCTCCTGTCAATTACAATATAAAATGCGTGGGAATAGATTTACAACTAATCAATTAGAAAAACCTAGCTTACCTGGGCGCCAAGCAACTGTAGAGAGGCATTGTGGCTTCAATCCTAGCTTTCAGACAATGAGATGGTGGAAGTGGGCCTGAATTCCGCCGATTAGAACATTTCCTGTGCTGAAATATTCTTCTCCCTCCTTTCCCAAGCCTAGAGCAGCCTTCAGAGGGTTTCTTGGGTAACCCCCGCCTCTTGTTGGCACTTAGAAACAAGAGGAGAAAATAAGAATTTGCGACATTAAGTACTACCCCGACCATCCTGCTCTGGCGGCTCACATCCCGCTAGAGCGGCGCCATCGTAGCGGGATTATGTCCGCTCTAGTGGGATGGTGCGGGTCCAGATAGCAAAATTTTACGATTTTCCATCTCCCTTAGTAATGAAGGTTCGGGTCGTTACAAATATAAATAGATAATAAAATATACCTCTATATACTTTTTTATTATTATTATGTTACTTGCATTGAAATATAATTAAAAAATTGTTATTAATTATTTATTTTTTGTACAAATAAATATTAGAGTATTGACTTTTGATTATTAATAAAATATATATAATTGCTATTTCTCATTTTTCTTATTTTTGTTGGAATAATAATACTTTTTTTCATAGAAAATTGTTGCATAGATTTTTAAAAAATTATATATGATTTTAATGAAGTAAAATTAAAAGCTAAAGGTTGAAAATGCAAAGGTGAAATAGGTATCTTAAAAACTCAATTAGAATAAAGGGAGGGAGGGGTTGACTATTGTTCATAGTTGAGGGGGGAGATTGATTTTTAAAACAAAGTTGGGAGTGTAAATGATTTTCACCCTAAAAGTTATTCACTTTTTCTAGAATAATTTCCTATTATTATTTTAACTATGAGTGTTTAAAAAACAATTTTAAAAAACAATTTATAATGTTTTCTATCCTATCTTCATAATTCCAAATGAAGTACTTTTTTCTCTCCTTTGTAGAAAATTATAATCAAACACAACCACAACTTCATACCATCCATATCAAGTAAAAAAAAATTCAAATATATGGCCAAACGCCAATTTAACAAGCTAGCTGATTTCAGCAGATCTAATTAAGTTCAACAACTGAATCATAATCGTGATCATAAATCAACATTAGGGGTGTGTTTGGTACGAAGGAAAATATTTTTCATGGAAAATGTTTTCCTAAAAGAATATTTTCTTGCAAAACAAGTTGGTTTTTAACTTATCTTCTCATGTTTGGTTGGTGAGTGAAAAATATTTTTTATTGTTTGTTTAGTGAATGAAAATAATTTTTAGAAAATATCTTTTATTTTAAGTAAGAGAGTAGAAAATATTTTTTAAGAAAATAGCTTCTGACATAAAAACCAACCATAGTAATTGACTCGGGATCCAACCCCGACACCTGATGTGGACCCAATTTCACTTTCAACCCAAAATTCGACTTCCAAATTTAAATTCGATCCCGACTTTCGAATCGAAATTCGATCACACCCGACTCCAGACCTAACTGTCAAATAATTTAATTTTTTTAAAATTATTTTTTGGGGAGTGAGGCGGGTGGGGGTGGGGGTGGGGTTGGAGGGCTGGCAGGGGGGTCGGGGTTAGTGGGTGAAAAAATGAAATTTTCAAAACTTGAAATATTTTTCAAAACAAACTTTAATTATTTTTTTTGTGTGTAGGAAGGGGGGGAAAGGTAGGGGCGGAGCTACGTGGAGTAGAGGGGGTTCACCTGAACCCCCCTCGACGAAAGATTACAATGTATATATGAGGTCAATTTCTGGTTTTATAAATATATATACTAAAATGAACCCCCTCAAAACGGAAGATAGGAGTGGCTCAGTGGCTAAGTTGTTCATTCTTGACCTAAAAGGTCCAGGTTTATTTCTCATTACATGAAATATATTTTTGCATCTTTTTTGTGCTTCAGGAAAGGCTGAGATAGGCTCAAGTTTTGGGCTCAGAATCTCAACCCAATGAAATGCCTCATTGTTTTTGGGTCAAATGTAAAGATTTACTATTATTTTTGTTTTTCATTTTGTTTCTCTCTATGCTATTTCTTTTTCTCAATTTGTCTTTGTTTAAATTTATTAGACACATTTTTGATAATTTTTGTGTTTTATTCTTCTTATTCATATTGCTCATTTTGCTTCTATATAGCTCTCTTCCCATGTACTAACTCTTAGAAACTCTATTAAAAAATGATGAATTATTATTAAATTTGAATTGAGTTAGAAAACATATTATATAAAATAAAGTAAAATAAAATTAATCGAATGAAGAAATTAAAAAGTCCTGAATATTCTTTTAACAAAATCTATTTAATTAATTTTTTTTCTTAACTTCATAGTGTTTCTTTCTTATTTTTTCAATTCTCTTCTAAAAAAAATGAAAACTAAACTAAAATTATTTTATTTATTCATCATTTGTATTTTTTACAAATGATTAACCTAGCAAATTGCAAGAAATGAACAAGAAAATCGACGATGTTATTTATTTATCTCCTAAATATACATTATAATATTAGTAACTCAGTTCTTACACCTTATTAAAGTAACATATGATTGAATGAACACTAA
Source organism: Solanum dulcamara (assembly GCF_947179165.1). Lineage (NCBI taxonomy): Eukaryota > Viridiplantae > Streptophyta > Magnoliopsida > Solanales > Solanaceae > Solanum > Solanum dulcamara. The sequence continues at coordinate 69,943,922 of NC_077237.1, forward strand.
TTCAGAATTAAAAAAAACTTCAAAAGTGAAGTAGAACACTACAAAAAAAAGCACAAGAAATATAAAAAAGTTCGATGGAGTAGGGTAAAAGTAGGAAGAGCCTAAATGCGGCAGGATAAGGCAAGTTAAATTTAGCGGATTAAGATTGCTATTTTCCTCCCATCTTGCTCCATTTTTCATCTTGTAATTTTCACGTATTTACTTCTTTATATTTTGAACTCTCTTTACAAAAGTCTTGGCTCCGCCACTGGAGGGGGAGGGGGGGTAAAAAAAAATTTTCAAAAATAAATATTTTAATTTTTTTTATGTGTGGGGAAGGAGGGGACTAGTGGGGTAGGGGAGTTGGTAAGGGGGTCTGGGTAGGAGGTGGAGTAAAAAAATGAAACATTCAAAATTTAAAATATTTTTCTAAAATAATTTTTTTTTGTGGGGTGGGGGAGGGGAGCCGGTGAGGTTGGAGGGTGGGATAAAAAAAATTAGATTTTGAAATATTTTTCAAAAAAAATTAATTAAGTTTAAATTATTATTTTTTTTTGGGGGGGGGAGTAGGGTCGTCGGGATAGGGATGAAGTAAAAAAAAAATGAAATTTTCAAAATGTGAAATATTTTTCAAAACTAAACTTTTAATTTTTTCTTAAAAAAAGAAATTTTAATTGTTATTTTTTTTTGTGGGTGGGGTGGGTGGGTGGGGTTGTTGTAGGGGTGAGATAAGATGAAAATATTATAATTTGAGATTGGAGGAAAATTTGGGAAAATGTTTTTCTTGATTTTTAAAAGGAAGTTATTTTTTCCTTGAATTTGAAGAAAATAAATTGACTTGAAATATATTTTTCAAACATTTAAACCAATCAAACATGAAAAAATTAGAAATCATAAACACACTCGAGATTTCACATAGATTTTCCAAATTTGCACATCTTATACTAAATCAAGAAGCATTAGCTAGACTTGCACCCCCAATTTTTGCTGCTTGTGTGACATCTTGTATTAGTTTTGTCAAATTAATGTGAGAGGAACCTCCTTCCTCCACAGCCCTTCTTGCCATTTCTCCAACCCTTTTAGCTCTTTCTCTTCTCATTTTTGCTTCCTCTTCTTCACCCATTACTCTTTCAATTACCATCTTAATCTCATCTTTCTTTACTTGTGCACACACTTTTTCTTCTTCTAAAAACATCACTGGATTCTCCATGCCACCCTTCACTCCTGTCTTGAGTACATTCACAATGAGCTTCTCATTACAAAATTGCTCAGCAAATAATGGCCAAGTGATCATTGGGATACCAACAGATATCCCTTCTAAGATCGAATTCCATCCACAGTGTGTCAGGAATCCGCCGATTGAAAGGTGTGATAATATTAGTATTTGTGGTGCCCAACCATGGATTAAAATCCCCTGTTTTTGAACTCTTTCCTCAAAGTTCTCTTCATTTAGCCATTTTCTAAATTCATCTGATATATGTCTAACGACCCATACGAAGGGTCGTTTAGATGACTCTTAAGCCAAGTGCAAGTTCAATCATTTGTGATGTTGGCAAGCGCGATAGACTCCCAAGACATACAAAGAGCACGGAGTCTGGTTCCCTAGAATCAAGCCATTTTAGGCACTGGTGTTCATCAATTGAAGCCTTGTTTCCTCTTTCAACTTTGTCTTGTTTCTCTTTGTTGCATAAGGAAACAGGACCAATTGTCCAAACCATCTTATCTGCTCAGACATAATATAATTAAGTTAATAAAGAATATGCTCACTATAACAATTTAAGCTTCCAGAGGCAATTGTTTGAGAATCACATTGCCACTCGAAAGCATAAACTATTTTCACGTGCTTAGTGAAGAAGAATTAGTCTCACACATATTATTGTTACTAAGACTTAATATGATGCAACTAACTTATAAATTTTGAGATAACATTACCTTTAGCCTTTTTCACTCCTTGCACATATTGTGGTTCCAACTCCTCAAAGCTATTGACCACAATTCCATAAGCTTGATCCTCTGCCTCCTTCATTTGGTCTCCAATTTCTCTCCACTCAGGATTGCTTGGATCAACCAATGCTTTTAGTTGAGCTTTGGTCACCTCAACTTTGTCTGGAAGTCCAGGCACTGAAAAGTATTCAGTGTCAGAACTAATGCTCTCCAACAACTTCTCATCTCTCAAATTGTGCAAGCACAACAAAGAAAAGCTTCCCATCCCATGGAAAACAATCCTAGGTATGTTAATTCTCTTAGCAACATTTGTTGTCCATGGAAAACACATATCAGAAATTAGGCAGTTTGGTTTCAAATCTTGCAACAACTCATCCACTTGTGTCTCAAGCATTTGAGTAGCATTAAAGAACTTCTTTATCATGTCTATTGATAAAAGCATGTCACAATTTTCACAAACTTGTGGTAGCCCTGCCTCTATGCTTGGAAAATAGAGGTGAACAAGATGAATTTTTAGTCCTGTTTCGACTGCACGGGCAATGAAACTATTGAACCTAATGGCATTTAAAGGTGTCATAAGAATTGTGACAATAACACCTCTTTGTGCCAATAAACGAGCTGTCTATCATAGGCAAGGTATGACCTTGTGCCATAAAAGGTAGCAATACAAAATGTGGTTGCTCATCATCATAAGTAAGAATTGCCATTTTGGTACATGTGTTATGTTATCCCTGTTTCAGCATGACTTGTTTTTATATATAAAAATGCTCACAGATAGCCTTGGGGAAAAAGAAATTTGTGTGGTATATTTTTATTTTTTTTCTTACTTGGAGACCACGCCTATTATTTGTAGATAGTAATAAACAAAATTATTCTATTTGCTTGATATTCCCTTTTTAGAGTTAATTGAACCTCTTTTGGCTCGACATAAACTCAGCGCCTATGTGTTTTAAAAGAGGGTTCTAAATTATTGTGGATTTATCTCTTGAATACTTCACTCGAAATTATATATGTAAAAAAAATTTATCATAGCATTGTTGGTGTATATATCATTAAGTACAATAAATTACAAATTAAAAATAAAATGATAAAAAGGAATAAAAAATATTCATGCTGAAGTGCGGATATCTCTTTTTTTAATGGAATTCAAGTCCACTACAATATAATCTACACCGGTCAGCAGTATTACTCTATCATGCATTCGAACATACAATTTGTAAGGTTTTAAAAAATATATTTTTTATAATATAATCTACACCGGTCAGCAGTATTACTCTATCATGCATTCGAACATACAATTTGTAAGGTTTTAAAAAATATATTTTTTATATTGAAACAATATATAAAAAGTACTCCCTCTATTTCAATTTATATGACTCACTTTCCATTTAAGTCAATATAAAAAGGAATAACAAATTTCTATATTTAGTAAAACTTTTAGTTTAAAATATCTATTTTATTCTCAATGAAATGATTTATAAATACATAAATATATATTCCTCATTTTAGATAACAAGAAAAGTCTTTCTTATTCTCTTAAATTTCGTATCAATTTAAATTTATAAGTCACAGTAATTTACAATTTAAAATAAGGACATATAAAAAAGTATGATCAAAATTATTTTTAATTAACTTTTAAAATTTAAATTACGTCATATAAATTGAGATGAATTAGAGTAAAAATTATTATACTAATTAATTCTGAATTGAATAAAAGGTTTGTGATTCTGGTTTTGAGTTTCACAGACAAATAGGTGATGTATGAGCAAACATAAGCAAAATGAGAGTCATACCCTTTTTTGTGCCAGGAAAAACTAGATGCTATACTGTTTCGTTTGTGTGGCTGGCAAGTGGCAACGACCATCAATAATTCGTGGATGAGATGGCAATGGGGCCAGTTAAGCTTAACCCATAAAACTTTCAATCTGTTCGGCTTCGTTCCCCCTTGCATAGTATTTTGTTTTAGGGAAAATTACCTAACTATACACCTTATATTACTATATTTATTATTATTCCCTACCATTTATAAAAATCTCAAAAATTCCTCTTTTTTTAATTCTCTCTTCAACTCACTGATACATCCCATTCCTTCTCCCCAACTATCCTAAATTCACGCCTAATTTGAAGCCTCATATACAACGGTTTCTTTTTGAATTTCAATTCATATTTTTCTGAAATTCAAATTTTCAAATAAGGTAATTCAATTTCTTCCTTCTCTAGAATCTCACTTCAATTCCATCTCATTCGATTTTCCATTGATTTCAACTGTATGTTTTTGTTGATTTTAATCTTCTATTCACTGATACATATGGAATCATATCCATCATTTAGTGTTGGTCTCACATAATTAAATCAAAATAAAAAAATTCTTGTTTCATCGGAGTCTGATTCTTCTGGTGAAGGGTATAAAGAGATTAGATCCAAGCAACTCAACGATCCATTAATTATGGATACTTTACATGCAAAATCAAAATCTCAAATTGCAAATTCAAAATTTATAGTTCAACAATCACCTCAAAAAGCAGAGGAGAAAGTCGAAGGTGTTACAACACGACCTAATCTTCCAAAGGTATGAATTATTCAAATATATCAGACCTTAATGCAGCGAATAAATGCATCAGACTATATGTATCAGATATCTTTTAACCATATCTGATATAGTCTATATGTATCAGATTTCTTTTCTTGTATTTTTAAGTGTTGATAAACATTTCATATGTTGATACATAAGGTTCTAATAAGGTTTTTGCTATTATGTGCATGACACATAAGGTCTTCAGTTTTTTACGATTTTTCTGATACATAAGGTTTAATGCTTGATACATAATTTTTTCTGTTACATAAGGTTTAATGCTTGATACATAAATTTTTCTGATACATAAGATTTAATGCTTGATACATAAATTTTTCTGATACATAAGGTTTAATGCTTGATACATAAATTTTTCTGATACATAAGGTTTAATGCTTGATACATAAATTTTTCTGATACATAAGGTTTAATGCTTGATACATAAATTTTTCTGATACATAAAATTTAATGCTTGATACATAATTTTTTTTGATACATAAGGTTTAATACTTGATACATAAATTTTTAGATACATAAGGTCACTTTTGTATCATATATTTTAATGTATCAGATCAGATGTACAATGTATCAAGTTCAAGTTGTATTTAATCATTTTTCATGGTAATGCAGGGACTGAAGTATGGCCAAGGATGGTTATGTTAGCGAAAATGACGATCCAAAAAACTTTAGAGAGATTTCATCTCTCCTAGTCAAGGAGAATCGATTGACGTCGAGTAGTTTTTTTTTTTTGAATTTTGTAGTAGTAGAATGTACAATTTTATTTTTGCACCAATAGTAAATATTTTTTTTGGTTATTCAACAATTTAGCAGACTTTTATCAGATTCTCATGTATCAAACTCGAATTTAAGATGAACATTTATTTATCAGATTCTCATGTATCAAACTTTACTGCTTCTGATACATCTACAACCTATATCAATACAAGATGTTATGTATCAACCACAATTCAGTTGAAAACTAACACAACAATCTTCAATGTATCATCCCTTAATCTGTCGAATATGTCGAATGGTTATGTATCAGTTATTCTCATGTATCAAACTCAAATATAAGATGAAAGTTTATGTATCAGATTTTCATGTATCAAGCTTTACTGCTTCTAATATAGTCTATATGTATCAGATTTCTTTTCTTGTATTTTTAAGTGTTGATAGACATTTCATATGTTGATACATAAGGTTCTAATAAGGTTTTTGCTATTATGTACATGACACATAAGGTCTTCAACTTTTTACGATTTTTCTGATACATAAGGTTTAATGCTTGATTCATAGATTTTTCTGATACATAAGGTTTAATGCTTGATACATAAATTTTTCTGATACATAAGGTTTAATGCTTGATACATAAATTTTTCTGATACATAAGGTTTAATGCTTGATACATAATTTTTTCTGATACATAAGATTTAATGCTTGATACATAAATTTTTCTGATACATAAGGTTTAACGCTTGATACATAAATTTTTCTGATACATAAGGTTTAACGCTTGATACATAAATTTTTCTAATACATAATGTTTAATGCTTGATACATAAATTTTTCTGATACATAAGATTTAATTCTTGATACATAAATTTTTCTGATACATAAGATTTAATTCTTGATACATAAATTTTTCTGATACATAAGGTCACTTTTGTAACATATATTCTAATGTATCAAATTCCTATGCTCTGTTTTTTGAATTTCAGAAAACGTGTCCCAACACTCATTAAATGTGAAGCTGCAGCAGAGATAAGCATTAAGCAGGAGCTTTTGTTCTCCATTCAGTTATATATCCAAGCATCGGAAGGGGAAATTAAATAGGATTCCTCTTCATCGTCTTCCATCGGCGAGACAGTCACCTCCGCCGCCATTCCGCCAATAATCCTATGCTCTGTTTTTTAATTTTTTCAAGTCCATCATAACTGTTACGCTTTGTATGGGTTAATTCCCTTATTTAGCTAAGTAATTGATTGGAAGAAGGAAACTTAACTTGATTTAAGTTACCTTTCCATAAATAAATCAACAACATTAATTATTATGTACACAAAACGTGATGTATCAGAAAAACCACTAATGTATCAGAAATCTGAGAAAAATCAGGGAAATCGGATAATTTAAGAAAAAGTAGGGATAAGTTGTAATTGAACTTTTTCACTATGGGATTTAGGTAAAGTACCCTTTTTTTTAATTTTTAACCCGCATCAACCTTTTCAGCATAGATTCGCTCGACATAATTTCGCTCCACGTAAGTTTTTAATTTTTTTCTAATTGAGTTTGATAAAAAAAAATCATATATTTTTTTAATTTTCTCATCAAGTTATATTAATTTAATAGATAATTACTTAAATGTAATTTTTTTAGAGGTCAAATGCGATATACGTAGGGAGCTGTATAAGTGAAGTTGATTAACAACTTCACATGTTTAACACTTCGTTACTGAATTAGGTATTGATGTTGCTTTTGAAAAGAAGAAAAAATTATCCCACATCGAAGAAAAGGAAAATGGGTTATTGTTTTTGTACTTATAAAATGAGATTTGCTCCTTTGGTTTAATATGTCACAAAAAATTCAATTCCTTGTATAGAAGAGGAGAGATCATTCTCTTGAAAATCTTTTTGAGAATAGTATTTTAGGAATCGGGATGTGTGAGGAAAAATATATTGTGTATTGTATGGTGTAATAATTTTTATGTAATGAATATTTTCTGGGAGGCCCGCGATTTTTCTCCAATTGGAGAGTTTTCTATGTTAAATCTTTGTATTGTTATTCTCTTTAAATTTCTCTGTTATTTTCTACTTGAAGGCGGTCCAAAAAGGACGAAAATTAGTCGGTATTTTTTTTCCAACAAGTGGTATTAGATCTTTTGGTGTGGAGTAATTTTTTAAAATTTTTAGTATTAGATCTTTGTCTGATCTTTCACATCATAATTGTTTTCTGAATTAGAATTATTATTTTCAAACAGAAGCTTCATCTTGGTGGAGTTCGATTCCGGTGGACTTTGTTATTTTGATGGAGTTGCTTTGGGGAACCTGTATATTTGGTAATAGTGGGAATAATTACAATCTAAAGAGGTTTTGGCTAAGAAAAGACTTGGTACTTAAGTGTATCCGTTGTGATCCACCTCTTTTTTCTGAGAACTAATTTAGTGTGTACTTTTCATTGCTATTGTCCATTTTTTAGTACTGATAAGCAAGATGAGGAAAAAAATTTAAGATTAAAAAATTTGATGGAGGAATTAATTTTGGCCTGTGGCAAGTGAAAGTCAAAGATGTGTTAATCCAATTTGTATTACACATTGCGTTGAAAGAGAAATCAACTAGCGAAAAAGATGATAAGGGTTCAGAAACATCTGAAAGCAGAGACTCGAAAAAATTTAAAATTAGTGATAAAGATATTTAATTGGAAGAGCTATACATGAAAGAGGCAAGTTAGATTCGCTTGTGTTTAACTACAAATGTTCTTACTAATGTGATTGGTTTGTCTACAACAAAGGAGTTATGGGAGAAACTTGAAGAATTATACCAAGCCAAAAGTATTTCAAATAGGCTATATTTGAAGGAGCAATTTCATAAATTCCAAATGGATGAAGGTAAAACTATTTTTGATCATCTAAGTGTCTTCAATGAGATTGTTTTTAAATTGGAATCTATTGGAGTGAAAATTGTTGGTGAAGACAAGACACTTCGACTCATCTGGTCTCTTCCCTCGTCCTATAAGCACATATAACCCATTTTAATGTATGGGAAAGAAACTTTGATTTTATTGGAAGTGACAAGAAAATTGATTTTTGAGGAAAAATGATTGAAGATTGGAGATGAAAATCTCAAGAAATTTCAACTCTTGTTAAAGCAAAATGGAAGCAAAATAAAATCTCAAAGAAGAAGGTCGTTTGCTGGAATTATAATCAATCATGACATGTTAAGAATAAATGTCCAAATAATTGTAACGACTTGTCCCCATCGTCAGGAATAGGGCAATGGGGAAAATTTTGGGCCAGAAAACTTCGGGTAGTCAAACATTTTTAGCCTATGCTAGACTTGGACGAATTCTGAGTCAGGTGAGGTCTAGGGTGATCATGTGAATGGTGGAGGATCGAATCTCGAATATGAGTGGGTAAGATGATAGCCAAGATGACACAATACATTTACGGCCTCACAAAAACGCATTCGAGCGAGTAAAACTCCTGAAATAGGGTATGTTATAAAAAGAGAGACTTAGAGACTCTTTACGAGCTCTCTGTCTCTGCCTATCCCGCTAGAGCGAGATTACTGCCGCCAGAGCGGGATTGGTCCCGCCAAAGCATGGCAGTCGCGACGTAAGTAGGGAAAAAACCCAAAATGATCGTTTTTTGTAAAACATTTCCTAAGACTTCAAGAGGTGACCTAGGATGATTTCCATCTATTTTCAACAGATTTTCACACTTAAGGTAAGGATTTTACTCCCTAAATTTATCCTTCGATTCCTAGAACCTAGAAACTATGGTTGGTAATTATTAGAGAAGGGTTTGAACTGAAAACTAATTATGGGAAATAGACCGAGGGTGGGGTTAGGATCATGGGTTTGACCTAGGATGTGAATTGTATTATATTTAATAATAGTTAAGCCATTGTGTTGATCTTTTATATATATTTACTATTTTTTAGACCAAGAATGAGAGGAACGAACCCCTGAAATTAAAGGGAAAGCTCTTGCATTGTAAGGTTGTTGAAGTGTGAATTTGAGGTAGATGATGGTCTTGTTTCCCGTATGTATTTTATATACTTGTTAAATTGTTTCATGATATGCATATGTGTACATGAATAGGGAGACATGCTAGAATATGTGTGAAGTGATCACTTACTGGCATATTTTTGTGATGAACCTGTTCTTGGTGATAGAATGTTGTAAATACAGAATATATTTGTGTTTGTGATATGTTTGGATCGGATGTCACGTTACAACACATATTTGAATTGGGTGTCATGTTATGATACATATTTGGAATGGGTGTCACGTTTCGATATATTTTTAGATTGGGTGTCAGGTTCCGACACAAAGTTGATTAATTGTAGGTCTCTTGCGAGGACCTTTATGTGAAGTTATAGCATGTTAAAGTTATTGAGTTGTGATCTTGCTGAATATGGTTAAACATGATATTGGTTGACTTATTTTGTATATGTATATGTTTGTTATGCTGAATTTACTTGTCTATTATCCGCTTACTTGCTAACCGCGTGATCTTACCAGTACACCATTGTTTTTGTATACTGATACTATACTTGCTCTGCTTTTTGTTGAGTACCGGACATATTCATCCGCCTGCAAAGATACTTCGCCTAGAGGAGTAGAAATCTTGTTCAAGTCCAAAGGTGAACTATTCTATCGTGCTGTAGCGGACTTTCTTATTTTTCTTAGTCCTTCGTCTGGGACTCAGATGTTCAAACACTGTTATTTTCATTAATGAATTCATTTTGGAAGTGTTCCCCTTTCTTATACTGATTTTGGTTAGAGTTTTGGTATAGATGATTTTCAGTTCCTAGTATGTGTTTACTTCTGCATATTTTGGGTCGATAACTAGACGGTTTTTGAGTTTATAGGAACTCAGTAGATATTTCTTGATTTAAACCTATTTCCTCATCTTTAAGCTTTGTATACTTCTCGATTATTATTATTGGTTTGTTGAAAATGATTCTCCCACCAGAGGGTTAATGAAGGTGCTAATCATGTCGGTCGGGGTTATGACAATGTTGGTATCAGAACCTAGGTTTTTTGATCTCATCGTACCAAAACGAGTCTAATAAAGTCTTGCAGAACGGTACAAAAACATCTGTACTTTTCTTTGAGAGGCTACAAGATTTTAGGAAAAATTTCATTATTTTCTTTCCTTCGTGCTATTACTTGATTCCAATTGGCATTTGACAATCCAAATCTGTATCTAACCTCTTTCAGCCTCTTGTCTTCAGATGGTCAATACTTTTTTTAATGGTGTAAGGGTGATAGCTCTGGTGGAGACAGAGAAAGAGCCAGTCGTTCAAGGGCATGGCTGAGGAAGAGGTAGGAGAGAGAGGCGAGACAAGGGTAGAGGGAGAGAAGCACCTACTAGAGTGGAAGTTCCTATTGGGGAGGTGCTAGTAGGTGAGGTCCCTCCTTCTCCCCATGATGAGTTAAAGGGAGAGTTAGAAGTTGGAGAGGAGGAAGAGCATGTTGAATAGAAGGAGGACACCCAAACTGGGGCTGTTGGTATTTGCCCTCTGTTCCCCATACTAGCCCAGCAGATCATGTCTTTCTTAAGTGGGTTGGTTGGCACAAGAGCCATTCCCACCATGCCTGCAGTGCCAGCTCCCGTTGTTCATTCATTTACTTCTGCAGCTCCTCTAGAAGATGAGGTGGTAGGCACAAATGTCTTCTTCAAACTCTTAATGGGCTTTGTTATGACAGGTACTGATCATGACATGCTCACCAAGTTCCTAAAGCTCAAACCTCCGGTCTTCCATGGTATTGAAAACAAAGATATTTATGAGTTTATTCTTAATTGCTATGAGAGGTTTCACAAGTGGGGTATAATGAATCAGCATGGAGTGGAATTTATGACATTTTATCTTTAGGGTGAGGCCAAGCAGTAGTGGAGGGATTATGTAGCGTGTCTCTCGTCCATGTTGCCCCCACTTACTTGGATTCAATTTCATGCCTTATTCCTAGAAAAGTAGGTGCCTCGTACTTCAAGGGACAGAAAGAAAGATGAGTTTATGGCCTGGAGCAGGGAGGGTTATCAGTGGTTGCTTATGAGGTCAAGTTTCATACGTTGTCCAGATATGCTACTAAGCTGGTAACCACATAGGAGGAGAGGATCAGGTTGTTTGTGAAGGGGTTGAACCCTGAGTTGCAGGTATTTTCTGTCCACATGACTTCATCTGGCAGGAGCTTCAACAAAGTCACGGACTTTGTTAAGAAGGTTGAAGGTGTAAAAAGAGATGGGCAAGCCAAAGCTTTGGCTAAGAATCCTAAGAGTACAGGTAACATCTAAGGATCCTATTCCAGAGGGTCAGGAAGGCCATTGATTGTCGGCCGGCCAATTCAGTTAGTGCTACACGCTTCTACTGGTAGTTTTTGAGGTACTCCATAGTAGCATCTAGCCCATGATGGTCAAGGAGCATCATTCCAGGTAGCCGCCCATCTTGTGGTCGCAACTATTTTAATTCTAGAGAGTCGATCCATATACATAGAGAGTTTTCTCACCCCCATGGGATAGTTTCAGCACCCCAATAGGCTCGAGAAGTATAATCAGCAGCTAGATGGACAAGTGGCAGAGGACGTCCATAGGTTGGGTGAGAAGGAAATTTGATAGGCCGAGGTAATGGTAGTGCAGGACGAGAAGTAGACCAGCCAGATAGGGAGGTAGCTTATCAGGATGACCGAGCTCAGTTTTATGCTTTTCCCGGCAAGACCGAGGTAGAGGTGTCTGACATCGTGGTCACTGGTACTATTCTTGTTTGTGACTGGATGACTACTATTTTGTTTGATCCGGGTTCCACTTATTCTTATGTATCTGTGAAATATGCCTTGTTTTTAATGCACTGTGTGATATACTAGATTTCCCTATTCATGTTTCTAACCCTGTTGGAGAGTTAGTCATGGTCACCCATATGTATCGTGCTTGTTCTGTTGTGTTTATAGGATACCAGACTTGGGTTGACTTAGTGATCTTAGACATGACAGATTTTGATATGATCTTAGGCATGACCTGATTGTCCCACTACTTTGTTGTACTTAATTGTAATGCAAAAACTGCGGCTCTAGAGATCTAGGGTGGAAAAGGTTAGAGTGGAAAGGGGTATACAAGTGTTACGTCAAGACGCACGCGCAGTGTACGTGATCTAACAATTAATATAATAGCTATTTCAAGCCAGATATTGAATTCACAGAGACTTTATGAAGACCACTTATTTATGTTTAAAGGACCATACCGATTATGTGTGTTGTGAGAAACTAAGATAATGCTATTACTAAATCCTTTGCTGTAAGAAAAATTACTATTGCTATAAGAGTTGCGCAAAAAATCAAGTTATGAAAATTCAGGGTTGTAGCATAGAATGAAGTCAAACATAACATTTTCTACTTTTTGTCTCAGATGAGGTGTTTAACTACTGACTTATAGGGTTACTAATACAATCATGGTCTTGCGACTTCTAATTGTCTATCTTTATTGATAGCCTAACTACATCATTGAGCGAGGATAGGCATGAATCAATAAAAATGCATTAAGCTATCGTCCTATTTATTCACCAAACATGGTATTCACTTATGTGTCACTATCATCCTGCATACAAATCACCCTAAATTACCCTAGCATGAATACATTCCCTATATTCTTTGTTCTATCTCCTCGTCTTCTTCCGAATTCAAAGTAGACAACAGATGTACTCTAATGCTAATTCAAAGTAGACAACACATGTACTCTAATGCTGGCAAAATATTACAATAGTTAATCCGAAAATGCAAGAATAATTATAATTGACAACTCATCATCGACAATAGAGTAGATTGTATTATGTCACAACTTCGTAGTTACAACCCCAGAATAAGAGCGCTTAGCCACTGTTGTTCAATAGAAATACACAATCCATTAGTTCATACACTTTAATCTTTAAAAGAAAAGAGAAGAAAAAAGAGATCTAAAGTGCGAGTACCCTAGTATCCATGCTCTTTCAAAAGCTTCATGAACCCCCTCTCCTAAGCCCTAGGGTTCTATTTATACAATTTTTAAAATAACCTTCTGATACTTAGTTGACCCGAACTTAATTAAGAAAAATCAGAATTTTGAGGCCATGTTGGTGCGGCGCGCCAGTAACGCGTCGTAAAGAGCCTTCAGTAGTTTCTCTCCTGGCATGGACCGCTAGCAGTGTATCGCATCTGCGCCTGTATAGTTTATGCCCTGGAGCGGCGTGCCAACAGTGCGCTAGCGTTGCTTCTTTCATTTTTTGCTTTCTTCTTCTTTCCACCAAGTTCTTCATAGCATTGACTTGTCTCCAAGAATCCTTCAAATATCACACATACACCTTAGTGCAACCTTGTCCTTCATTTAATCTAAAATATGCAATTATGTTTCTAAAATATTCTCAAAACAACTACTAAACATAGCCAAACAAGGCAAATGGGCACATAAATATGGCCAAGATTACCACCCCACACATAGATTTCTGTTCGCTCTCGAATAAATACCTGACTAATGCATAGACAATGTGACAACATGCATATACGACAATCCGACTTGGCTACACAATGGCCATCACACTAAGCAAGTTCACGTTTCATGCACCCACATGACTAGTTCAACACCTCCTAATTTCAAGTACTGACTCAGTAACAAAATAAGCTCATATACATTATTCAATTAGCCACCATATAAGTTAATAATACTTTTACTTAGACATGTGCCTCTCACTATAAATGAATCACCCATAAGCACTCAAATGTCATTTATAACATCAGTGGGCATATAAGAACAAAGTCACTCATGCTCTCAAATAATTTCATTTGGCACAAAAGATTTGCCATAAGCTTGCCCTTAGTGTTTTGCTCCTCTAATACAAGACTGCGATAGTTTAGCATCAATAGGTCTTCATAGGTTGTAATGTAGGCTAAGGAATGGGTAGGAGCTATTATTTGGTTATAAATAGTGACTAACTTTCCCATACGCTCTAGTACATTACACTTCTCATTTACTCAACTTCGAACACTCATTTAAACTCATCCCTTTTCTTCTTGCTTACCTTTTTATCATAAGGCCTCTCTTTCCCTCTTTCTTCCTTTGTTTATTAACTTTTCTCTCCTTTTTTACAAGATGTAAGTTTATTTTAGGCACCGATACCCTACTTCATAAGCTTTATGTTCTCTTATCCCCTTGTTCTGCATTTACTTCTTTCAAAGCGCTAAGGATTTTGGATCAACTTAACCTACTAGGCTCTATGAAACAAATAGGGATAGGCTACATAATGAGGCTGCCAAAGAAGATTTCAAGGCTCAAAGGGGCTGACTAGGGATTAAGCATTTATGTTAGGCACACAACAAGGGGAAGAATAACCAGGCTATCAAAGAAATGCCTACGTCATTTCCTAAATTCCACAATCTTCAATTCATTTTGCATACACTTCGGGCAAGTTATAGATATCAATATGTGTGCATAGAACACAACAAATCCTCACACACATGGCACATGTACAACTAAAGAATGACAACAAAAGATTACCAACTATACAAGCATATGAATTCAATATTAAGCATGCATCACTAGAGTCGAATACAAGAGCTTTAGGTGTCTTTAACTAGTCATTTCATTTTATTTCATTATATGATTTACACCATCTAAGTGCGTATCTTAGTAAGACACCATATCTACAAACAGACACCACAACGACGAATACTCTTAAAATGGTCGTCATCCATCTATCATAGAGCAATGTCACTCAACTAAGACTAACTTAGACCTATGACACTTATGACACTTGTTTTTTTGTATGGATCAAAAGGGACTATCCTTGGCTAAAGAACCAAAAATAACTACCAAGGAACCCAAAATAAACATGCACTAACAAAATATATACATTATATAATTAGAATTCCAACTCTTGCCCTACACTTAAATAAAGCACTATCCTCAGTGCAAAATTAATGCATATCCTAAGAGTGAAAGAAGGAACTCCCTAAACAACTCAGTCGTCATTACCGCCATTATTGGTGGTAGTGTCATCTACAAATATAAGAGTAGTGGAAGCATCATCTTACTCCTTGTCCTCATCGTCGCCACCCATCTCATCAACCATGGGCTTATCATCATCCAAGGGCTCCTGAGATGCTGGGCCCATCCAGCATATGTACATGGTATATCCATAAGAGGATAGTGAACAGCTAATTTTGCCATCTCTTTGTCCGTCACCGGACGACCACCAATATACATTTTCAACTTTGCCATACCAAACATCCTTCCCATCCAACTATCATCCTATGTTTGTCGATCAACAGTTGATAATACAAGCCCATGGGTAGTGTCTTGAGCCTTAGTATTTTTCATATCCACCAGATTATACACCAAGTATGGAACTCTTGTTGTGCACAAGTCATGAACTTCCTCATCAACCCCCTCATACCGCAATAACTGAGTAATTATACTTCCCTAACAACTGACTCAACTTTCACTTGCAAACCATTCATCAAGCGATAAACTAAAACAACCCTGTCCCTCATCACATCAGACATGTGCTTACTAAGAAAGAATATACTGCAAATAATTTTCAACCATACATAGCCTCACAATTGAGATGCGCATATTGCAATGTAGAGTGTCTGTCGGTGTCTTTTTCCCTATCCCACCGTGTAGCAGAATTAACACTGCACAAGGTATGATGAATGTCTCTATTCAGGGGTTGTTTCTTCATGTCTAAATACTCAAAATAGTCTCAATGGGGATTTCCTAAGAATTCATTCAACATTCGAGTGGTAAAACATATAGTTTTGCCTCTAACTTCCACACTATTTCTCCTAGACTACTCAGTATTCCAATTAGCATAAAATTCAAAGACTAGAGTCAAATTGCACTCACCTTGGTCCTCAAAGATGTATTATCAACAGTTGATAATACAAGCCCATGGGTAGTGTCTTGAGCCTTAGTATT
This sequence comes from Solanum dulcamara, assembly GCF_947179165.1. Lineage (NCBI taxonomy): Eukaryota > Viridiplantae > Streptophyta > Magnoliopsida > Solanales > Solanaceae > Solanum > Solanum dulcamara. Next base: position 69,960,076 of record NC_077237.1, read on the forward strand.
TTTCATATCCACCAGATTATACACCAAGTATGGAACTCTTGTTGTGCACAAGTCATGAACTTCCTCATCAACCCCCTCATACCGCAATAACTGAGTAATTATACTTCCCTAACAACTGACTCAACTTTCACTTGCAAACCATTCATCAAGCGATAAACTAAAACAACCCTGTCCCTCATCACATCAGACATGTGCTTACTAAGAAAGAATATACTGCAAATAATTTTCAACCATACATAGCCTCACAATTGAGATGCGCATATTGCAATGTAGAGTGTCTGTCGGTGTCTTTTTCCCTATCCCACCGTGTAGCAGAATTAACACTGCACAAGGTATGATGAATGTCTCTATTCAGGGGTTGTTTCTTCATGTCTAAATACTCAAAATAGTCTCAATGGGGATTTCCTAAGAATTCATTCAACATTCGAGTGGTAAAACATATAGTTTTGCCTCTAACTTCCACACTATTTCTACTAGACTACTCAGTATTCCAATTAGCATAAAATTCAAAGACTAGAGTCAAATTGCACTCACCTTGGTCCTCAAAGATGTATTGAAGAACACAATTGTACACCATCTCGTGAATTTGACGAAACTCCTCCTACCCTCATCGACATAATCATCTCCTATGTAATTTGCCTTCTTTTTAGGACTCGAACCAGTCCAACCCATATTGCTCTACCTCCTACTTGCCGAAACAGTATTGTGGTAGTCTTAAACATGTTGGTTCTACAGATAAAGAAGCCCCCCTTTTTGGGATTTTTTGTTACCTACTCCTCCATTTAGTTACTTTCCTTTAGGTGTTATTGGAGAAGAGGAAGGAAGAGTTTTTATATATAGACAGAGAGAATTAGATTCAAAAAATAGTGGTGTTTTTATAATGGTAGGTGTCTAGATAAAGAAGACAAAGTGGTGTTTTAGGGTTTTAGTAGTTGTATGGGACAATGTAGGTGATGAAGAAGGGGGTTTTATAGGAGGAATTAAAGTAGGTAGATGAAGAAGAAAGGTTGTGGGAGAGTAGGGGTCGGGTAGTTGGAGAGTTTAGGTTGAGATAATAGGGTAGTGGGAGGGTTTTGGGGGGTTTTTAAAACATCAATTTCTGACTTTTAAACCCGAACTTGACATTGGAGAATTAGTGGTGTGGTGCACCAGTGTCGCACCCACTTGCAAATATTTTGAGATAAGTCTTGGTAGGGTGCACCAAGATCACGCCCGTCTAAGCCCTCTGTTGTTTGCACCCTAGCGCAGCGCACCTGCAGAGCGCCAGCCCACTAAGTTTCAGTTTTTTGCTTCTTTTTGGTCCGAATTGGCTCTTGCCAATCTGCGTATTAACCATACACCATTAGAGAAATAAACACGATGGTTTGCCTCCCACCTAAGACAACACATGTACTCTAATATTGGCCAAACATTACAATAGTTAAAATGAAAAGGCAGGAGTAATTATAATTAATAACTCATCCTCAACAATAGAGTAGATCGTATTATTTCATAACTTCATAGCTACAACCCAGAATAAGAGCGCTTAGCCACTCATGTTTAATAGAAATACATAATGGATTAGTTCATACACTTATTCTTTAAAAGAAAAGAGAAGAAAAGAGAAACCTAAAGTGCGTGTACCCTCATCTTAGTGATGTTTCAAAAGTTGTGTGAACCCCCTCTCCTAAGACCTAGGGTTCTATTTATAGGGTTTTGAAAATAACCCTCATATCCAAAGTTAACCCGGACTTAATTAAGAAAATCAAAATTTTGAGGCCATATTGGTGTGATGCGCCAGTAATGCGCCATAAAGTGCCTTTAGTAGTTTATTTCCTGGTACAGCATGCTAGCAGTGCACCAGGAATACCTCTCGGTAGTTTACTCTCTTGCTCGGTGCGCCAGTAGTGCATCTCAGTTGTTCCTTTATATTTTATGCCCTTGCTCGGCGCGCTAGGGCTGCTTCTTCCATTTTCACTTACTTTTTATTTCCATCAAGTTCTTCCTAGCTCTGATTTGTCTCCAAGAATCCTGCAATCACTACACACACACCTTAGTGCAACCTTGTCCTTAACTTAATGTAAAATATGCAATTATATTTCTAAAATATTCTTAAAACAACTACTATACATGGGTAAATAAGGCAAATAGGCGCATAAGTATGCCCAAGATTAACAAGTCTAAGCAAGCTAAAATCATGACTTTTCTCAGGCTAGAAAAATATTAGGGCGGGGTTTTTTGGCCTATTTGACCCATATCCAAAATGTGGATGTAGAGTCTCATTCTATCGAGTCTATTCCAATAGTGTGTGAATTTTTGGAAGTGTTTTCTTCAGACTTTCCTGGTATGCCTTCTGACTGAGATATAGATTTCTACTTTGACTTAGAACTATATATTCATCCAATTTCCATTCCTCCCTACCGTGTGGCTCCAGCAGAATTGAGAAAGGTTAAGGCTGAGATCCAAGAACTTCTTGATAATTTGTTCATTCATCTTAGTGCTTCCCCTTGGGGTGCTCCGGTGTTGTTTGTCAACAAAAAAATGGTAGTATGAGAATGTGCATAGACTTTTGACAACTGAATAAGATCACCATCAGAAATAAATATCCTTTGCCTCACATTGATAAACTTTTTGACCAGTTACAAGGTGCTTCAGTCTTCTCTAAGATTGATCTCAATTTTGGGTATTATCCGTTGAAAATATGTTTTGAGGATGTGCCCAAAATAACTTTTAGAACCAGGTACGGGCATTATGAATTTTTTGTGATGTCCTTTGGTTTGACCAATGGACCTGCAACCTTCTTGAGTGTAATGAATGGGGTGTTTAAGCCGTTCTTGGATAAATTTGTTATAGTATTTATAGATGATATATTGGTATATTAAAGGAGTGAACATGATCATACAGACCATCTCCGAATTGTCTTAGGTGTTTTAGGAAGAAAAGGTTGTATGCAAAACTGTCTAAGTGT